>NC_051183.1:71374813-71733208 GCF_013339695.2 Rhipicephalus sanguineus | reverse complement strand
CCAGAAGACTTCCGGGCAGGAAAAGGTCATCATTTTATGCTAGCCGGTCGCTATTAAAGGCAGAAAACCACTTTTTTGACAACAGAAAAAGAGCGCCTAGCCATCATCTGGGCTACATCCAAGTTTCGCCCCTACCTCTACGGCAGGCCCTTCAAAGTTGTGAGCGACCACCACGCATTGTGTTGGCTAGCTAACTTGAAGGACCTTCAGGTCGGCTCGCACGGTGGAGCCTACGACTTCAAGAATTTGACATAACCGTCGTTTTACCAAGTCCGGAAGAAAACATTCCGACGCTGACTGCCTGTCTCGCGCCCCCGTCGACCCACCGCCGCAGGACGACAAGGACGACGACTGCTTCTTAGGAACCATAAGTGCCGCCGACTACGCCGAACGACAGCGAGCGGACCCAGAACTCAGGGCCATGTGGAATACCTCGATGCAGGACCACCGTTGTTCCGAAGGTATTCATGCGCGGACTGACGTCGTTTTTCTTGCGCAACGGTGTTCTCCTTAAGAAGAACTTCTCTCCGCTCCGAGCCGATTGCCTTCTCGTGGTACCCTCGACATTGCGGCCAGAGGTCCTCCAGGCTCTGCACGACGACCCGACGTCTGGACACCTTGGTTGTTATCTACGCACGCTAGCAAGAATACAGGAGAAGTACTACTGGCCGCGCCTTTCCGCCGACGTCACCCGTTACGTAAAGACCTGTCGGGACTGTCAGCGACGCAAGACACCGCCCCCCACTAGGCCAGCCGGACTTCTGCAGCCTATCGAGCCACCACGGCGGCCGTTCCAGCAAATCGGGATGGACTTACTGGGGCCGTTCCCGACGTCCCATACCGGAAACAAGGGATCGTCGTGGCAACTGACTACCTCACCCCGCTACGCCGAGACAAAGGCCTTGCCCAAAGGCAGTGCCGCCGAGGTAGCCAAGTTCTTCGTGGAGCACATCGTCTTGCGCCATGGCGCCCCAGAGGTTCTCATCACCGACAGAGGTACGGCGTTTACGGCTGTCCTAACTCAAGCGATCTTGGAATACAGCCACACAAGCCACCGCCGGACCACCGCGTACCACCCACAGACCAACGGCCTGACCGAGCGTCTCAATAAGACCATCGCCGACATGCTGGCTATGTACGTCGACGTCGAACACAAGACCTGGGACGCCATCCTCCCATATGTGACCTTCGCGTACAACACGGCCGTACAAGAAACGACTCAGATGACTCCATACAAGTTGGTCTATGGACGGAGCCCGGCAACAACGCTCGACGCCATGTTACCAAACGTGACCGACGAGGAAAATATCGACGTGACCACCTACCTACAGCGCGCCGAAGAAGCACGACAGCTGGCCCGCCTGCGCATCAAAACCCAGCAGCACACCGACAGCCGTCGCTACAATCTTCGACGACGCTTCATCGAGTACCAGCCCGGCGACCGTGTCTGGGTCTGGACGCCAATACGACGACGCGGACTGAGCGAGAAGCTTCTTCGCCGATACTTCGGACCGTACAGGGTACTTCGGCGCCTGGGCGCACTCGACTACGAGGTTGTCCCTGACGGCGTTACGAACTCTCAGCGGCGCCGTGCACGACCTGAAGTCGTCCATGTCGTGCGCCTTAAACCATATTACGCGCGTTAGCGAATCTGAGGACTGTCATTTTGCTTTAATATTGTACTTTCTTCCTTGTGCTTATTGTTTATTGTACTTTGTTGCTTTATTCTTGTTATTTATTGTTGCATGCATTGGCCTGTTCTGTTTTCAGCATCGAGACGATGCTTTTTCAGAGGGGGGCATTGCCACGGGCGTCTCCTATTATCAGTTTTGCTTTATTCGGTTTTCACCCACAAAGACTGTCAGCAACGCTCAGCGCGAACCGCGCCTCATTGTTCGAGAAGCTTCCCGATCATTGTAGATCGTTTTGTTAAGATTGCGCGCAAGACGCGCACACTCGAGCTCATTCTAGAATTTGCGCGACAGCCAGCGATAACGCTGGAATATTCGACGGCACACGTTTAAATGCCGACGCGCCTCACCGCTTGTCAGTTGATCGACGGACGACGCCCTGTTCGCCGCTATCATTGTACAGCGTGTATTGCTGTAGTTCTAGTTCTCAGTTTCTCGGCCACAAGTTCGGCCAAATAAACAGTTTCATCTCGGACGTGCTGACTGTTGTCTTCGTCGACGTCACGACCACGTGACAATATTATCGAGTGCCTTGAAATAACACTGTATCGATTTGACGCGTATACGACAGTTCTTCATAGGTGGCATCTGAAAGGACCAAGAAAGGCAAGCAAATTCGTGCGAAGTGCTTGATGCTCCTGACATCATTCGCACATTCCTCGGCGCCCATGACGACGATGAAGCTATGGAAAGTCTATTAATCTGTGAGGCTCGAGCCGTCAAGCTCCTTTAAAGCAACTTGAAACCGAGCAAGATCAACGACTTCTTTAAATAAATTTTAGTTGTGCGAAGTAATTGGTGCGCGTATTTGCCATTTTCGCGACAAAGAAATTCTCACGAGAACGAACAAAAATGGCTTCCCCGGCGATTTCGTTATTGAGGGGTGCAACTCTAATATCGTAATTAATGCACAGTTCGCTTGCAGCAGTTCACATGTCAACAAAGCGTCCACACGCACACATTTCTAGTTCTGCCCACGGTATGTGGACTAACACATCGTTCCGTATATAGCAGCACACGGGTGTTCATCGCAAACGGTTATCTAATCCAGTGACCACTCAGAAGTCTTTCAGGAAGATGTTCGCCTTTTTATGAAGTTGCATTTCAGGCCAGGGTCCCAGTAAATTCTATATTGTGAGGGGTCATCTGTCCAAACTTGCTAGTTTCTTCTCTAAATTTTCTCGTTTATTGCGTATTTTACGCATTCCAAAAGAATATGCCCAACATTCTTTTATACCGAGGAGAAACCATTAGTGCCAAGGCGTAAATATAAGTAATCAACCGGACAATAATTTATTGACAGCAGCTAAACCACATGTGCAAGAGGAAGAGAAAAAGAACAACTTTAATAAACACGACGCTCCCATGTCCCATAGTTATGAAACGTCAGGTGGAAAATGTTGTAAAGACAGACGTATACACAGGCAGATGCACAGTAACGCGTAGGAAGTTATATGATAGTGTAAACTAACTAGGCACAAATTACCGCACGCTCCTTCACGAACACACACACACACACACACACACACACACGCGCGCGCGCACGCACGCACACACACACGCACACACACACACACACACACACACACACACACACACACAAACACACACACACACACACACACGCGCGCGCGTATATACTGCAGGCGTGTGCGAGAATGAGTTAGCGCTAATTTACACCTACCTTCTTCAATATGAGGAGTAATCAAGTACTACAACCGAAAGTTCTATGCTCAATACTAAAGTGCGGCTGCTCGCATTAAGAAAGCAGCGAATAGATACACTTAATTTCTCCTGAGCCTCAGAAGCTATTGTGCACAGTAATCAGGAAAAAAAATGAATGACAACACACAACACCGTGAAAAAAAAGAAGGAGAAAAGAGAAAAAAAATGTGAATGAATGAATGAACAAAATGAAAGCAAAAAAAAAAGTCGACACTTTTACAAACAGAATATTTGATTTTCAGACCCTTCAATATTTTCTGCCCAGGGTCGCTGCTATACCACCGAGTATTACGCGCAAAGAATATTGAGAAAAAGCCAAATGTAGTATATGGAAACCTGCAAAGAACACATGGAATATACATGGCGTGACAGGGGCTGTCGTGAAGGGAATTAACAGTCAGAAAACTGAGCAGGATACATAAAATTGCTTTTATTATCAAGAATTAGATGTGTGAATATCTACAATGTGTATGTTTAGGCGCAGCGCTTTTAACAAGCATAATGTAATGGGATATTTATGTTTATGGGCAGCGCAATTTGCTAGCTCCGCCGCATTGCGAACCCTAAATTAGGCGGGAAGTACGGCATGCGCAGGGAAGTCCCGTTGACGAAGCGTGTGCGGCATTTATTTCGACAAGAATGAGCAAAGGCGCTGTGTACGCACTGAAAGTCACGTGTATGTACACATTGTGCGAGTGTATTTGCAGTGAATATGCTTGTGCATACAGAGGTGTGAAATGACAGAGAGATAAGGCTAACTGTTATCTATCGCTTAAATTCATGTAACTGTGGTTAAAATGCACGTGGCGTGGTGTATGCGTGGTTGGGTATGATCGGCATTATATTAATGGTGTACATGTCTCGTGGGTTTGCGTTACAGCACATTCCGCTGGGACTTCCATTGCCTGCGCCTATCGGCATGCCAGGAAGCAATCACTACTCGGATTTGCTGACCTGCAAATCGAGCAGTTATGAACTGGCGAATGACTCATTGCGAAATATGACGCGTGGTGGTTCTCTGCAGCGTCATCTTTGTGGCGGTTCTCTAACCCGAGCTCTGCAAGAAAATAGGAGATTTGAACTTAATTGAATTAATCTTTTCTTGAGGCGTGCACAGTTAAACTTAAGAAGGAGATGACAAAGGGCATTAACGTCTCACAGGGTCCTGCAACCTGAAACAAGTTCGGGCCCAAGTGCTGGCAACATAAACTGAAATACTTTATGTAATACACGAATTGTGTGATACGGATCGGGAACTCTTCGATAAATATTTTCTAGTGTCTATTTCACACTTCTCGTCATTTGCGCCACGTGTGCGGTAATAAACTATGTAAAGTCTATGAATCTCCTGGCCTTCTACTTATTACGTATCTTTCTGCTCTTCACGAAACAAGCGAAGGCAGCTTCGATGTGACGCGCTCCGTCGTTGAAGATATGAATTCTCGCTTGTGACGCATTAATAAAATCCAGTACGATGCATCACTGAGTTGTGGTACAGCGTTAATGATTTTTGTCGCTTATAATTATTTCCCCACAAAATGCAAGATCGTTCTTTGCTTATTTCGTTCGTTTCTTAATGGCGGTGCCTTGGCTTTTTAGGGCGATGCTACAGAGAGCTCCTACAGCTGCTAAGCTGTGAGCGCATCAAAACAGGGCCATTTAGTTCAAGTCTTCAGCGTTCGAATGTGTGTAATCATTCCATTCTCCCTACGTTCCATACTCTTGGTTAAACCCGCGGAAACTGCTGTGTCCTGAGGGTTCGGGGTGTTTGGGGGGTTTGTTGTTCTGGCTTGGGGATGTGTGCTTATTGCGATCCATTGGTAATGCGTGTTTGAAGAATTTGTTTTCTGCGCTTGGCTTGCAGCGTTTTCGTTGTCAGGCTTGGCTAGGTTTGGTTGGCTTGGACGGTGTGTGTGGTTAGCTGGACCCGAGCCATCTGGTGTCATTGGAGGCATGGTTGCGTAAAGTTGGTTTGGAGGGCTTGTGTTGAGGGTTGTGTGTAAAGGGTTTGGGGGCCAGGGCGGGTTTGATGCTGGATGGTTTTGAAGTTTTACGTTGACATCCTCGTGTTCTGTCCCTCAATTCATTGAACTGATCTTCACTTTGCCGCTCTCTATCTCCACGCGGATGATTCTTCGCCTCTGGAAGAGCAGGGGTGTGAATAATTAATCACCGTTACAAACTGAACAGTTGTCATGAAACAATGATTTCGACGGCGTAATGCATATAACTAACGTCGGAACTACATCGGAAACACCAGCAAGTGGTCGTCACGGTACTAGCAAGCCCAACAAGTGTACTGGTTGGTAACACCAGTACACTTGTGTATGTGTACAGTACACCAATACACAGTACACATATATCAGACCACAAAGCAAACTATCAACCAGCAAGTACGGTATGATAGCAGCCAGTCATGCCTTTGTGAGACCAGATGCGGAAAGGGGTATTTCCGAACATAGGTCAACCCACGTGTCTTCCATGGCGGTAGCACAAAGTAAAACTCTAGTCTTGCTTGCTTATTAGGCGTTCCGTTTTGGCCTTCTCCCATTGTTTCCCCTCTATTAAAAAATTTCAAAAACGCAGAAACCAACATCTTCCAGGATGTTATCGAATTATTATTAGGCCATGCATCACATGCAGGGGATGGGATATGTGACCGCAGGCATCAACGGCACCGTGTAAGGGGTGCCGTTGATACCTGATACATACATACATATATATATATATATATATATATATATATATATATATATATATATATATATATATATAATTGCAGCGAATAACTTCTTGGACGCCGGTAAATAGTATGAATAAAAAGAAGACACACGTCGAAAAACAGAATGGTTTCTTTACGTTTCGGCCGTGGGACCGGCCTTCGTCAGAATAACAGAAGTGACAGTGGTGCTACAGCATATAAGCGCATACGTTTCGCTTGCAATGATCACGTGAGCGCAAACATCATAAAAGCAAGTGCAACAATCAGACATGAAATATATATTGGGGCCCCGTATCACATCCTACTTACAAGCAATCAGTTCACTAGTCACGACACGTGCATAAGGATTACAGGTGGTACAAGGAATAACATCTACAGCGGTCACTGATGCAAGACACTAAGTTTCCCTGCACTCTCATTCAAACCGCCTGCGATTGTATTGAACTTAAAGATGAAAAATGATTCGCGAACTTCCCTGTCATGAAGCGTTCGGAAGCCAGACTCTAGAATCGTGGCTCTAATGTTGTCAATATATATATATATATATATATATATATATATATATATATATATATATATATATATATATATATATATATATATATATATATATATATATATATATATATATATATATATATACCGGGTATCCCAGCTATCTTTAGCCAAGGGTTAAAAAATACAATATTCGAGGCAGGCGAGTGAAATCAGTTGCAAATTGCTGACAGCCACCTTGCGCGCTACAGACAATTTTTTTCTTGTAATTAACTAATTTGTTAATTAGGACGATTTACTAATTTGCTAAATATTGACTTTAGCCAAGAAATCCTGCTTGCGAAGTTCGAGAGCGTCCTCAAAAACCCCAACTCCAGCTCGTATGCAGTTAAAGCGGTTAGAGCTTACCGCATTGAACTTCTTCAGAAACCCATCTTAGTGATGTCGCACCAAGGAAAGCATTTGTCGGCTAAAAAAATGGTTGCCCATGTTCTCATTTGGGACTTTTACGGAATAGAGGCACCCATATTTTAACCCTTTGAGGGTCGATTTTTTTTTTGCGAAATGCATCCCAAAAATGTGGATTTCGTTATTGCTTAATTAAATTCTTCAGACGAACCTATTTGAAAAAATGTCTAATCTTTTATTTGGGTGGCCGTTACGTGACAACAAATCATATGGTTTGTTACATACACATGGTTTATTTGTAACAGCAAGATAATCTCTAAAAAAACATATGCGAATGTTAAAAAAACCATTTGTTGTGTAGTTCACAGACGTCAAAAATAAGTGTACGAAGAGGCGGTAAATGGAAACACGAAGAGAGAAAAGGCAATTTTGATCCACTCAGCATCGTATCGCCGCGCACGCTTTTTAGGTGTCGCTCACTCATCAACACCTGAGTCGTAACTAGTAAGTATGTCCTCGTATGACGGACTGACATTTACTGAATCAGATTCTGATTCAGTAGTCGAGTGGCGATTTGGAAGAAGCGGCGCTAGACTCACTTGCGGCAAAAAACCGGCGCGCACTTCCATAGCGCAAGCGCACTGCGCGGGTGAGCGCATTGAAGAAAATTGCGCAGTTGACAGCGCGTCCGAACAGCGAAAACAAGTCCGAAACCTACAATAATCCTTCGCATCATCCCCAACGACACGTAAGCGGTTTTTTCAGTCCACGAAACAGGAAACGCAACCACAGCGGCCTCATTTGTGTAAGTCAGCGCCTGCACGGAAACAGGCGTAATTGCGCTCCGGGGAGCAATAAACGAGAGCCTAACAAAATGGTCACCCTTCGAGAGATTCTAAACCGGAAAGCCGTCAGTTTTGCGGGCGTAACAATCGGGAACCGGCTGAAGAAAGAAACCGAAAGTAGCCGGCACACCGCTCTAGTAAAGCACAAAGACAAAAAAAAAACACAACAACATCTTCCCAAAGGGAACCCTGATGGGATGCGGAGAAGCAGCGTTGAGCACGGGTGGCGTCACGGGTTGAACGGCGCTAACGCGGTGGACAGGGTGAAGCGAGAGAGAGGTGACACGTACAGACATGTTTCAACGCGTACGTTAGGCGCGCGTCAGGTTTATTGCGCGTGAACCGACGAGTTGGCGGTGTGGCGAGCGGCGGTCGCGGTAGCGGAGCGAGCACCGGTAGCGGCAGGTGTTGCGGGCAAACGGACGAGGCGCTGCGGGCGCTGCGGCGAGCGCGCGGCAGGCGAGGGAGAGAGTGACGTCAGCGCGCACTGCGAGGGGAGCGTGACGTCAACGCGCAGCTGCGGCGTGACCTACTTGGCACCGCTCCAACACCTGCGGCGAGGGGAGCGCGTTGCGGCGCGTTCGTACGGACGCACGGAGGGACAGCGTTATTGGCCTCGAGGACATCGCGTGGCGCCAACTACGTTGTGACGTCACTCATAGGATGGCGGGTTGTGTCGTCTGCTGGAACACCGCATTTCCTGCGCTTTTGCCACGCGTTTTGGTTGTGGTTAACGCGCGTGCTTCCCCCTTGTTTTGAAGCTCATTACTTAAAGCAGCGGTATGAACTGATAATCAGGGAAAGCAAACCAGGTACAACTCGGTGGCCCCGGTGGCATCCGCGCGTCTAATTAGCATGCTACAATCATGACGTAAAGTAGTTACAGCTGACGTCATGAAGGACGATGCAAGCTATGTCGCGAAAGCTAAGCTGCTCATGCATTAGGAAATACTTTCCGTGTAGGAATTCTCAGACTTTGTATAAAACGAACAAGTGAAGTTGCAACAACGAGGGAAAACGTGCCACCGAACAGTAATGCCACCGCCTGTGCGGTGCACATGTACTACTGTCAACGAGCACGTGGGTATGGTGAGCGGAGTGCATCGCCACACATGCTCGGTTGTGCTGGTGGAATCTGCAAAACAATGGGCCGATTTCTCCTCCACTGCTCCTTTTAGTTGTACTCCGATTCGATTGAGGATTATTACGGTTTCGTTTTTTAAAGGCGATAGTCTTTCTTGGGGAACTTAAACGCAGAAATTTTGGTCTGTCTTTCTGTCTGTCTGTCTTTCTGTTTGTCGGCACGTCCCTCGATTCAGCCACTCGGCCAAAGTTGAACCACTTGCCCAAGGGCCAGCCGTCTTGAACTGGTACGGCTGTTCATACTTGTGAACGTTGTCGATCAAAAAGTAAATATCATGCATATCTGAGGTGCAACATCACTAGGTAAGTATTAGGTGGCGTGTTCCTTTAATAGAAAATGCATACATACGTAATTTTAAGGACCCTAGTTTCTTAGGCTGCGCTGAAAATGCATAAGAATGGAAGCTTGAGCGAGTTGGTATGCGTTCATCTTTGTTGAAACAGCGCTCACTAGACGACGACGAAGTAAAAGAAGGCACAGGACAGGCGCTGCCTGTCCTGTGCCTTCTTTTACTTCGTCGTCGTCTAGTGAGCGCTGTTTCAACAAAGCTGAAAATGCGACTGCGCTGAAATTTGCCTTCCTCCGTGCCCTTCGCACGAGCTCATTGTTGGGTTTCGGTTTCGGTTCTGTATTGCACTGCACGAATGCCATGGGTTGGTGTTGAAAAACTTTAGTTTTGAGAAGGCCAAGAAGGTGAAAAAAATATTTAAAAAATGAAAAAGCAGCGTTGTGGGCGGCCTTCAGGCTGCCGGTTGTGGGCGCCGCTCTGGCGTTCCTGTTTTACCCAGGCGACGTGTAAATAAAAGAGTGTGTGGAGAGTACTCGTTGAGTGCGGACGTTTCTCTGCTTCAGCGCTTCGCGCCAAACCGCGTTTTCCGGCTGGCTGGCGTCCCCGCCGGTCGCGTTGGTCACCGCCGGTCTTCGCCTGCTGCTGCGCCGGGACTACCAGCACGCAACACAGCACTCATGTTTCCCGACGTATTGCCAGATGGCGTCCATATCTCACACAGCGCCTCTTCTATCGTCTTTACACGACATTTGCAGCGAAGCACGCAGATACGCGGCCAATTTTTTTTTACTAATGACACGTTTACTTTTCTCCATTTGTCGGCAACGTATCGATGTTAGTTTTACGCGCCTTCAATGCGGGTTTAAACGTGACAAAATGTTTACGTTTCGTAAGGAACTCGCCGTAAGAGGTATTCGAGACGCGGGCGCTTTCCTTTATACTTATTTTCTTAATTTACAGTGAGCCTGTCGTTCACCAGCATCAATAAGTTCAACTACAAACGCCAGCCATAAGCTGCCGGGAGCGCTCGCGAGCACAAGTCAGCTGTTACCGAACATCTTAGCTGCGGCGGCGTACACAAAATCTTCGTCACAAAAGTGCTTGCTGCAGACCCGCGAGTTGGCGTTGGCATCTTTTCCCACTTTCGGCTTTACCAGTCAAGCGTCGCGCTTTTTTTTCTCTCTGTTTATTTTGCTTTTTTCACATTTGGGATAATCATGAAAACTTAGAGCGGGATCTGTCGCATACGTCTGCCACTGCGGCGCCGAACAGTACAACAACAAGCTGAAGCTGCTTGCACGGAACTTAGCACAGCTTACACGGTGATAATATCTCCAGCTGGCCTAATTAAGCTTCACACATTGAGAATTGATCCCAGCGCACCGCAAATTCACCCGATCGTTGCGTTTCACAACAACGACGCAGCAAGGCGATCAGGAGCGTCCTATCTGTGACGTCAAAACGATCGCAGCGCTGGCCTCTCCAGTGGAGGATCCCACGGCCAATACAGGCTAGTCAAAGAGCTGCTTCGCATCTAAAAAACGTAGAAATATTGGCTCAAGGAAAAAAAATTCACGTATTCTCGCAATGTGGTAGCACATGCCAAGCAAGAAAAATGACCGAAAAAGGCGCGCGTTTTAAACATACAGGCATGACGTAAATGTACAGGGGTGGTCAAAAGTTCCCAGGCTGCAACGCCCGGCCGAGGAGAGACAGCTCGCTGCTATCGCGGCGCTGTTATCGCAATCACGCCTTGGCGCACGCTGGTGTTTAGCGTGTGCGTGGAGGAGGGTGCATCCATCTGCCTTTCTTGCTCTCCTTGATAAGAAAGCAAGGTATAAAATTGGTTCGTCATGTTTCCTCACTGTTCGCTTTTCGAATATTTACTACTGTTCAGCGTACATCGAGGCGGCAGTGTTCCGTAAACTGACGCATCATGCTTGCGGCCGCATTTGCTAGACACTTTATACATTATTTTCGGCTTCCTGGAGAACAATATCGTGCGCTTAACTTTCCACTGGAACTGCGAGAGCTCTCTAAGTCGTCTGCGCTGGCCAGTTCGCTGCATACGAACATGGTCGGAGCCCGAAATGCATTCAGAAGAGCTTGTGTTGGGGCTAGTTGGAACATCTTAGTAGAATAAGCAGCGCTGCACAGTAGTATACAATTCGAAGAGCGAACAGTGAACGAACAGAATGCGCCATGTTTACTCTTCGATTTCTTATGATTGAAAGCAAGAAAGAGAGATGGTTGGACATCCTCCTCCACGCACACGTTCGACGCCAGCGTGCCCCAAGGCGTGATTGCGATAACAGCACCCCGATATCAGCGAACTGTTGCTCCTCGGCCGGGCATTGCAGCCTGGGAACTTTTCAACACCCCTGTACGTCTTTGACCGTTTTGTTGCTAATAGCAGATGACGTACATGTACGTCTCTGACCTTCAAAGGGTGTAGAGGAGCTTACGTTTTCCCTTTGTGTGATGGTTTTCCGTGCCTTTTCTTACTGACTTTCGAAACGACCAATCAAATTAGTCACTACTTCACTCGGCTGGACATACTTAAAAATCACGAACATTCTTTATTCAACGGTGGATTTGTTGCTGCACTGTTGTTTGCAGTCTGTTTGCGCGAAATGGTTGCTCTGTTTTTGATGTCAGCGTCATATCACTGTTTTAAAACAGAATTAAAGAACGTTATCTGTAGTAGATTCCGTACTTCCATTTATTGAGCTTGGCTGAACATTTATACTCCATGTGCAGTTTTCGTCGCTCGAATGATCATCGTTTTTTCTTCTTGTTTTTATTTTTATGCCGTTCTTACTCTTATTGTTTGGGAATTTCGAGTGCGTAGTCCGCTGAATCACCACTATGGGGTCTTAGGATATTGAAATGAATAACTAAAGATCAATAAGTAACGGTATTAGGTAGTGGTCCCTTCGTTGAATCATTAGTTCCTCAAAACGTATATTACTCGATAATTTGGGTATATTTGCTTCAATCCACTTACCACGACATTTTTTCCCATAAAAGTCATATATAAACACTCTGTTCTTGTCTTGTCGACAGCCAGTGTAGTAAAGCAGTCGTCGGATCTTCCCCCAGAAGTTCTTGCCGAAATCAAGCCAGACCGCCTGGCAGCATCCGCCACGCATAAGCCAATACTTGCAGCTCCTATGCCTTGGCTTTGGCCTTGGTTTTGGGAATATTGGCTTTGGTAGCGGTTTCGGATTTTCGAGTGGTATTGACACTGCGGTATGAGAGAAAGACCATGAGTTAGTTGCACTCCTTAAGGAAGGAGTTTCTCCAATGCGGAGCACACAATGCCTTCGAAATCGTGACCTCTATGGGTAATTCCGACCTCCTCGCTACTGCATCATTCCTATGATAGGCTCTGCTTGACAAAGCTAACCCTACAAGGCTTTGTTTTGTTTCTTGTCCTGTGCACTCGCGAAACCAACCGACATGAAGGCATAACGGGTCGTACATAACAGACGCACTGGGGATATACCCTTAGCCGGAGCTGAAGCTTATCAGTTGCTCTACTTTTTCTCCATTCCATGAAATTATCATTTGCAGCTCATTATATACCTCCTCCAGTCAGTGGTCTACTGCTTACTACGCACCTTACAGGGACACTAAAGAGAAACAATGAATTGGTTTAGATTGATAAAGCGTGCTCGGAGAACTCTTTTGTAGTCTATTTCAACACCATAGGTTTATTATTAGAGGAGAAAACCAAGTTCAAAGTTTCATTTTTAGAGTTCGCGCCGAACTTTGTAATTCGTGACGTAAAAGGTTTCAAAGAGCATTTAACGTATTTTGGCGCCACTGCCTGGACGAAATTTCCACAAACTCGTTATGTCAAGTCTCTGGCCCCCTCAGAGGACAATGTATCTTGATTTAACCGATTAGGAACTACGTATGCCCAAGCAGGCGCCGTCAAAAATATGTGACGCCACGGCAAATGGCGCGGGAATTCCAAGGTGGCGTCGCCACCTGTTTATTCTTTTTGCGCGTTTTCTCGCTTATTAAGCGTCTTCTCGCAGCAAGCGTGGTGTTTTTGGTATCGTAAAAGACTACTTTACTAATGCGAGAAAAATCGTTTTGCTCTTTAGTGTCCCTTTAAGAGTGCATTCACGGAAAACACAAATTGTAGGATCGGATCATGGACATTAAGTGTCTTCCATTGGCTGCTTGCTCCCCTCCCAGAAACTTTAAACAGATACATTTTTTTTTCTGGGAAATATCGTTTTACACCCTTCACAATTTGACCACCAGCAGCAAAATGCAGAGCACTGTTTCATTCCTGAACTGCTCACACGAACCTCTGCATGTCTGTGTGGACTCACGCATATCGAAATTCTTTTTTTTTTGGTATTATGCGATATATGAACCTAATTTGTGAAGTCTTGGGCTCTGTTCCAATGCCGGGCAAACAATGTGTGCCGATAAAAATTATGCGCGCCCTAGCACACGCCGTCAAAATCTATAACATCCCGACAAGTTGGTGCGGTAACCTTCAAGCGGCATCGCCGCACGTGATGTCTGTTTCGTGCGTGTTTTCCGCTTCAGCGAGAGTATTCTCGCGGAAAAAGTGGTGCTTTTGGTCTTGTGAAAGGTTGATTACTTAACACGAGAGATATCTGCTTGTTTCGTCATTATCATCATCAGCCTATCATACGTCCTATGCCCAACGAAGTTCTCTTCAATGATCGCTTACTCACGCTGCCCTCCGCCAGCTGATTCCCTTTCATCCCTCCAGAAATCTGAATTTCTTCATTCTACCCAACCTTTTACCGTCTTAGGCAGCGCTTCCCATCTCTTGGTATCTAATACGATGTTCTAACTGACAATCGGTTATCTGTCCTCATGAAGTAATCTACTGAGATGCATATTTTCCTCTTAATGCATATTTTCCAGGATATCGGCTACCCTGGTTTGTTCTCTGATCCACTCCGATATCGTCTTATTTCTTAATGTTACGATTATCATTAGTGTTCTGAATATACCTTGCTACTTTAAGGAACTATTCACAGTGCTTCATACGAAATCTAAAGCATAAAAAAAAAAACATGACTCCTCTAGAGCGGCATGCAGTATACGATTGTTCCAATTCCTGATGCAGTAGAAGAGGTATGAAGACAGACAGGTGGGTAGAGCGGTTAGCCGGTGGTCAGTCAGTTAATGCGTCAAAATGTACATCAATGTAAGGAAAACGGTGGGGGTTACGAAATTTAGACATTTGCAGGTATGAAGAGGAATCAGCACGTTATAGAACACCGGTCAGTCGCAGTTTCCGCAGCCCTCCACCAAGGCGTCCCTCATAATCATATCGCGGTTTTGGGAAAACCCCAGATATATTATTATTATTATTATTATTATTATTTTATTATTATTATTACTATTATTATTATTATTATTATTATTATTATTATTATTATTATTATTATTATTATTATTATTATTATTATTATTATTATTATTAGTTGTGGCGGTTTCGCGATGCTAATTCTAGGGAATGGGTTCAATTTCCGACAACGGTGGCCCCGTTTATGTGTGGGCGTAATTCAAGAATACCCTGGAAATTTGAGTGAAATGCCCTAATTAGCCGCGTCCCAGGCAGTGTGTAAGGCGTGTTTTGCGTATCCCTTTATTTTCTGACTAAAACCAGGGCTTTCTCTATAGCAAGGACGCCCGCACTTCTGTTTGAAGCCGTATAACATGTTTTCCTAGACTAAATGTGCAGCACCCTTATTGCCGCCATTATCCTCCGCCTCCACCCCATGATAACTACTTCAACGCGTTTATGTATTTGTAAGATACTTGGACGACCGCAGAAAAAACATTGAATAAAACACAAGAAAAGTGAAGTGAAATGCCTTGGCACACTGATGAACCACGTGATAAATGGGTAGATTAATTTCTTTTAGCACTGGCACCGTGTAACCTTTTGATTCCGTTCTAAAATTTGGATAATTAACTAATCTCGTTGATGGCGACATCGTGCTCCAGAAGAAAATGAGAGGAGAGCTTTGAGTTGCTATATAGTATTGCTAGGGAACACGCATTATAGTTAGCCAATGAGGGTAACAGATGGCACAAAAAATTATATCGTCTCCCGCTAAAGGGGACCACGAGGCGATGCGAAGCAGCGTTTCGGCATGTCGAGTCCGCGTTTCAGAGGGGGAGTGCGAGCGGAGAGGGGGAGAGGGAAAAGGGAGAAGAGAGGGGGAGAGGGAGTGGAGAGGGTTGGCGCATGCGCAGTAATGGTAGTCACGCCACACACCACCACCGCATTGAACTCCGAAATAAGATGCTTCGCATCTAAAATCAGTTTCGCTTCAAGGGCGAAGCAATGAACGCGATAGCAAGAAATTGGAATGTCAGAGGAAGAAGGGCAAGCAGCTCGGAACTTGCTGCACGCTGCTCAAGCACTAAGGACGCAGGAAAAGAAAACACACAAGGCGAGTGCGAACTAACAACTGCCACAGCTCGACACGTGCAGTGCGCTGGTCAAAAACGAAGGACGCACGAAAAGAACGCACAAGTATACACAAGACGAGGGCAAATTATCACAGTTGTTACTTCCAACTAGCCCCTACTTTGGCTCTTCCGGCTAGCAGTTCACTCCTTTCGCAAACACGGCCGCTGCAGCCAGCAAAGTGACCTTCATGTTGTCCATAGCTTTCACGCAAACTTTGCGGTGAAAGCACATGACGCACAAAACTCCCCCTCAAGAGATAAGCGCGCGAGCACGGTCGACCACGCCCTGTATGCCAAAGTACAAGTCGGAAGCGCACATCCCAACACCGGCGAAACACTAGAGAACTTTAGAATTGGGGAACCAAGAAACTTGCGAGCCGCCCGGGCGCATGCGCAGAACACAAAGCACTCTCGGACTCTTGCGCTCGCGTTATCCCAAGACCCCATAGCGCGCTCCTTTGGGCGGCGAACAAAGCCGGAGAACGCGCGACCTCAAGAAAAAAAATCCAGACGGCACTTGGCAGTAGCAAGCGAAGCCACAGCCCGCGTTTCCTGCTGGCGTCCATTCTGGTCACTAAAATAACACTTCATTTGGGTCTACTTGGTACACGTTCCTGAGGTTCGAATCCCCGGACGCACGCTTCGGAAAGTTTTTGTTCTGAAGATTTTTATTTGCGGCTTTTATGTATATGTACGTACTTACATATACATATACGGGACATGAGGGCGACGGCGACGGCAAAAACTATATTTGATGCTCTACGTAGGCCTGCAGAAGGAGCAGTGAGATGTTTTCTTTCATTCCCTATAGCTATTATTTGATTGATTATATAAAAAGGCTTTAATAACCGCTGAACATATGAAGAGTATAGTGTGAGAAATTTTCAGACCAATTTTTTGCGGCATATTTCTCGACAGAAAAGCTCGAGCCAGAAGGGCAGATAAGGCCGCTGGACTGGGGGGACGTCAAAGAACCCCAGGTGATCGTAATTTCCGGAGCCCTCCAGTATGGCGTCTCTCATAATCATATCGTGGTTTTCGGACGCAGAACCCCAACAGTTATTATTATAAGCAAGAGTACATGCGCAGATGTCGGCCTCCGTAGGCTTCCCTTCGTTGCCGAGAAATGCCGTCCGCGAGTATAGCACGTGGAGGCACGAGTGTCATGAGGATGTGAGCGTCTCCATTGTTTTGATCTAGCGCGAATGCTCTGGCTGCTATATCTGAGAAATGAGGGATATCCGATTTGGCAGTATACACATGCTCATTCGATATTGCAGAGCATGTTCGCAATATCGCACAAAAGAAACCGGAGAAGACAACACCGAGTAACTTACACAATAATCGCACGAATTGTCGCTGGAAAGAGCTACATTATTATCACGTGTTGCTGCAGTTTATTCCGGGAAACTAGAATTCGCACGGAAAAGGAAAACACAATTTTTCAAACGTTGCTCGCAACCATGCTAGAAAAGGCACGCTGCTGATTTTCCAGCACGTTTCAGGTTTGAAAACTGGCGAATTTGGTCCGCAATAATGTTGAAAATTGTGGAGCGCTCACGAATCTCAGAACGATAAACAAAAAAGATGACAGTGCTTGATTTCGGCACCTCCATTTTCCGTGTTCGTTTTTTTTAGCGATGCGCAAATCACGAATAACATCTCAATGCATCGTGCTCTATAAAGAAAAATGAAAAAAGAAAAAAAAGACGACATGATATCGTGCATATTTTTCTGGAGGGCTATTCTAAAGTTCTGCAAAAAAAAAAAAAACGCACAGTTACAGTTCTGTAGCTCGTTTGTTAACATTGTGTTTCGGGCATGTACAAAATATTTCGCTTATGTACCAAGTTCTTTTGATAATTAATATTGTAATTTCTATGTTATATTGGAATAGGCATGAACAGTACTAATTGTAGACGTTGCTGCTAATGAGCTGCTCTTTGATCTCTTGCTATGTAATATTGAAATATTCATGCACTGTACTTATTCTAAATTGATGCTTTTAATGCATCTCATTTGAAATGGATGATTTTGACCCTCCCTGTAACTGCCGATAGGCCAACAGTGTGAGTAAAAAAACAAAACTTCAGGAATGTCAAGTGGACGTACTCACCCACACTGCAGGCGGTTGTGCAATCATCAAACGTCTCGAACCTGTTGGGGCATTCATGACAAACGAAACCTTTTTCGCATTCATTGGTTTCGTTGCTGTAGCTCCAACTTAAAAGGATGGTATCGCAGCCCTCCACGGTTGTGGCCGTTAGACACTTGTTATGTAATTTTTGGGTGCCTGAAAAGAGTGCAGTGAAGAAATGCGTTTGTAATATTTTTACATCAGGTATTTCTCAGGATATATGTTCTCATTTTAAAGCATACACCTGCCTAAGTTCATTTACTCTGTAAAAGTAACACACATAATAAATACAAAGAGATGTAACGTTTCCGAAGTCTAACCACTTATAGTTTATGGAGTCACAGATCCATGTGTCAAAATGTCGCCAGAAGTAATAGCTATCAACGCCTAATTTCATACTTTATGCCATTTTACAGAGAAAACACTGCTCTGATTCGTTGCTTCGTGTTTCACTTGGCGTGGTCTCTCAGCCTCTCATGACGAAGGGTTGCAGTCATAACTTGCGCTCAAACAGATATAGACAGCTAGATACAGCGACTGCTTCACCTGTTCAGAAATGCTCACGTATTAGGTTGCAAGCACATCAATTGAGAACAACGTAGGAGTGATATCTTACCTCTCCCGAAGGCGCTCGCAAGTTGGTGTGGAATAACATACGCACTTAAAAAAAGGCATAATACGTGTGTGTTGCCCATGGCCACGTGTAATAATGTCCAGGCAGGCAATCAAACGGAGTTGTAGACTTTCAACGTTGCTTCGTCCCTCACCAAAAATTTAGCGAGAAATTACGACACAATAAAGGAAAAAGTTTCACATAAGGCTCCTTGCTTGCGACGCTCGGAACAGCGTAGTGGAGGGCAGCATAAAAGACATGTCGAAGATGGCAGGCTGCAATAATGTGGGCGTGCTGTAGAGTTCGAAGCGCGACCGCATTGTGTTATTCTTGCGGTGCTTACATTTATTCTGACCTTGGAAGTATCGCCGTAGCTGTGGCACAACAAAAGCAAGAAGTCCAAGAATATTTTAGTTGATCGGCTTGATACAAAGACAGCATAACAAAATGCACAGCGCGTGAGCGCGCGCGAAGTCAGCTACGCCACATTGTTATTTCTTTGTCATTGTACGTGTGGGTCATATACCTACGCGCTCTTTGCGTTTGCAGAATGTCGCATGCGGCACGTAGCGCGTGGCGTGGTTGGGCTAGCGCAAGAGGTTTCGGTCACAGTATTTGTGGCGCTAATCATAGAGTTTCCTAAAATTAAATAGAGGGGACTCTGGCGCTGCGATCGTTCAGCTAACATGGGAATGATGGGTAATACACAACTTTGCCTAGTCTTCGTGCTTGCGGCTTCAAACGTACTTGTGGCTTTGTTAATTGCTGTATTTTGGCGTTCATTTCGGATAAAAGAATAGACCATTGTGAACTTCGTGACCAGCTTTGATTTGGTGAGCCTAAAAATGTTAAAGTGGTGAAGTGGAACTGCTCAGTTTTGCTGAACTTCGTTTTGCGACAAAGCGGATGCAGCCGACGCGGAGCCAAACGGAGCCGAAAGAACGAAGTTTAGACAAATTTGTGTGCTACCCATCATTCCCATGCTGGCTGAAGCGTCATGCGTTGCAGCTCCCATAGACACTAGCGCCAGAGTTCCCTCTAGTAAGCATTGTAGGAAACTCTATGGCGCTAATATATGGATAAAAAATATTAAAGCAGCTTTCCATTATAGGGGTTGCCAAGCCTGAAGAAAGTGCGGAGCTGGGAAGCCTTCCTTGTTTCTCTTCGGTTTCTCTCTTTCTTTCCTCCTCTTTTTCTTTCTTTTTCTCTTTTTCGGTCTTACTCTGTCATTTTTTTCTTTCTTGATCTTTGTTTCTTCCTCTTGATCTGTTTCTTTCTCTTTCTTGCTCTTTCTATTTTCCCTTTTCTCTCTCTTTGTATTTCTCGCTTGCTTCCTCTTCTTTATTTTTGTACGTGTTTTTGCTTGCGTTACGCCAAGCGGCGACAGCATACGACATCATAATACAGCCCGGGCCCCTAAAGTCCTCCGCACATATCATCATCAAGGCGCTCGAACAACAAGACGAAGTCTTCTCCTTGGCGCGAGCGCGCGCTCAACTTGCTACAGACGGCTATGCTATTCGTGGTTTTGCCTGCGTTACGCCAAGCTACGACAGCATAAGATGACAGCATACTGCAGCATACGACAGCCCGGGCCCCTATAGGGCTCCGCACTTAAAAAACACCTCAAGCCTACATCTCAAGAGCTCAACAAAGGCTACATGACCAGCGTGGTAACTTGTAAGGCTCTCAGCTTCCACTCTGAGAGAGTAATAGCTCAAGTGTGCGACCGATATGCGCGTATGGGTTGTTCGTCTCCAAGGCGAGTTTCTTGTCGGTCGAACGCGGTAATTTTCACGACTAAAAAAGACGCTCGTTTGGACCAGTTGGTACATAGCTACTTAAAGTTGGGGCGGAAGGTTACGAACGAGAAGAAAAAAAGCAGGGACAAAGAGGAAGCATTCTTTCTCTGTTTCTCTTCCTTTTTGCTCGTAACCTTGCGCTAAATAAATTTCATGACATTCACCTCTGGACGTCGCTGTGCTTCTTTCCGGCACTTGAAGTCGCCGAATTGTCAATTGGCTGCGTCGCAATAACATTAATAATAGTTGTCGGGGTTTTACGCCCAAATAACCACGATATGATAATGAGGGACGCCGTAGGGGAGGGCTGCGGATATTTCAACCACATGTGGTTCTATACCACGAACCTAAATCTAAGTAGACGAACATCTTGCATTTCGCTTGCATCGAAATACGGCAACCGTGACCGGGATTTGACCTCCCGATCGTCGCGTCAGTAGTCGCCATTGTAAGTTAAGAGCAAGGGACATGAAAGCTCTGCTACTGTGCGGTATTTTTCATGCGGAGGCACCAAGGCACCATATGTTAACGTTAGTGTAATGATGAAGCATAATGGCGTACCGGTCTTACGTGGCGGCGTCATCTCTATCAAGAGCGTGAAGGAAGGAAATATAACTGGCGTTCGCACGCAAGAAGCGTCCGTGTGGTAGCGGCATAATGATTAGTGTATCGGGCATACGTGTTTATAGAGTGAAGGACGCTAGGCCTGATTCTTTGACTGGGCACTAACGACGGAAATTCTTCTTTGTTCATTTATCTTCACGACGTATCTGCGTGCCCTTTTACTAACGTCTTTTCCGTGACGGAAATGACGTTAGTAATGACGTGGCGTCACTTCCATGGCGGAAATGACGTCAGTCAAATGTTGGAGCATACTGACACAAAATGTTTTCGTTTTGAAACAAATACAGTCAATAACGTTCCTCTCGCTAGATTTAAACTCGCAGCTTATACAGAAACTCGATGCTAGAAACGCTGCGTCGGAAGCGCAAGTCTCATCAGGCGAGAAAAAAAAAACGCTCTCCAGATTATCCTGTCTAGAAAGAAGCGTGTTCGCACACTTGTGGTATTTTCCACAATGTTTTAGCGTTGCCGCATGTTGATGATATTGGTATTCTGACTTGGACAGAATATATTGAGCTTGCGGACGGAACACATAAGGAATACGATGACGACACAAAGTGCTTGTGTGTTCTCATGATCAGTCTGTTGTCATCGCTTATTCTTTTGCCATCGTCTTTTTTCAGTCCTCGTCACGTGGCGTTAATACATTGTGTTCTGTAAGAAAATTTGCATTTTTATAAAATTATATGACAGCCAGGTTCTCGTCGTTTTCGCACATGAGCTATACAGGGTGTTTCAGCTAAAAAGCACCAAGTATTAAAATATTAAACATAGGTGCTACGCGTCTGCAATTAGCGAAGTATTGTTCTGAGCCATATAGAGCACGTCAGAATATTTTCGTCCATTCAAGTTCGTTAATTAACAAAGATTGCTAAGAAAAATTTTCAATACAAAAGTTGTAGCGCTTGTTCAAAAACTGAATTTTTTAATCTATGCTAACTCCCCTGCTTGATTTTTTTCCGGCCTTACTTTAAAGCGCGCGAATTTTAAAGAATACCACGTGACTGCCGACTAACGCGCGGCGCTCTTAGTGCCCTCAACTGTAAGTTGAACGAATTATCAAAGGCTGCTCCGCGCACGAAGGTCGATTGAGCAGGCTACCGGTGATTGCGATGGACGCCAATTGATGATAGGGGCGTACCGTCTCAAGAAAAGTCTACGAAAGAGCGGTCGTCACGTGTGAGTGCATCTTCTTTCTCAGTCCTTCATCACGCTGTCACTCTCGCCCCTTCCGATGCGTTTCTTCGTTGGTGCGACAAGAAAAGAAAAAATGCCTACTCTGCATCAAATGCCGCCTACGATCTCATGTGGCATTTGCTCGTGGCTTCCGCTTTTTCGTTGAAGAATTTTTTGTTCTTGTTGTTGTTGTTGAAACGGTATGATCATTTTGTCACTTAACGTCCACCGCAACCACCGATAACCTGTACCATCGATCTGCGTGTGCGAAGCAGTCTTTGATAATTCGTTTACCTTACATGTGAGGGCACTAAAAGCGCCGCGCGTTGGGCGGCAGTCACGTGGTATTTTTTAAAAATTCGCGCGCTTAAAAGAAATGCCGGAAAAAAATTAAGCAGGGGAGTTATCTTAACATAGATTGAAATACTCGATGTTCCTGAACAAGTACTACAACCTTTGTATTGAAAACTTTTCTCTAGAGTTACTATTTAAAAAATTAATTAAGCAATGTTAGTTAATTGCCTAGCTTGGCCGTTTGCGAAAAATATCCTGCCATGCTCTATATGGCTCAGAACAATACTGCGCTAATTGGAGACGCGTAGCGCCTATGCTTAATTTTTCAATACTTGGTGCTTTTTAGCTGAAACACCCTGTATGTCGAGGCAGAACTGTTTTGCGCCGCTAAAGCGACCTTGAAGTGACTATTTTAGAAAAACTCATTAACTGGCTTTGTAATTATTCACTTCAGGGCAGTTGTTTATATGAGAAAGTTGTAAGCGCTCACAAATTATGACATAACTCTTTTTGAGAAATGAAAAAGGTTGCGCGGAGGCAAGATACATTTATCATCGAATTTTAAGGCCGATATCGAAACTGACCGTGCCCGGTGTGCAGGAGACGCGGTCGCTTCGTTACGTCAGACCGAAACTACCCGTGACGGCGAAGTGACAAAATTTGCATTACGCTGAATCGAAGCAGAATCTGGTGAGAAAGAAAGGCGAGTCGTCTGAAATTCACGCAGACCGCTTATTGCTTGCAAGCGATCTCTAGTGCTTATTTACTTATAAACTATATAACTACACGCAAAAGAACTCTTTCGCCTTTCTGAAAGAGGCATCATTGCATTGGATGCCCCAAAATTTTATTCTGTACAGAAAAAGAAAAGGTGGATATTATGGTTTTCTTGCGCGCAACGTAAAAAAACAGAGATGCACCAAACATAACACGCAAAGCTAAGGTGATGCGCTGATGAAAGTTATGTGAGTGGGGGCTTTTCAACGATGAAACACCGCGGCGATGCACTGTCATTCAAATTTTATCGCTTCCTTCTCACTGGAAGTCACGGTATGACGTAACGGTGCTGCCGCGTGCGTGGCCCGCCGGGTGCCCATTGGATTAGGTTGGAAAAAACCTTAGTTGTTCAACGGTATATAATTGCTGCTGTTGCCTTGGTCTAGACTGCCAGGGGTCCATCACTCGAGGAACTTCTCCCGAGGTCCCCGGCGATGACCCTGGCCCGATGGACAGCCCACTCCTGGTCTTCGGCGGTCTCGCTAAGGAAGGCGGCTTGCCATTACTTAACGAGGCACCCTGCGTCAGAGGGTCTTGCTGTTGTCTTCTTCCTACCTATTGGGATTTCTGCCTTTGCATCTCCAAAGCACATGCGCCATATCGCTAAGTTTCCATATCGGCGTTAAACTTCGATTATGAATATCTGAAATAACGTGCAACTTTTGCGACTTCTGAAAAATTCCTATATCATGAACTGCTACGGCCTCCAACGTTCCCATATTAACAAAAGGCCTGAAATCAGTAAGTGCGGTTTTGATTCCTGAGTTTTCGTTAATTAGTTGCGTCAATGTCTATTTAGCTTCAGCAGGGTATTTCCGCCTCGAAGTGCAGTTCGTGTGCGAAAGCGACGAGCTTGACTATGACAGCATTTGAAAAGCGCTATTAAAACACGCCTATGGTTTCGTTCACCTCGCAAGTATTTCGCATTCACGAGGCCGCGCTGTTGCGAAGGGTGGCTAAACGTCTCGAAGCGAACTCGGGACAATAGTCACGCATATGCAGGTGCTGTCATTTTACGCCATCGCCTAAATGTTTTGTCTCCCAGTTGCGACAACACTATATTGAAAAATATCTGCTGGTCATTTACCAGGAGCCTACTGTGGCTCTGACGTCATGCATTCAATCCATCTAAAAGTGCAGAGAAAGAGCGCTTTCGGAATTCTCGAAGTATTGTCATCCAGTATCTTATGATGAACATACTGACAACCAATGAAAGATGGTACCCTGGACGCACGATGGCGAAACGCACGTGCGAACGTCTTTCTCTATCGAGTTCACTGAACTTGGTCGGCTTGCTAACTTTGCTACGGAGGTCATGTGATCTGCTTCGGGATCACGTGACTGCATGCTTGTGCGACAGAGAAGGCGTGGAGTCGACGGCACAGTGACAGGGGTGGGGTCAACAAACTACCTTCAGGTACCAGTGCACCTGAGATCAGACAAGACAATATGGTTATGAAGCGAAGCAGGTTAGGCCCATAGCGCACATTTCAAACCGATCTGCGGTCTCTAAGCACCATACTTAAAAGGCCTAGCGAGAGCAGTCACCATTAGTGGTGTCATATAAAATGTAGCGCGGCACCGCTGTGTCGTCACGACGTAGCACTGAACCTTGTGCGCCCAATCAAAGACGCTCTGCCGACACCGGAATTTCTGCAAAGCGAGCACTTTAGCGCTATTGGCCACGAGATCCACCTATAGGTGGGAACACCATCGCCGCGTTAGTGTGGAGAGGCCATCGGCGGCGCGTATAGAAATGCACACAGCGTCGCTTTGTTGTGAGCGGTTTGAGCCGATTGTCAACGAATAAAATTCATTGCTTGCAGCTTACTGGTAATATATACTATCTTCATTGTTGAATAGATGCACAAAGATTATCCAACGTTACTACTACCAGTAAGAGAAGCGCAAACTGCCGAATAAAGGGATGCACTACATCACGTTTTTGGTTGTTTTCTCTGTACGTGTTTACCTTGTCTTCTGTGTAGTACGCACTGCTGTAGCACGACTGAACTACTTAAGTGTTTACTTCTTGTTCATTTGTATACCAGCCCATATTCCTGTGCAATGGTTCAATAGCGCTGTTCGTGCGAGTACACATAGGCAATTTTTTTATTGTTCAGTTCTCCAAGAAATGGAGGGCGGTTGATAAGTTTAGTTAGGAAAGCTACGTGATTGACAGCACTTTTGCGCCACGGAGACGTTCAACACGTACGTACTTGTTTTTGCTCCAGTAACAGAATGAAAAGGTAAGAGTTTTGCAAAGGTTTTTCATCGATTGAAAACGCGCACGACAGTGATGCAACAATGGTCCGGTTATTTTATGGGATAAGTGCATTTACATTTTTTTCCAACTAATAATGTCCCCTGCCTTCCGCCAATTTCTAACAACTCCACACAAATGTTCAAAATAATGAAAAAAAAAGATGAGGTTGTAAGGCACGCGACCGGGATTAATTTTGAACATTTGCGTTTTCAAAGCGTATCTAAATCTAAGCACACGGGTGGTTCCGCATAAATTTGGCCCCAAGTTAAAATTGCGCGTGGCAACTCCGCCTAATCACTGCCGTGTCATTCCATTGTCTGCTTTTTTTTCTTTTCTTTTTTGGGGACAGTTTGAGTACCGAAGTGTCAAACTTCACTTGATAGAAATATTTCACTGTAGCGGGACCACTACCGTACAATAAAAGGACATCTTAAGCACAACTAAACCTTATCGCATAACCGATGAACTACAGTGCCGCAGCTATACACCTAACAACAACGCGAAATTGCATGACCTAGAGCCTGGTTTTTCTTCACCAACGAGTCGCTGAAACGGTGCCTTCACACACTATTTAATGTTCCTCATGCTTGGGACTATGCCAAGCGCACTTTAGGATGTGCTTTAACCAGAAAGCTGCACCAACACCGAAATGATTCTCGCGAACGAAGGGCACGACACCAATACCCAGCCCTCTCGAAAGTCGCACTCACTGATCTTATTACAATGCGCATGCAGCCGAGCAAGCCCATTTGCTTCTGTGCACCATGTTAGGTATACGTACGAGCAGTTAAACTCGCGCTAACCTAACAGAACACACCGCCCTTTGAGAACGTGCAGGACGTACGCGCACATGCAAACACGACTTGGCTAGCAGACGACGCAGGGAGCAATCCACACTAGGCGCGCTTCAGCCAGTAGCCGCCAGGCGGCGACACCGCTCAATCTCGCGGCCAATCGCGTTCAAAGTTACAGTTGCACCGCAAGGGCGGGGCAATGAATGCGATAGCAGCTAATTGGAATGTCATAAGAATCGCTAGCAGCTCACTCCTTTAGCAAGCACGGCCGCTGCAGCAAGTGCATTGACATTCGTGCGGTCTATTGCTTCAACGCAAAGATTGCGATGAAATAGATGAGCGTGCGAGCACAGGTGACCGCACCCTATGGTGACCGCACCCTATGGGCAAAAGTACGGAACCGAAGGTGGGCAGCGCCACTCCGGCGAAAGACGGGGTGGCAACGCCCTAAGCGCACCCCCCTGGCTTTTGGTGCAGCCATCTCACGGGTGAACATGTACACGCCTCTGCAACGATGAATCACCTCAGGGATGTGCGTTCCACATGGTGCATATCATGCACCATGTGCCCGATATGACGTTGAGAATCCGTGAGCCTTCAATTGGACATTGCTGTCAGTCAAGTGACGCGCTTGCGTTGAAAACGGGCCTTTAGTCCCGTAAACCAAACTCGGGGATTCTTGAGCCAAGACATGAAAAGCTGAAGCTCTGGGGCAATGGCAGGATACGTAATTGTAGCGTCGTCTCTGTCAGCTGGAGGAGTGGAATAATCGGTCTTGGCTAGTGTTAAAAAAAAATGTTAACGTCCCGAGACACCAACTATATGAGCTAGTTTTGCGGAGGCAAGAAGCGCACGCATTAACAGCTTGAGAATAGAGTATACTGACTTTTATTCAGCAGCAAGACGTGCAGGCGGAGGTACCGGGTGTTGGCGAACACTGTCTCGCTACCAAGAAACGGCAAGGCTTCCCGACATCAACGCGAAAGAACAAGTTTAAAGAATAGCGGCGGAACCCTCGCGGTATTGCCATGTCTGCGTTCTAGATTGTCTGGAGGCGCTGCATAAAACTCCTGCATCGAAGCAACATGTGCTATGTATTAGGCATAAGGAAATGCTTGAGTGTCAACTAAACTTCTGTCTTCGCGGCGATGTGCAGTTCAGATAGAGAAGCCTAATTTATCGCGTCTCTTATTTGAATTATCGTGCGTTGTCGCGTTTATTTTTGCGCTGGTTCCTCCTTGGAAGGACAGAACATACATTTATTCATTTGTTAGCCTGTGAATGAGTGAGTCTGTGAGTGACTGAATTGTTAGGTTTATTGGCGAAAATTTGGCAATAAAGCCACAAGGCAGTACTATATGAAAGGATAATGAAGGCGATGGGAAGAAAGGATAATGGAGAGATGGGAAGACGATGGGAAGGCCAAATTGGGTTCCGTCTGCATCTAGGCACTGATGATGGCCTTGCTTACCTCTCATCCATGGTTCTTGTTGGAGGTCGCTCTCGACGGATTCGCACCATTCTGTCTATGGACATTCGCGCAGCATATGATCATGTGAGCCATGATGCTATTGTGGAAATTCTTCACTGGCTCCAATTCGCCAGTCGAGTCTGGGCGTACGTGAAAGCCTTTCTTCACGATCGCAGCTTCTCCATTCGCCTAGCTGGTCAACCAGTTGGACAGTTTGTTTCCAATAGAAGTGTCGCACAGGGATCTGTGGTCGCACCAGTTCTTTTTAACGTGGCCCTCCTCCCACTGGAATGGAAGCTGGCGCTAATACACCACGCAAAATACAACATGTATGCAGATGACATCGTGCTTTTTTTTCGTCAGTGCACCCTGAAATCAGCTGTCAAGAACAAGCTTTGCAAGAGGCCCTCAGCATAACTTATAACTGGTGCACCCAGATTGGGCTCGAACTCTCCAAAGAAAAAACGAAGTTTATGTCGGTTGCGAACAAGTATGGATGTCGTATACTAGGAGTTCGGCCTCTGCAGTTAATTTTGGGTCAGCAGCCGCTACATGAAACTTCAAATCTCCGCGTGCTTGGCCTGGAAATTCACGCCACCGGATCTGCAGGACCTTGGGTCAAGAGTGCCAAACAGCAGGCATCAGAAACAATACATCTCATACGACGGATTGCGAAGAAATCTGGGTGCGCTAACTCCAACATGGCTCGCCTCCTTGTCCGTTCGATATTGCAACCGAGGCTCGTCTACCGCGCCCAGTTTCATCACCTCACGCTGGCAGAGTGGGCACGTCTAGAGGCGATTAAGCACGAAACCATGCGGGTCATAACTGGACTGACACGTATGACTCCGTTAACAGTACTGCAACAGGAGTCCCAACTAAATACCATTGACGAGTTAGTACACCAGTGTCGCTGTGCGCGCAACCTGAAGCCATCAACGTTCTGTTCGGTTGCTGCATTGGCACTGTACATGGGCCAAGAAGTTCACCATACACCTTCAGAGACGAGCATTATTGCCCCGTGGAACAAAATGCAACTCACTGAAAACAAACCTCTTGGTCGCCTTTAGAGCCCGGTTCCGCACCAGGCGAACGCCCAAGTTTCCCGTCTGCTTCATGCAGATAACCTAGATGCCGCCACTGTCGTCGCCTATGCTGATGCCAGTGTGAGTGGCACCACCATTCACTCTGCTCTTGTATGCCCATTAATACCCGAGGCTGGCGAGACATGCTCGTATTTTGTGGGTCCCGCACCACCGGCTCACCTTGCTGAGCTGACCGCCATACGTGACGGATTGGCAGCGCTGATACCTTTTCTTCTACCTGACAGGTGCTTTCAGGTCATCATTCGTACGGATTCGACACAAGCTATCCACGATATACGACGAGTGTATCGGTCTACGTCATTCTCGGATAGTATTCACCGTCTTGCTGCCTCCGCATCTGTGCGGATACGTGTTCAGTGGGTGCCTCGGGCCGCTTTGCCGGGCCTTGTCAAAGCTGATTTGGAAACCCACCCACGAGTTACACCGCACCCACTACCGCAATTTCCTGAGGACGCTCAAGGACAAATGCTCTGGGAAAAAGAAAGCCTCCGACGTACCACACGAGCTCTTATAGGCTTCCCAAGCAAAGCTTAGCGGCGCTGCTGCTCTTGACAGGCAGCGCCATCTCTGGCAGAAAAAGAGAAACTGGGCTGTAAGCAGCGCCTGTTTTCCCTTCTCTCCACCGCGTTGCCGCTCGCTTTGCACATGCAGAGCTCTCGCGGTGCACTTGCGCCGCCTCACAATGTACCGCTTGCAGTGCGGCTTCAAAAGGATTTTCAAGCTTGACTGGCACTTCCGAAAAGCGAACTTGATAGCATGAGAAAGGCTCGCCAATCACGTTAACGGTGAAGAGCAGACGATCGATAACAACGACGCCCAACTCAAAGCGAAATGCATTTCCCAAGTCGCGATTACACCGTGTAGGACGTATACCTCGAGGTAAGTCTGATTCTGTCATGTTAAAGATGAATAATGGTCCACATGCACTCCGAAATGAAGCCGTACACGCTATCGATGTTCTGCGGCGTGGACTACGAATCATATGTTTGTTGTTTTGATATGGCATGCTTACAGTAGCAGCCGTGTACTTTCGTGAACAAACGTTTGCGGCGTGCGAAAAAAAGATTATACGGCCATGGCACAGCTTCCTGAGAAGGTTAGAGTCAAGTCCTCCGCGCCGCTGGAGAATCACCGGCCGATTAAGACGCGAGGCAGCTAGCTGAGCTTTAACCACTGTGAAGCAAGATGAACTGCTCGCCTCGTTTTTTCGGCTCTCGCGTCATGCTTGCAGTCTCTTTTTGTGATATCGACTTGACAGGCGTATAAAACCTGCTGCGTGAACGCGGCTACAAAATCGCACAAAGTCAGAAGGTGGTTACTTCAAGGTTGCAATTGCAAAACATGTATTAAGTGCCAGTTATATTTAGCGGCTTAAATATATATCACCCTAATCAAGTGACAAAAACAAAGCAAACCTGCAGAACGATGTCAAAGCTTGCTGCAAATGCACAGACGTCCGTTCCGGCGTGATAAAGTACAGCAAAGCTTCAATTTGGGCTAGTTGGTATGGCATAGCTATGTAAATGCGCTGAATGAAGCACAGACGAGAAACGTAACAGGGGACAGGACAAGTGTTGCGCACCACTTGTCCTGTCCCCTGTTACGTTTCTCGTCTGTGCTTCATTCAGCGCATTTACATAGCTATGTGATAAAGTAGCTTTCCCGACGCGTGAAATGCAGGCGCCGAACTTCTGACGATGTGCCGAGTTCAGTTGAATTCAACCAACCGCGCAATGCTAACGGTATAACGCGAATGTGAACGTTCAACAACGACTGGCAGGTCTCACGAACACGGGGAATCAAAACACAAAGTTGCTTCACCTACAACCGTAACTGGACTTTAACAATACGAGAAGACAGCGAGTAATCATTAATGTAGTCGCTGCGTGCATGCGCCACATTACTTACCGATTCAGGTAGTCGGAACGAACAAAAGCGATGAACTCAGGCAGCCAAAATAGAAGGCGAGACAGCGCTCTCAGCTATCCACGCGTGCCGCCTTTATTTCTCGTACGACACGCCCGGGAAACGATACAGTTTAACACGTGAATCGCGGGCCTTGGTGTTGTCTGCACTGTTGTGGCTGGCCGCTAAACCGCAATACTTCGGACCACGCTTGCGCTTCCGCGGGGTCGCTTCTGCCATCGCTGAAATGCGCAACTTCGCACAGCAAGCCTCTCGGTTCAACGTACCCAGCTGACGGCCCCCCAGTTACCCGCACCGAGAGAAGAACGCGTGCGCACGTGCGCTACCGCTACCGTGATTGGGGCTGAGTCGGCCGCGCCGAAGGTTCAGAGCTTTCCGAAAGAGCCGCAGCGCGGCTGGCGCGGCGCTGTCGTTGCGCCGCAAACTTGTGCTTGGGTTCCCTATACCGCCGTGTGGGTCAGACCTCCCTGGTGGTTTAACCCGCCGAGAGGAGGCTACGTTGCGGAGGCTGCGTGTTGGGGTTGCGCTTACCCATCCGTGACCACCCTTTGGGAGCAAAAGAACCGCGGCCCGTATGGTACATCGTGCTCATTTGGCAACACCCAAATTCACGATGTAACTGTCACACACTTATTGTGGACTTGCACGGGTCTACAATTAAGCGGTCGTCGTCACCTACGTTCAACAGGCCTCAGGCCTGGCCGACCACCCGTCCTTGACCGTTGGATTAGTGGACCTCACCACCGCTCATTACTGGACTTCATACACGACGCAAATTTGTATGTGTATTTCTGAATCAATAATTATTATGTCTAAGGGCAGACTTTTGAAAAAAAGAAAGATACAGCTTAAAATATATTGGAAAAGATTCTCCTGGCCTTTAAAAAACTACAGATATCTTTTACTGCAACTAAGACAGGTTCTCATCAATCAAAATGTAGATGGAAAGATGTTAATGCTTTTTACAGTTTGCGAGAATATTTGTGTCTTTCTTTCCTGAAAATGTTATATGTTATTAAATGTCATTCACGATAAGAGGTTCTCTTCATTGTAGACACTGGCTGGCGCTCTTGTCTCAGCCAGAAATTGAGGCAGATGTGTACGTCCCACGCCAAGACGACCTAAGATCATCTGAATAAATCCTGCTTCCTAAGTAATGTGCTCCCCGAATGAAACGCGACATTTTTTTTGTATAAGGACAACTTTGATTAATTCCTCCAGATAACTGTGTTATGTCGTTACGAATCTGGCCACTATAGGTAATATTGGCGCTGATGACGTGTTCGAGTGGAAATTACACTGATATGACAAGAAGTTACGACTCTGGAGACAAAAATACGTGCATCGCTTTTCGTGTTTCAAGCCGTGAACACTGTGCATGACGTCCTCCCTTGTAGTAAAGGTTTAACGATTTGGAGTTTGTTGTGTATCCTGGTGTCCCAATTGATCCTTCTGCCATTTGGTGTTGGACACATGTACTACTACTCCTTTGAAGGCGCCTTCATACGTTTCAGTTATTTATGGGATCGCAAGAATGCTGATTATCTGCCCTTCGTTTCCTAATATGCCAATATATCTTAACACCCAGGCCAGACGAATTATCTTGCCATGCGGTCCAGCTATGAGCATCATCCGCAAAATGTCTCTGAGGAAGGGTTTACGGTCTGATTTAGTAAGCGAAGCCTATATTGCACAAAGGAGTCTGTGTATGCGACTGCTTACGTATAGCAGAATAACGGAAAGGTGTGCGAGTTGGTTAGGGTTCATAGTAAAGCGTACGGGGCAGCGCTAGAACGAATACAAGGACGAGGATACAAGGGCGCATATCCTGTCTTTCTAGTCCTTGTATTCGTTCTAGCGCTGCCCCATACACTTCACTATGCTTACGTATAACTGCCAAGAGTCGACGTGTACCTGTAGCTGCTCGCCCCTGTCCTCCACCGAGCGCGAAATGACGCATTTGACGCGTAGCCGCGTGAGTACGCGGCCCTGTGGTTGGGCCTTCAACGTCAGGCCAGCTGAGCCTACTCGTGCCGCGTGTCGGAGAATGCGGCGAGGTAGGTAGCATGCCGTCAAAATGCAAGACTTTAAAGGACCGTACGCAAAATTGGCGGTATGCTTTCTGGATAAACACTCCGGATTTAGTGGTGGTGTGTTCGATACGCTGCGTTTTGAGCACTTCACCGCGATTCTCAACTTTAGGGAAGCGGCGAAGCGTAAGCACGCGATCGAAGTGTTGTCTCGTGCCTTGTCAGAAAAGGAAGATGTGGCGAACCTGAAAGTTAGCGGTACGTGGAAGGAGACGTTGCTGGGAGGTGCGGTTCTTCGCCTGCCTGCAATGCACATATACGTGTAAGTCAAATTCCGAAGAACCTGCCGAAGTTGAACGCCGTAGAATAGATGAACGGCTGGTCTCGCCCCGGCTGCCGTTCATGTGCATGCGCTGTCTCACGCGTCGTGGTGGACAATGCGGCATCCGAGGGCAAGTTGGTGAATGTGCCCATCGACTTAAAACGCACAGCAAGAGCTTTGCTAGGGACATCGACGATGACATGGCGAGCGGCGTGCAGACCGGGCGTCCTCTGCTTGCGAAGCCGGCGCACATGAAGAACCTCGTGAAGGTGTCGGACGTCAAGACATAGCTCGACTTCTCATGATTCGCTGGTCATTCACCTTCCCAGGGCAGAATGGGCTTGATTTTTAGCCACCACGAATTAATAACTCGTGACACAAAAAATACATGAAGGCGAGACTCGATTGCGCACCTCCCCCCCCCCCCACCACACACAAGCAGTAACGCATACAGATGCTAAACATTATAATGCGACTTCACACACGCTGAAACATGCAGAATCATGTACTCAATGAGTGCTCAGCCTCACAATCTTTCTTCATTTTGTATTTTGCAACTTGTAGTATGAATATCTTTCGCTTAGACCCCTTTTCATGTTTTGTGGCCACGGTCACTGCTGTTATTTCAAATATCTCTACGTAGAAAATTAAGGTATCGCCAAAATGTTTTTTGTAGAAATATCGAAATCACATACCGGAATCAAAACACTTCCGTGGAGCGAATAAATAAATGTCACATAACTGAATACGCAGCATGAGATTACTTTTATTATCACCAAAAGTGATGCGTGAGCATATACAATGCTCATGTTTATGCGCTGCGCATTTAACAACTTGGTGCAACATTTATACCTATGAACAACGTCGCTCATCGGCTCCTCGTTGTGAATTCACACAAGGTGAGACGTCGATGCAGCGAAGTTTTTCTCGAAGCATGTGTGTGGCATTCATCATTGAAGAAGGCATGAACAGAGGAGGACTGTATGTACTCAAGCTGCCTATATATATATATATATATATATATATATATATATATATATATATATATATATATATATATATATATATATATATATATATATATATATATATATATGTATGTATATATATCGTGCAATCGTACTTATAGAGAATTGGCATACGTATTCAGATTTATGAAAAGAGATAGTGACAAGGCTGACTACTTTTATGGCAATTCATTCTTGTAGCTATGGTTAAAATGAACCTGCATCAGTGCATGTGCGCCCAGACATGCGCCACAGCTGCTTGCTTCAGTGCACGAGAGCACGCTTGCCCAGCTGACACCCGTCAACATTCAATTGCGGCGTGCCTGTACTAGGACTGGCTGACGTGTGAATAAATCAATCTTGAACTAAAAGAGAAATTGTAGCAAATCGTGACCTGTAATAGTTTATCTCGGTCAGCATCTCACGCTTTTGAAGCTTCGTTTAGGTTTAGAAGATGTCAATGACATTTCCTGAAGCTCTAAAATTCACCTGGACCCAATAAAGCATATTCGATAAGCAGAATAGTAACTGTTTCAGAAAGTGCTTTTCATGGAGCGTAAAGTATTTTCTAGCGTGTGGGCCCTGGTGCAGGTTTGACACTTAATATTATTATCTCCGCGTGTAGGGTAGCATGCTAGCCAAAGTCTATTTGTCATCCCTGGCTTTCATATATTTTACCTCTTTCTTTCTTGATTACGCTCATAACAGAAGGGCAAGAAATAAGCTAGAAATAAGCAAATATCGCGCGTTCACTTGTTCACCTTGTGGCCATTTCGCGCGTTCTACCGTGTGACCTACAAATTCATATTCATGAGGCACTATTACAGTGCAGTACCATGCATGTATATTAACAGCGGTGCACTAATGAATGTTGTCATCATTGTTAACTAAGCAAAAAAAGGGAGCCTATTTCATGCTTTTTTAATAATTACGCCGTCAGGCTATCTAGCATCAAGCTTGTGCTATCGACCATCAGCTGTGGTTGCAGACATGCCATCGACCGTCAGCTTTCGTTGCATCACAACAGGGTCCTTTTATGAAGATGTTGCTTTCTTGATTCCATCGTCCCATCGTCCTGACGCTCCATGGTGAAGGTTAGACATTTGGGCCCTGTTCTACTGTGTGGTGTTGCTCTGTAGAACCTGCCTGGGGGAGTTGGTGTGTTGGTTGGGTGAGGTTTGCTTGTCGTGATTGTTTGACACTGTGGGCTTCGATGTTTCATTGTTTAAGGTTTGCCAGAAGGGCTTGTTTTGTTCGGGGGGTTTAGGGCGCGTAGCGGGTTTGGAGGTTTGGTTAGGTATGGTGGGTTTGGGGGGCTTGTTTGATGGGACGGGTTTCGTGGATGGGACGAGGTGGGTGCCCGTTAGTCTTGAGGTTTTACGTGGACATCCTCGTTCTCTGTCACGGAGTACTTCAAGGGCATTTTCGTTTTGCGGCTCTCCTTGGCCACGCGGACGCTTCTTCACCTCTGGAAAAGGAAAGAGTGTGAATAATGTTATTAGAACGTGAACTGATTATTATGACGATGTGCTGTATACGCCATTATAACGGTTAAAAATTTTGGAGCCTTACGTGCGAAAACTAGAATATTAATATAACGACATTTCTCTTCGCTCGCAGCTACATATATTCATTGGGTAATTCTTTTTTCGCGTACTGTACGAATACATTGGATATTTCGCTGGTGCGCAGCACGAAGGCGCACATGTACCTGAAGAGGTTTAATTTTGACGCTGCAAAACTGGCCTCCTAAAATCAGCAATGAAATAGATGTCACCGCATATAGAAGCAATAAGAACATATTACACACACAAAAAAAAAGAGCTTGCTTGAAGGTCTCTACTGCCCATTCTGTGGAATCGAGTGTGTCTAGAATATTACAGGAAAATGCGCTTCGTCTTTCTGTCAAGTTGTTCTGTACGTTTCCCGACTTGCTGTATATAAGATCAAATAAATCCTTACGTTGCTCTCTGCTGTACTGGTATAAAACAGTGCGAACATTGCTAACTCATCGATGGGTGGGCTGCTGCGTTATTTCTGGCCTGTGTGCCCGATACGTTGGTTGGTTGGTTGGTAACAACTTTATTGATGGTCCGGTAGAGCTTTCGCCGACTGGGCTTTAGGTCTCCCACGTGGGGACGTCGAGGCCTTGCCTCACCGCCGCCTCGCGGGCCTGCTGCCCCAGCCTCGGCGACCAACTTTGGGCCCGATACGTTCACTCTATAATTTTCAAGCGAAGGTTCTTATGAGCTGCGGGTTTCGGTGAATGTGTATTACGCGAAAAATTCGGGCCCGGAACGAATTGATAAGTGCGGCTCTCGAAGGTGCTCACCTTAATTTTTATGCTGATTTTATTTCACCGCTTTAACAGCAAATTTAAAGCATGATCTGTTCCTGGTATGTTATTGGATTTGAACGTCGTTGGTATTTCTTGCCAGTTTTTTTTTAAATAAATGTATACAAGGAGACGTTGGTGCGAATGTGTGGTGCCGGCTAGTCCTCTTATCTTGCACGATACTTGTCGTAGCGAAGTAGAAAACCAGCACAAAGCTACACTCACGCAATTAGACCAAGCTCTTCAATCTGTCCACGCAGCACAAAAGTTGACGAAACACAAGTTTTCACGCAATGGAACTGTCCACGCAAAACGTAAAACTTCGCTAAAATGTAGTCATAGGCCATCATAAATCGCCTGAGAATTGTCTCTTAAGTGCCGCACTGTAACTGAAACGATGAGGTTTTTACAAAGAATTCTGTGGTAAAACGAAAACACAAGAATATTGAGCAAAGCCTACCGGTTAAAAATAACACGAACGAAATTTTATCCGATTTAGTACTTTTGTGATAGTTCTGATTCCTCAAAAAATTGCTTTACTGCACTCCCAGCAATGTTTTGAAAAGTTCCGCGTGGCCATGGGCCCAACATTTACGCTACTGATGGGGACCGTTTATTCAAACAATTAGTTTTTATAAAAGTTTCTTCGAGGAGCATCACAACTTTTACAGGATAGATGAAGGTGCTCTATGTCTTCTTCAGTTTCTCCACAGGAGCACGTAGCACTGTCAGATTTTCTTATTCTATACGGGAATATCGTCGTATAGGCCGTGCCAACCCGAAGCCTATGAATGATTGTTTCTACAGACCGGCTAACCTTTATCGGAATATTAAATTCTACGCCTGGATCATTGCTACATAACTGAGAGTTCTGTACACCATTTGCGAACCAAGTTTTTTTGGACAATCGACAGCACAGCTTATTCAATAGACATCGCGCGTCACTTGTCGGTAGACGTAGCAGTGGTAAATTATTCTCCTGATGCGCTGCATGTACGTACAATGCGACCAGCTGTGTCGTTTCCTATGATTTCACGTGGACTTGGAACCAACTGGAACATTATGCTGTGGTTCAAATCTCTCGCTATGGCGTATGTTAATGACTGTTTTAGTAGTCTTGTATATATTTTTACTGTATCCTTACTGCTATTGTTCTGAAATCTGAGTTAAGCGTTCCGTTCAATTCCCTCTACATGTAACTTCCAGTTGGGCTCTTAGAAAATTGAAATAACTGCATGAACCAAAAACTGAGAGCTATTCCGTGGTGTGAAGGTAGATGTCCAATGCAAATGCTTAGCGCAGAGATGGAAATTTCGCACCATAGCCGAACACACACCCCACAACTAAATTGGAAATGTCTGTACAGAAAGCCGCCTTTGAATTTAGCGCATGATTTTATAGAGTTTGCCATTTGAGCAGCATGACATTTGAGTATTTTTACTGCCTTCTCTGTTTCAGGAAGCCATCTTGTGAAGCTCGCCGCTTATGCTTGGCGTTCTGGCACGATCTCAATGAGTCTTTAGCACCTGTTTGTTTGCTTCTTCATATCTAGTAAACCAGTGATGAGTGATGGGGTTCACTCTATTTGTATGTCAGACACGTTTTTAACAGCGAATACGTTTAGGCTAGCCGGAATTTTTGGCTAGCCTATCAGAAAACTATCACGGTATGTGCCACAGAAATTGGGCAAATCCCACTACTCACCACTGGTCCACTAAAAATGAAGAAGGCCACAGTTAGCCAAACGAATCACAGCGGAGTGATTGCGGCGAATCGAAGACCCCGAGTACGTAAAACGAGGAGGAAATACTGAAGAACGGGAAAGGCAACGGCGGCTGCGAGAAGACCCCGAAGCGATGGAAGGCCTACGCTAACGACGAGGCTACAGCTTAGCGGTAGTTGATCAGTAATAATCGTTCCGAAAAGATTAAGCAGTGACCAATTTGTTAAATCAATCGTCGTGGCATATTTTCGTTAGGTAATAAATAAATACAATTTCATTAACTTACCACGGCACTTTCTTGCAGAAAAATCGTATGCGAATACTCTGTCCTTGTCAAGGCGACATCCAGTGTAGAAAAGTGCTCGTCGTGTCCTCCCCCAAAAACCCTTCACGAAATCAAGCCAGACCGATTGGCAGCATGCACCGTGCATAAGCCAATACTTGCAGCCCCTATGCCATGGCTTTCGTCTTATTTTGGGGAGTGATGGTTTTGGCAGTGGTCTCGGCTTCGGGGTCGTTATTGATACTGCAATACAAAAGACACACTTAATAAAAAATACACAGAAAGTCTGCAACATGATGAACTCTGTTGCTAATTCCTACCATGAACTCATTGCTGATCATTCCTAGAATACGCTCCACTTGATAAAGTTGACCATGTGGGGGTCTCTTTCGCTTCTCGTTAGGTGCACGAGGCTTATAAAGTAGCCAGAACTGAATTGATAGTCTGCTATATTTCGGATAAACTTTTTCTCAGTTTGAGGAAATTAATATTCAGACAATTATCTGTTAACTTGATACGCACCTCAAAGGGACGATAAATGAAAAACAGGTAGCTATAGAGATCCTAAATTAATATTTGAGAAGTACACCATTCTTTTACATGACAACCTAATTACTAGAATGCATGTCATAGTTTGCATGTCATAGTTTTCCGCCCGAATTTTTCGCCGAAACGCCAATCTGTCAGAGCCTGGGAGCCTTGGCAGATTTCGAAGACTGTTTTTCCGTATTATGTCCACATCCTCCCTATAAATTGCTCCGCACCTTGATGTTTGCACTCTAGCTCTACTTAAGTGGAGATGAATTCAGTTGTCCCATTAACACATTAAACCCTAGCAGAATCCGTAAAAATTCTCGAAGTCACGGCGGCTGTGTAGCGACAGCTCAAAGTGGCGTCACCACCTGTATTTTTTTCTTTTGTGCGCGTTTTTCGATTATCAAGTATCTCCCCTCGGTAATAGCATTGGTTTTGGTATCGGGAAAAAAGCCTCTTTCATATTAGTTCGCTTTTAACCGAGTTCCATAACAAATCTAAGGCATAAAACAGGAGTGTACTTTTCAATATTTCTATAGGCGAGGCGTTACAAGTGCGACCACCGCCTTGCGCATGCCGAGCCGGAGGGGCTAGGAACATTCCCGATTATTCTAAATTGTTCTGATAATGAGCGCGCAACACGAACAGTACAGCTTGCTCTGGAACTGTCACGGTCACCAACGATAAGGCTAGAACTTTCGATGCCACAAGTATAAATACAAGCACGCCTTACTGCTGATCAGATTGCCGATAGCCGACGCTGTGATCGCACTGCGCTGCTCAGGCAAACGCGCGGGTTCGCTTGCTGGCAATGGTGGCCTCATTTCAACGGGGGCAAAACTTCAGTGTCATCGTCATCATCATCAGCCTGACTGCGCCCACTGCAGGGCAAAGGCCTCTCCCATGTTCCACCCATCAACCCGGTTCTCTGCTTGCTGCTTCCATTTAACACCCGCAAACTTCTTGATCACATCTGCCCACCTAATTCTGTCTCCCCCTCACGCGTTTGCCTTCTCTTGGAATCCAGTCAGTTACTCTTAATGACCAGTGGTTTTCTAGCCTACACGCTACTTGCCCTGCCCATGCCCATATATTCATCGTGATTTCGGCTAAGATGTCCTCAACACCCATTTGTTCCCTGACCTACTCTGCTCTCTTCTTGTCCTTTAAGGCTATTCCTATCAGTTTACATTCGATTGCTCGCTGCATTGTCCTCAGTTTAAGCAAAGCCTCTCGGCTTCAGCTCTCTAGGCAAGTACCTGTAAGGTGCAGCTTTTACATACCTTCCTCTTGAGTGATAGTGGTAAACTACCATTCATGATTTGAGAAGGTTCAACTCCAGTGTAACTGCAATGCAAGTCCACTGCACTTATCTCTAGATGCACAGTACGGAACTCCTGACTGTCGCCAGTAATCTAGAGCTCCGAATCTATATAGGTATGGCTGAAGTTGATATCATGGATTTAACAACTGAAGTTTGAGAAAAGGATTATTTTATACGGCAGACTGCAGTCAGGTCAACATTGCGTGACGTTCAGGTCACCAGCATCGCTTTATTTTATCCTCGTCACCTTTGTGACAAAGCGCACCTTCACTGATAGGTTGTGCCATGGCACAATTTCCCGATATCAAGTGCCCGAGTTTATGGGGTCTCGGGCTGTTGGTCATGTGTAGATTGCATGCGCTTTTTAACGAGATATATTAAAGAGCTCATTTCGCCGAAATTTTGGTGTCGATGTCGGTGGAGGCGTCGTTGGTTGCGAGCGAAAAAAATCGAGAACGATGCAAATAAATATTGAATAAAAAATTCATGTTCGAGTAAGAACTGAACCCGTTGCCTTGTGCATGACAAACAGGTCTGGGTTCTACCACAAAGCCACGCCAATGCTTGAAACTGCTTCGAAAAAAAAAGTCACAGTTTCGCCGCAATGGCGAAGCAATGAATACGATAGCAAGAAAAGCGGCCCGTGATGGACGCGCTGCTACTCTGCATAAACATCTGCCCCCCGGCAGCAACTATACTCGCGGACAACTTTTCTTGGCAATGAAGCGAAGAGGACAGAGCCACAGGGCACGTATCCTACCGCTAATGAATGTAGTCCCACAATTGCGTCCGCATTTTCTGCGTGAGATATATAAAATACTCCTTCATTTTCAACATGTAGCTTTTTGAGACGGAACGCCGCGCTCACAAGAGAGGTACATGTACTATTTCTTTTACTTTATACGTGGTCACTGCGTTTTTGCGCGCGTGAAAAAGTCGCGCCTTTTACTCGTACCTTAGACGCTAAGCAGCGCTTGCGTCGAAATGCAACGCTAGCCATCACTTTCCACGGCGTTACGAGACGCGCGCCAAACCGGATTACTTCGCGTAGCAGTACATGTGCAGACGCTCCGCCCCCGTAGCTTTCCCTTCACTGCCAAGAAAAGTTGTCCGCGAGTATACCGCGCGAGCAGACAGCGGAAGGGCAAGGTTCTCCCTGCGCAAATATTAGAAGTGAGCGAGCTGGCTGACGACTTGTAAATGCGCCCGTTTAGGGAGCTTTCATGTGCGCGCCTCCATGCCTCCGTCGGAGGCACGGAGGCCCCTACGCCCGTTGCCCTCCTCGCGCCATCTCGCTTGTAATGAAGAAACGCTTATAAGCGCCTGCCGTCTCCGAGTCCTGCCACCGGTAAAGGGTGTGTATATAACGCTCGCCGTTAGCTACCTGAAGGATCTGCTCTTTGTGGCGTAATGGCTCTGTCATCGTCGCCAGAAGAATGGACGATCGAGATATTGTTAGAACTACCAGGTTTGAAAACCGAGGAACTTGCTGCATACTAATTTCGTGAATTTCGAAGTGCTAACAAAAATCAAAGCGATAAAAAAAGTAAGAGCGCAAGTATTCGGCGCTGTTCTTTCAGTACTCTTTTTTATTTTGTAGGCGTTTCGGAATTCATGATTAACATTTGAGAAGCATCGCCATGTCTCGAGTCATCATAACAGAAAGCACATGTAAGCTGACGCACACTTTGTTGCGATAGCAATTACATGGACAGTCTCGACTGGTTTTTACCGTCGCTGTCGTCATGCACCGTATTTATATGAGTATATAAAGTCCCAAAGAAAAGTAATTTAGAAAAATGCTCCCAAAGCGCGGAATCGAACAAGCGACTTCTCGCTCCGCAGTGCGTGGCGCTAACCACTACGCCACAAAGCGCAGATCCTTCAGGTAGCCAACGGCGAGCGTTATTACACAGCCGTTACCGCTGGCAGCACTCAGAGACGGCAGGCGCTTATAAGCGTTTCTTCATTACCAGCGAGATGGCGCGAGGAGCGCAACGGGCGCATTTAAAAGTCGTCGGCCAGCTAGCTGGCTTCTTTGGTTTGCGAAGGGAGAACCTTGCCCTTCCGCTGTCTGCTCGGGCGGTAGTTGCTGCCGGGGCGCTGATGTTTCTGCAGCGTAGCAGCGCGTCCATCACGGGCCGCTTTTCTTGCTATCGCATTCATTGCTTTGCCCCTGCGGCGAAACTGTGACTTGTTTCATAGAATTGCACTGAACAACTGTACAACTATAAAGTGAGCTTACTTACCCGTACTGCAGGCGTCAAAGCAATCATCAAATGTATCGAACCTGTTGGGGCATCCGTGACAAACGAAGCCTTTTTCGCATTCGTTCGTTTCATTGTCATAGCTCCAGCTCAACAAGATGGTATCGCAGCCCTCCACTGTTGTAGCCGTTAGGCACCTCTCGTGTAATGTTTGGGTGCCTGAAAAAAATAGAGCGTGTGTATAGCAGTTAGACGAGTTTGTAATATTTTCCCGCACGGAGTCCTCAGAAAGTAAGTTTCTCACTATAAAACATGCCCCTTCCTTAAAGAAGTACTGATACAAAATTTTCAAGGCGAGATAACTTGTGGCATAGTTCTGTGCGGACACACGCATAATTTACTAAATATCAACAGATAACATAGCCTAGAAGATATTTAAAATCAATTTGCGCGTCGATGCACTGCACGTGAAACGCTCCTTCGGTTTTCGGGTAAACAACCTACCGCCACCTGCGTACAGCGTTTGCGTTGGCTGCCACGATCCCTGCGACGCTCTCTCCTAGCGGACCTTCTCAACGGTATATGGGGGCACACTCGCACGGGATCACAAAGGCGCATGTGTTTGCCTCGGCATTGCATTTTTTAGAGGGTCACGCATATTTACAGCGCCTCAGAGGGGATTATAATAGCACCCAGGAAGCCTTCGTTGAAAAGAGATGTCAACGCGGTGCTAATGTGCATGCGGTTTTGTGTGCTCACTTAGCCAGTTATGTTTACATGAAAACCGCTCTGAGTCCCGCCTCAGTCGGCGCTCTCTGAAACCGAAACTGTGACTGGGCGCTATGAAAACGTCTCCAAATAATTGACCATAGCGCGTTCGAGCAAACGAGCTTTTCAGCCGTAATAAGCCGGTCGTTAGCTAATTATTGCAACAGAAAAAAAACAAGATACAAAATGTTTGTGTCCGTGCTGCTTTAAAATATACAGTTAATAAAAACACCACTCAAAAAGGTTTGCAGTTGTCCTCAATACGAAAGCTGGAGGAACTGCGGAGCAGTGATTGGGCTGTCCTTGGGCGACGCTCGCGTTCACGGGCAAGCAAGCACTGCCGTTTCGAACGTGCAGTCTGCTCGTGCTTTTTCCTTGCGTGAAAGGATTCCGTCATTTATCATGCAGTGGCGCCACCTCCCCTCCACATTTCCCTCACCCACTTTACTTCCTCTTCCCCTTTACATCACACGTCCTCGCCCCTAGCTTCCCTTTCCCACGGCCTTGTTATACTATACTACACACGTCTATGCTATGATATACCCCCTCCTCCTTGTCCTCCTCCTCAACCCTCTTCCCTTTTCCACCTCTTGCTATACTATACCACATATGACTGTGTTCTGCTTTACCGTCTCCCATCCTCCTTTCCCTCATCGTTAACCTCACATACCTCCTCCTGACACTCTGTTACCATTCCCGCCTACTTGCTCTATTATAGTATACATGGCTACGCTATACATGGTTTAACAGACGCGATCGCACAAGGACAAAGACGAAAAAAGAAGGACAACAGGACAAGCGCTTACTCGCAACTAAAAGATTTATTGAAGAAAGAAGCATATAAATACAACATTGTTGTCCTTAGTTTTTCGTCTTCGTTAGTGTGCGTTCAGGTCTGTTCTTATGCTATACATGATTTCGCCTGCGTGACGCCACACATCGCTATGCTGTGATTGACCTTCTCCTCTCCCCCCTTTTCCTCCTCCTCCTCGCTCTGACATCACACCTCATCACCCCCTAATTTTCTTTCCTGCCCCCTAGCTATACTATACATGGCCATGCTTTACATGGATTCGCCTGCGTTTCGTCAAGCGTTGGCGTGAGATGAGTGGGGATGACAGCAGATGACATGAAATGGCATGAGCCGGCAGCCCGGGCCCTTAAATTGCTCGGCACGTAAAGCTACAGGGATAATACCGTCTCTGAAGGTGCCTGACCGGCCTGGCTGCCGGGCGCACTTCCGTCTCTGCTCTCGTCCCTATTCTCAGTCAAATACAATGTTCTTCCCCATAAACTGAAGCTTTCTGCACCTCCCGTTGTGTCACACCGCCACCGGGATCGGCCCACTTTCCACCGCTCGACGGTCCCCATTGTTGACGTCATCATGAACATCACGATGATGACATGATGACGTGATAAATTGAGATTGTCGTGGCGCCATGTAGTGACGTGCTCGACCGCTCGATGAAGGTCACGCATTTTTTTTTTGTGCGCTGACATGCGCAGGCATGCCGCAAAATAAAGGGGGTGTGTCATTTAAAGCTCCAATGTAAAACAGTTCCAAATAAACGCAACAGTTCCATAAAACAACCATACGTGGTTAGATTCAGGCTAAAATGTAGGCATAAATGTAGTCCCAGAAGGGATATCTGCGAACGCTTAATTTCCTACTACGCGACAAGTGATAGAGAAGACAGAACTGTGGCTGACATTTTTCCTCCATGTTTCATTGCGCATGGTCTCTTCTCCCTTTCATTTTAAAGGTTGGGAAGCAGTGTCTCATCTAAAACACGCCTGGACAGCTGTAATACCGTTGCTTCACTTCACTCAAACTTAAATAGGTGGCAATCATTTCACGTAAGAACGACATAGAAGTTGGCTCTTACCTCTTTCTAAGGGGCTTGCAAGATGCAATGGAACGAGATATGCGCTTAAAACGACGCATAATGCACGTGCACAGCTCATGTCGGTAGATAATAAAGTCCAGGCGGGCGACGTAAGAGGATTATGCTTTTTGGATTGCGACGTTTTTCTGTGCCTCACAAAATTTCACAGGAGACTAGGACGCAACAATCCAGCAAGCTCGCGTTAAGCTGCATGCCTGAGACGCTCTCCACACCGTGGGAATGGGAAGCAAGAGAATAATGTTGAAAAAGGCACGCTACAACATCTGGGGCTTGTTAGCGTGCGAAGTGCCACCGTATTGTGTGTTATCCTCGCTGTGCTTACGTTTGTTCCCGCGTTGGAATATTCGCGGTACCTTTTAAAGAGACAAAGGCGATAACTACGAGAACTTTCTTTTTCTTCGATTAACCGGTTTATCATTACGACAGCATAAAAGGTGTTGCGCGCAAACGTGTGCAAACACATCTGCACCGCATCGTCATTTCTTTCTGCCTGTAGGTGCGGGTCTCTAACCCATGCAGCATTTGCAGAGGGAGAGAGAATGCTTTTTATTGAAAAAGCAGAACGGTTAGCCAGCGTGCATTGACCTACTTGCTATTCTGTTGGGAGAGATGAGGAGGGGGGGGGAGGCCATAGGAGAATGAGATATATAATAAAAAAGTATGAATAAAGGTAGGTCTTTTAGTATGCAGTATAGGCTTGGCAGCATGCCATGAACGCGAAGGTTCTGCAAGCGATTTAGGTCATAGTACTTATGATGTCAATTCCTAGATTTCGTAACAATACCTCATTCATATATACTAAAAAAACGACGCAGGCCACGGGACCAACGTCATAACTTGCGAGGCGCACCCCGCTTCTCAAATCTGAGCGTCGCAGTTCGTAGCGCGCGCCCGGTACCCGTGAACGCCGATCTTGTTTCAGGCGCGTTTATCGTCGATCGAACGCGGTAATGTCAAGACTTAAGATGTTTTTATTTTTTCCTGTACTCCGCCATGGCGAAGGCGTAGCGTGCATATGCACAGCTACGACATAGCTGAAGTAGAACCGAGAAAACGAAATCAAAATGCAGCTTCCTAAAGGACAGATAGTTTGGCAAATGTTAACAGTAATTGTCCTTCGTTTTCAAGCTTCATTGGCTCTCAGTAGCTGAAAGCATGGTGCATGAAGACTGTCCGGCCCAGTGGATCAATTCATTTTAACACAAAACTGCTTTATGCAGGGGTCACTCAAGACGTCACCTCTGTCACGGAAGTGAAGTCGGTAAAATGCGCAATAACAGCTTTTATTGTTCCGGGTGACCTGGGAGTCGAACCTACGAACTTTCGGTTCACGACGATACTTTATAAATGCGTCCTATATCTCTCGCGCTTTTTCCCTCTCACAGGAAAAACAGGAACGTCCTTGGATGGCGGGGACAGTGCCGCCGTCTGGGAGTGGTGAAGTGAGGTACTGCATGACGACACTAACGAGCGCTGACAGGGAGCGCTTCGTTAGTTCCGGCGCAACGGAGGCTTTCGGTGCAATATTGGAGCGGTCTTTCTGCTCATTAATTAATGTTATTTCCCCATCATCTACGGTCGGTGCAATGCGGCGTGTACGATGATTCGGTTCGGTGACGGCGCAGTTACGTGCTTCACCTTTCTCGTCGTCCTAGCGGCTGACGCCTCGTCACCCGAGTAGTGCAGCTTCCTCATGTACTTACGGTGTTTCTCCCCTGCCTACTGAGTCGCGTTCGACAGCATCGACTCATAAAACTGCTGCAATAAGCGCCACAGAAAGGCCGCGACGTCGACAGGCGAATGATACGCAGTGAGCCATTTTGCGAAGCGAGAGACATGCCAGCGGAAAGTGGAACCCCTTTCCGCGTTCACGGCTCAGGCTACGAACCCTGCCTGTCGCGTTCCTGAAGCGCTGTGTGGTATATGCAAGAACACAGGCGTAGGTTACGCTATTACGGAGAGCGCGACACCTTGGCGTTTCCCTCCTCAAATGACGGCGTTTTGAATGAGCGCATATCGAGTATTGATTGTTGGTTTGTTGATGCAATATTTCCGCGGTATTCACCATACGCTGTTTCCAGGTGTTAACCACCTCAGCTGTACCACAAAGGTTTAATTATGATCATGGACGTTAGTCGTCGGGATGGAGATGTGCCACTAGGAGTCAACGTCGGTGCATTCACGTGAAGAGGTGCTATAGCTGCCAGACACCAACAGTCATGGTGCAAGCTCTTATATATAAATTGTGATTTATGGCGTAGTGGGTACCTTTCTAGTGTACTTGTATTGTAGCCCCAAGAGAGCTTGACGGGTCTAGAAACGGCGCTCTTCCAGCTTTCGCTGTGGCTGTGCTGCGGTTTCAGCGCAGGCCTGGCGTTTTTTTTAAATAAAGAACCAACTACTTCTGAGAAGACGCCTTTCACTTACGTGCTATTACGTGTTATACCGGTTTCCATGAGAGAGTGATTAACCTGAATTTTTTTATTTTTACTTGCGCGGCCAGCATATTAACTGCATGTGCATCTATAGTCCATTGATGCACAGAAATAAAAAAATATATATATTTCGAAGCCCCTGTCCTTCAGGGAAAATGATGAAAGCGCAGCTTGGCGTGCGCGTGCCGGGCGCACTACTTTTCCTCCTTTCTCTATTTCTTTCTATCGCATTGCACGAAGAGAGAGAAAGAATCAAAGAAATAGAGAGAAAGAAAAGGATAGAAAGAGCGAGAAAGAGACAAAGAGTGAGGGTGAGAAATAAAGAAGATAGTAAAAAAAGGAAGTGAGGGTGAGGGGGAGAGATGTGTGGCTGAGGAGGAGGAAATGGAGGACGGGATAGAATAAACGATACAATAAACGAAGTGAGCAAAAGAGAAATACAGAGAGACAAATGTAGAAAGAGAAAGAAAGAGCGAAAGAGAGAATCAAAGACAGAGAAAGAAAAAGATAGAATAAAAGAGTTAGCAAGCGAGAAAATAGAGACAGTGAGAAAGAATGCGAAGAAACAGGAAGCAATATATAAAGAGCACGAATGAGAAAGAAATAGAGCGAGACAGAGAGAGAAATCAGTAAACAGATATAAACAGAAAATAAAGACAGGAAAAAAGAAAAGAGAGAAATTAAAGAAAGAGAAAACTAAAGAGAAATCAAGAAGGTTGCCCTGCTCCACTTCTTGTTAAGGCAAGTGGTACCACAGGCGCGAAGGTGCCATAATTTTTCGATGGTAATAATTGACCTCGAACTCTTAGGCAACAATGAAAAGCGTGGTTACAAGAGGCTTATAGTTTTGCTGACCTCAATAGCATTCCGAATTCAGTCCGCCGGCCTGTTTCTAAGGGTAGCCAGACGTCTTGAAGCAAACTCAGAGTGAGAGAGAGAAATGTTTTAATGAAAAGCTGGAGATGTTTGCCTGGCTACTCGCCTAACATGCTACTCAGGCAAACTCAACACAATAAAGCTGAATAGTAGCGCATGTGCATGTGCCGTCATTACAATCATACATCATTGCCTAAACTTCTTTCCGTTACATGAAGCAGCAGTTCATTGTTAAATGCTTGCGGGTCATTTGTTACCAATATCGTTTGTTACCGAGAGCCCATTGCGTAAGGCTCTGATGTTTTTAAATAATTTTTTCTTAAATAGGTGGAAAAAATGCGTTAGGTGTTATTGAACTACACTTTATAAGGTATTGCATTAGCAATACACTTGCCATATAGTGACGTCAGAAGTAGCAAATATACTGACGTCATAAACGCGTTGTTCCGACTGCAAACGCATAGAAACGACTTTCGCAGTCGTGGTCACTGAACTTCTTCGGTTCGTGCACCTTGTTATGGAAATTATGTGAAAAAGGCTACGCGTTCCACCGATGATCAAACCACCGACGGCGAACGACGGCGCTAGCCGCCATTAGCGTACAGAGGGTATTGCTTGTACTTAGAGTTCTCATTTTCTGGGCACAAGCTCGCCAAATAGAAAGTTTCGTATTTAGCAGTCTTACCGCAGCGCTCTTAACCGTCACAAATACGTGACAATATGGTTACCAACATATGAGAATATGGTTACAAATAGCTTAGGCTTCTGGGGCATGTTTAAGTCAAATTTCATGTTGTTATCACTGTGCCTAGGTAGGTAGGTAGGTAAAAACATTAATTTTACTATTAAAATGAAAGGGGAAGATTGCTAGAGAGAGGGAGAGGTTGCTACACCGAGTAGTCATCCGCAACCATCTCTGCGTAACCCAGGATGGCCGCCCGGATGTCAGGTTTGGAGCTGCTCATGGCAGCCTTCCAGTGCTCCTCATGAACTAATACTTCACGTAGGGACGGGAGATGTGGGAGCTTAGGGCACCGCCGCATGGTATGATTAAGATTTGCATTCGCTCTAAAATAATATTTACAGGTAGGGGACGCTTCTCTGGATAGCTCCTGCTAACTGGAGCTGTCATGACTTGTGTGACGTAAAATGTGGGGCCACAGCTGCGTTGTCTTCGGCGCAGTATGAAAACATCGTCTCATCGAGCCTGCATTCCCTCGCTTCGTACGCTACGGTATATAATATTACAAAACTAAAGGCCTGTTCAGTTTGCTTCAGGTATTTTCCTGAAGCGAAAAACATTTCGCACGCCATGTAAGGCCACCCTATGTGATTTCCGTGCCACTGCCGAAACACTGAGCAAAAAAATTGGCCGCGTATCTGCGTGCTTCGCTGCAAATGTCGTCTAAAGACGATAGAAGAGGCGCTGCGTGAGATATGGACGCCATCTGGCAATACGTCGTGAAACACGAGTGCTGTGTTGCGGGCTGGTAGTCCCGGCGCAGCGGCAGGCGAAGACCAGCGGTGACCAACGCGACCGGTGGGGACGCCGGCCAGCCCGAACACGCTGTTTGGCGCGATGCGCCGAAGGAGAAGAAACGTCCGCACTCAACGAGTACTCTCCACAAACTCTCTTACTTACACGTCGCCTGGGTAAAACAGGAATGCCAGAGCGGCGCCCCCTGTCATTCGTACAATGCAATACTGATCCGAAACCGAAACACAACATGAGCTTGTGCAGAGGGCACAGAGGAAGACAAGTTTCAGCGCAGTCGCATTTTCAGCGCACCTTAAGAAACTAGGGTTGTAACATTGTAGGGCGAGTAGGGCCAGAAGGACCGTCACGACGAAAACCTGCCTCCTCAGTCGTATTCGCCTGGAACGTTGGTGTGGCTTCGCGTTCCCTCCTCCGCTCCTGGCCTTTCCACAAAGCTACTGCCTAAGTACGAAGGCCCCTACCGCGTCCTACATCAAGCATCCCCAGTTAATTATATGATTGAGCCTGTTCAATCATCTACGGACCGCCGTCGTCGCGGCCGCGAGACTGTTCACCTCGATCGACTGAAGCCGCATTATGACCCACCAGTTGTACCTGTTCCTTAGGTCGCCAGGATGGCTCCTTTTCCGCGGGGGAGTGATTTGTAACATGGTAGGGCGCAGACAAGAACGCCTGCGAAAGAAGAAGACGAAGACGGTTGTTGTTGGCGCTCGCGCTTGCTCGGCTTGGACCGCTGATCGCTTCAGCTGCGGCAATCTTTTAATAAACGCGTTACTGTCTCAACGTTAAACGCATACCATCAAGGTCTTTAAAAGTGCGTGTTAAAGGCACGCACCGCATAATACTTACCTAGTGATGTTGCGCCTCAGATATGCGTAATGTTTGCTTTTTGGTCAACAATGTACACACGTATGAACCTAGTCAGCCGTTCACGATGGCTGGCCCTTGGGCAAGTGGTTCGACTTTGGCCGAGTGGTTGAATCGAGGGACGTGCCGACAAACAGAAAGACAGACAGAAAGACAGACCAAAATTTCTGCGTTTAATTTCCCCAAGAAAGACTATCATCTTTAATAAATGACACCGCGCGGTTACAGCTCATATTGCTACGCAGGACTTCATACATTTCGGGAAAGGTTGCCCACTGCTACACCGTCGCTGCGGTGGCTTAACGGACTGAGTTGTTGGGCTGCTAAGTTCGAGGTAGCGCGCTTGATTTAAAAGGCGGGAACAGCGATCTACTGAGAATTAGGTGCATGTAAAAAAAAAAATCCCAGGTGCTCAAAATCAATGCGCAGTCCGCCACTCAAAATCGTATCGTGATTTTGCCACGTAAAGCACTAACAATGGTGTTATTATTATTGATTGCTGCCACTAAAATATGAAAGAAAGCTGTAACGAAAGAGCCAGGCTACAGTAAAAACTTTGTAGACAAGGCGTGCCAGCGTTCAGGTAGTATGCGAGGGATTATTGGTCAGCTGCCAGCCCGTAAAAAGATCATGTACTACGTGACGCCAAAAAGGTAGAAAAAGAGTGTTCCACACTCGCCGCCATGGCTGCGATCGGCGCTGACTAACACTCCTAGGTTTAAATACACATATATACCCTATAAAGTGGACGGGGGGATGACCGCCGCCGTAGCTTAGTGGTAGAGCATCGGACGCGTTATTCGAAGGTCGCAGGTTCGGTCTCTGCCGGCGCAATGATCTTTTCGTCCCCTTTACATTCTTCCCATTTATATCCCAATTATTACAAATAACATCACCTATAATTGGCTTGGCATTATTGTCTGTTAGTTCTCAATAATGTTGTGTCTAACAAAGAAAAACGAGCCCTTATAAGTCATTTTCTTTCCTTCATTTATGTACTGTACTATAGGAGAGGAGTGGTAAATGCTCAAGACGAGTTGCCTTATGGGTTTCACGATGTCGATGCCTTGCACTTGTGTGCAGTCCATACGGTTTGCGAAGTATTGATGGGCAACGTTAGTCCATAAAGACAAGTCAAACCATTACTATTCTGGCGCAATGGACGGTTTCGGTTTAGGCGTTATTAACGTTAAGCCTTAAGATTTAAGTGTGTCGTCAGACGCTGGCCTTGGATGACGCGGCTTACTGGGGAGAAAGCCACGTAACGTCTCAAGGGCGGCCATAAAAAACAGGGTTACAGCCGGAATCGAACCCAGTGATTCTGCATGGAAGGCAAGTGTCTTATCACAGAGCCACACCAGTGCTTGAAACTGCGAGGAGCCGCGTTAACAGATGTAATATTGCATGGCAGAAGTGTAGAATCGCACCAGGGATCTCAACGTGTAAATTGTATAACGAGTATGTGGTTCACTGACATCATTTCCGTCACGGATGTGACGTCGGTAAAATGCACACGAACAGATGACAAAGAAAAGCCAAACGAAAATCATGGCAGCTTCGCACAAGCGGTGCCAAGCCTGAAAGAAGTGCGGAGCTAGGTGGCCTTCCTTGTTTCTATTTATTCCTGTCTTTGTTTCTCCTCTTCCTTTGTGTTTTTCTGTGTTTCTTGTATTGGTTCTTTGTACCTGTTGTTTTCTATTTCTGTCTCTTTATTTCCTTCTCTTTGTATCTATTTCTTTCCCTCTCTCTGCTTCTTTCTCTTCCGGTTTAGCTCTTTGTTTTTTCTGTCTCTTTCTTGTGCATGTTGTTTATTTCTCTTTCTCTCTCTTTCTATGTATTTTTCTCTCCTTATATCTTTTATGTCTTTATTCCCTTTATTTCTCTCTATTTTCTGTTTCATTTTCGTTGTATTGCTTTCTTTTTCTCTCTTTTTCTCTCTACTATTTTCTCTTTCTATTTCTTTCTGTCACTTTCCTTCTATCTCTTTCACGTGTTTCTTGGGCTCCACTTCGCCGAGCAGAGCATTTAACACTCGCACCTTCTGTACTCGCTAGCGGGGTTGCCCAATTCCGGTGGGGCAAAGTCACCTTTTTCCGCGGACACCAAAGATTGCACGGCCAGCATAAACAGCTCTGATGTTAAAAAGTTGTGTTTATTTGAATGACCTGGGAATCGAACCCACGATCTCTCGGGTCCGCTACGATAGGACCCGAGAGATCGTGATAGGACCTGAGAGATGCTACCATTTTCTTCATACACTCCAAAGCTGTGAAAGACAGAATCGCATTCTCTGCCCTGCACTCAGCCATAACTTAGTCATGTTAGCATGGCGTGGAGCGTAGTTTCTGTTTAAAAATTCGGAGGCTTCAAAATGCAAGTTTCCCGGAGTTTTTTCTGGCTAGCTGTAATGAGAGGCGGTTGATATAGATAAAAAAAAAGAAGATTGTCCCCGCACCAGCGGTGAGAAGCGAAGTTAGGAAAGGGTAACAGCACTGCCATACGTCCATAAACTAGCCCACGGTTCGAGCAATGTCGCCAAGACATATGGGATTAACACAGTGTTTTCTGCTCCAGAATAGCTATCTAGAATCTGCCCTCTTCTTCAGAAAAAATAGAGGGCAGTGAAAAGAAGACGGACGGTGGTGAAATTAAAAATGTGTCCACTTACGTACCTTGTAAACGCGGTGTTGTATATCAGATTCCCCTTACTTGCGGTAAATCATGCGTGGGACAAAGCCGAAGACGTATTAACATTCGCATAGAGGAGCATAATCAGTGTTGGAATAAGCCTAGCGCATCGCATCTTGCGTCGCATTGCAATACGTGTGGCTGCTGTCCTGTGTTTGTAGATGCGGAAGTACATTCTAGGCGCAGTTGCAAATTAACCCGTGAAGTGATCGAAGCATTTTACAGTCAATCAATGGGATACTCATGCGTTAGCCATGCGTCGACATCCTTAACAGACAAAGAGCTTGCATATCTGCTTGGCACGTGTAATGTTAAATGACAAATCTGACTTTCTTGCTGATGCACAAGTATTGCTTGTTAAATGACATGTTTGACTTTCTTAATTATACGCATGTCTGCAATGCTCGGCTTTGTTTTACTGTATCTTTTTTCGAAATAAATCTTTCTGTTGCAAGACAGCGCTCGTCCGGCGCACTCTGTTTTACGTATTCGTGTTTTAGTGTTGCAGCAATCATGCAAGTATTCCTACTAGCCCAACTTTCCATTCTACTACTACGATAAGAGCCAGGCGCTGTACCCACTGCCGAGGTGTGTAAAGATTTCCACCATTTACAAAAGTAAAAACCATCATCTATCATTATCATCTTTAGCATTAACATAAAAAAGTGCGCTGCTGCGTAGGTTCGCGTATTGCCTTACAGATATCTAGTGGGCATTTCGCTAAGATAGACGACGGTGATAGTGCTCGCATGAGGCGTACAAAGGGTTGACATACAAAATGTATGTATTTGCTCTTTGCAGCTAATTTGTTTCAAATGAGTGCAGGAATGCATTCGCCTTCTTGTATTACACCAGCACCTACAGAATTTTTTCTCAAGTAAAAAAATCAGGCGAGGCTTGCAGTAAGGGGCGCCAGGCTTGAAAGAGCTATACTGGACGACTCTGAAGACTCATCTGGTTGCTTCTAGATTGTTTCTAGGCCTTAGCTAGGTGATCCAGGTGCTGGGTTACTTCTAGGTTGTCGTTAGGCTTTAGCTGGGTGATCTTAGGTTGTTTCTACTTTGATTCTCAGCGCAAAGAGGTTCTAGTTAAACCCAAGACACACAGACACGACACGGATGTCCGAACTCCAGTGACAGAACCTCACGTTGAAATGAAGCGTTCCCATTTCCACTAGATCTAATGGCACGTGGTCGTTAGCCTAGTCCTTCGATCGCTTCGGGGTCTTCTCGCAGTCGCTGTTGCCTTTCCCGTTTCCTAGCATTCTCTCCTTGTACGTACTCGTGGTCTTGGGTTCACAGCCGTCGCTTCGCAGCCACTTGTTGGGCTGACTGTTGCCTTCTTCCTTTTTAGTGGAAGTTGTGTGCAGTAGGATTACCAAATTTGTGTGGCCCATTCCATTTATGATGGTGATAGTTTCTGATACGCCACACAGTGTCACATACCCATTTCATGATGATAGTTTTCTTCTCAAGTTTTAATGGACCAGTTGTGAGTAGTGGGATTTACATACTTTCTGTGGCACATACCAGTTTATGAGGATGATAGTATTTTGGTGCTGGGTGAATAGGGAACGATGTGCTGAACAGCTGAGCTGTGAAAAGTGCGATAACACTTACAATCGGTGCTTACCTTAGATATTATTTATTCAAGAAATCTTAGGGTTTGCAAATATTTTTCAAAAGCCGTGATTTCAATGACGAATGTAGACTGAAGCGTCGGTGTGCAGTTGCTAATAAAACGGTAGCCGGAGGAATGAGGTACTTTATTTTGAGCGCATAAGGTTGTCATTGGAACGCCAAGCGCTGAGACGGTAGTCTCGCGTTCAGCGCTCTACTTATACAGACTGTTCAGTAGGGAATGCCAGTGGGAACACCGCGTTATGTGCAAGGAACGATGAAATATAGGGCCATTTATTTAGCAGAATCTCACTTGTGAAGATGCACACGAGGGTTAGTCTGCCGCCCAGAATGTGAAGGTGGCAGCGTTTCATTTTCTACAATTTGTCGAATTCGTTGCCGTGCCTCTTGAGCCTCACTTTTGGATTCTTGTTTTACTCTGGGTGTCTGGTGAAATGGTCCACCTGGAAGCTTGTCCACAACTGGACGAAATAGAATAAAAACATAAAATTCTCAGTGAAGGCGCTCAATTCCTCCAAATAACTAAACTCGCCAACTGTCAATCTACAAATATGCTTCATGAACAAAAGCTATTTTTTAAAGAAACTTATTGTCAACAATGCTTTCACGTTGCTGAAACACGGGCAATTATGCTTTGGTTGTCTTTATAAGATCCGCTGCTTACCATGGCTTACCATATTCCCTTACTCTCCAGAAAGATGAATAAAGGCTTTTTCCGAACCTAATGCTAAGAAAAGCGCGTTTACGGTCGCGCAATGCGTGCAATATCCAAATGTGCGCGTTCCGCTGGCAATGGAAGTGATGTATAAATATATATATATTTCTTCGTTAGTTCTCTCTTTCTTTTTGTATTTTTTCTCCCTTTTTTGCTTTTTTTGAAAGTATCGTCTGGCCCCAAAAGTGGGTGGGCGGCCCTTGTGCAGCGGGTTCGGCCATGGCCGTTTCATTTCACTTACATCCTCTGTCATCCGAAACTGTCAGAGTAAAATAAATATTTTGTTTCCTGTATTGTAGTACGAAGTTTTTCACAATACATATATATATATATATATATATATATATATATATATATATATATATATATATATATATATATATTACAGGATGCCGTGTAATACGACGGTACGATGCTTGTATTTTACAACACAGGGGTGCGAGCCAGAGACCGAAAACCTGGTGAGACAAACGGCGATGATGAGTACGATGATTTGTATGCACGGATGATGAAGGTGAGCTAGATCAGTCTGCGCTATGACTATTTATTTATGTATTTATACTGCAATCCCACGTGGGAGATTATAACAGAGGGGGAATTACAATCATCAATCTTGTACGGAAAACATGAATCTGAACACATACATAAATATGGAAGAAAAATATAGTTCTAATACAAACAATACCCTTAAGAAAGGACAATAGACAATATTTACAAATACATTATCAACCATATTGATAAAATAAAATCCAAGATATGCAGGATAATAAGTATTGCTGAAACCAACTCGCATATTCAGATTAAAAAAAAAAAAAACATCAGTTTTTATGTCTACACAATTTCAGAACCTAAGTTACGCTTTACGAAATTTGCCCCGTTTACGAAAGCGGTCCAAAAGGTACAAAGTTAGGAGGGGCATGAACGCCGAGAAATAGGGCTTTAGGCGAGAGAGATGGGCGATTTCGGTGCTGCAGCGGCGGCAGTAAATAGCTGAGCGCAAAGCACACACGCGATTGATTACGGCAGTTGTTCGTTCGAGCGCGGACAGTCTGAAGAAATTTTTCCCACAGCCGCGATGTGCGAACAGGTGTCCACCGGAGCACATCGTCAGCTGGGCGGAACAAACCAACCCTGCAAGCGGATTCACACTTGGCCTCAAAGGAGGCGAAAGCGGCAAACCTCATCAGAAATCCACTCGCCTCACCGCCTAAGCGGCCGAAAACCGATCCGCGGCGAGATTCATCTGAAAAAAAAAAAATCGGTGCAAGACCAATTGTTCCGGCACGTGATAGCGCAACGCCTTTCAGCATCACAGGATGTTGTACTTTGGCGGTACTAGCATATAAAACACGCCACATAAGTAGAGTGTACTAGAACATGGGAGTACTCGGAACGGCTGCAGCACCAATGTACAGAAAGTGAAGCACATACAGTGTCAATCCACCTGCGGCGCTGCTATCGGCAGTCTGCAATGTGTCCTCGTGTAAGAGTTGCGCGCGGCTCCGCCAAAGTGGTGCTGGGGTAGAATGCCCGCTTACCACTCAAAAGTTCCGGTTTCGAATCGCAGCAGCAGATGGTGGGCTTTTCTTCTTAGTGTCACTTTTTATAGCTGTGTTGGTTTTCTTTTGTTTCTTAAAACTAGCTTCCGTTGCTACGTATTGCTACAAAAAGTAACGTAAAATGTGAAATCTCGTTTCGAGTCTTGTATTCGCGAAAGTCTCGGAGGCCATACATTAAGCTTTTCTTCAATCCCGGGCGATGGCGCTGGAAATAGCTGCGCTCACTGTCAAATTTCTTCTATTTTACTTCACATTTTGCGTTAATTTTTGAACCAATACGTAGCAACTGAAGCTGGTTTTAAGGAACAAATGAAAACCAATACAGCTATAAAGCGTGACACTAATAATAAAAACCCACCATCTACAGCTGCGATTCGAACCCGGGCCTTTTGAGTGGGAAGCGGGCATTCTACCCCTGCACCACTTCGGCGGAGCCGCGCGCAACTCTTAAACGACGACACATTGCAGACTACCGATCGCCGCGCTGCGAGCGGATTGACCCTGTTTGTGCTTCACTTTCTGAAGCTCGTTCCGAGCACTCCCCTGTTATAGTACATTCTAACATAGGTTTCCGGCCGCAAATTGACTATGGTGGCCGAGGTGTCGGCGGTGATTCGCATCGGCGCAATTACGAACTTCCTGTGCTGCATGACTAAATCGCATCCTAGAAAAGGACGTGTTCCTCAAGATCCTGATTTCAACTATTATTGCCAAGAAGGCTGGCATTAGCGGAAGGTGCAGGAGCAGCGAGTAGGTATGCCCCGCCATATTTCGCTTTTTGCACAGCCGGGCAAATCTGCCGCTTATGTGTCCGCTTATGTAGTTTCTTATGTAATCTGTGTCCGCCTATGTAGCTTCTGCAGGTGTATCTCCAGAAACAACGGCTTGAAAGGTTGAATGCTATCTCTTTCTTTTGTGTTTAGCATGCGTAACTTGAATTTGGTATGAAATAATAAGCTCATGAAACGAGGAAAAAGGTAAGCATTCTCTTCATTTGCTAACACAATAATAATTGTTGGGAATTAACGTCTAAAAGCTACGATATGATTATAACCGACGCCGTAAGGGAGGGCTCCGAAAATTTCGATCACCTAGGGTTCATTATCCTGCAGCTAAATCTAAGTACACGGGCCTCAAGCGTTTTCGCCTCCATCGAAAATGCGGCATATATATATATATATATATATATATATATATATATATATATATATATATATATATATATATATATATATATATATATATATATATGTTAACTCGAACGACCACAATAGCCCTTGGTTTCCAAATAACTGTTGAGGTTCGTATTGCATTATATCATATCATATTTCAGTAAAGTTCAATGTCAAGTGCAAGTCCGCGACGCCATCAGTCCACAGCCTTTTATTTTCTCGCATTTATTTAGCAGCCTTATACGTACTTTCGCTTACTCAAGGCTTTAGGAACTATACGAAATCGCCTATGGCCCGAGAGGAATACACAAATCTCCCTGCCATCTAAGCAGATGAGATATAGAGGCGTTTCGCGATAGTATTCGAGGTAGCTTTCATTTCTGCATCGTAACACATAACGTATTTTTACATTGTCACATTTTGTTCCATTAATGAAAGAATGTCTTTATTATGGATGCATAGAAAAATTATCAGTCCCTCTAGCTGAGGCTACGGAGACAGCAGGTGAAACCCTATGCTCCCACGAGGCACTAAATTATTTTGACGATCTCAGTAGATTTCATAATTCCGCACCCCACCCCTTGAATCTTTTTGCTGCTCACACGGCTTGGCACTAACTCCGGGATTGGCACGGTTGTTTCATGAAGGGGCTATATAATGTGAAGAGGCCATCAACGTACCTCATCACGTGGAGTCATTGAATGCGTCATCATGTGGTCACATGACGTTTGACACAACTCATATTCCCGACTACGCCTGACACAGGAATTCTTTTACTCGTGAGACATGAAGCTTTGGCTTCAATACCTTTTCCCTTTAGCCGATGGTTTACTTGGCAGGCAATTTTAATACAGTGCAGCCAATAAAACTGATTGCAACAAAGGTGATCTCAATATTACGAGAACTGAAACCAGGGCGAGCTTGTAAGTTTGCATACTTGAGCAGGTAGCGCAAAAACGAAGACACAAGCGAGGAACAAAGACGGGAGACGAGCGCTCGTCTCGTCTCTGTTCATGGCTTGTTTCTTCGTTTTTGCGCTACCTGCTCAAGTTTGATCTCAACGTCACAGTGTTGAATTTTTTTTTCTTTTGAACGGAAGAGCTATCGAGTGAATCTTGTAGCTCAAGCGATCGTCGCCATACTTACCATGACATTTTTTGAGGCCGAAGTCGTATTTATATACCTTCTTTTTATCTGGCCCACAACCGCTGTAATACAGCTGTTGGCTTAGTGTTCCAAACCGGGTCTTCCCATATTCAAACCAGAATCCTTGACAGTCGCTAATATGAACAAGCCAACGTTTGCAGTCCCAAAAATATGTAAGTTTCCATCTTGGTTTCTGTACAGGCTCTGCGAGATAAAAGTAAACAAATATTCCGTTTTATGGAAACCATTATTTTCCTACAGACAATGCGACTCGTCTACACCTGTACATAGAATATATATTTCAACGGTCAGAAGCACAAAATATTAAAGAAATAACGCGAACTCATTTTTGTCTGCTCCTTTCGCAAAAGTCGCTGTAAATCTTCGCGATGAAAACTTCAAGGCGAACAACACTGACTTTTCCGCCCGGACCTGCATATAGTAAGTGTAATGTTCTATTCATAACGTGCTGTAACGTGCACCTAAACCTATGTACAATGGCGCTTTTCCGTTTCGTCTCTATCAAAAAGCGGTCGCCCTGGCCATTAACCGAATCTGCAACTTAAGGCTTAGCAGCGCGGTGACTTGGACGCAATATAACCACCGTGGGTCGACTTTCTATATTAATGAGAGCCAGTGACGTAGCCGGAAATATTTTCAAGGGGGGGGGGGGTTCAACCATATTCTCTATGTTGTTTGTGCGTGCGCTTGTATGTGTGCGTGTATATGTCCACATGCAAAATTTTAAAATTTCAGGGGGGCAAGGGGTAGTTCAATTCGCCCCCCCTCCCCCCCGGCTACGCCACTGGTAATAGCTATTCTATTAGTATAGAGCAGGGGTCGTCAAAATTTTGAGGCGGAGGGCCGAGTTGCATGAAGCTAACACAGCGGGAGCCGCACGACAAATGGGGGGAAGGGCTTTGCAGGCAGAGACCAAATTCGGCGAATTGACAATAATCGCTATCTATATTCAATGGAATAGGGAAATAATCAATAATAGTCATAACTGACAATAGTAATAGTTATAACTGACAATAACCGCAAGACTTTTTCTGACTAAGTGTGAAGATGGGGGACAATGCCAACCGGAAGCGATCTTTCTTTGTTCCTGTCTAACCACATTTGAGGTCAAAGCTGCCACGTCAGCCTTCAAACAGGAAGTGACAAGGGGAGGGGTTCTGACATCGTGCCGAGGCCGCAGGTTGCCAACCCCTGGTATAGAGCATGCTCAATTAGGAGGACAAAACTGCAAGGCGTCAAATATCATCCCACGAGCAAATTATGCTGGTTGAAAAGCAAGCGATAGCTTATTTATGCCAGATAGTGACAAAGTATGCAACTCATTTGAAAATTGCCACCTACTGAACTGCTGTATTAACATTCCTATAAGTACCGAGTGACTGCGTGCGGCAGCGACGTTGATTCACGGCCCTGTTCGAATTAACGATGAGCGCCCGCTGAAGCTTTTTTTGGGAGACTAAATTTATGTAAAGTGAGCATTGATTACAGGATACCCGTCTGCAAATATGAACATTTGAACTTGTTTGGTGGAGTCACTTTTCATAAAGAGTGGGTATATGATAAACAATGACCTCGTTATCAGAAGTGAACACTTGCACCATTTTCACCCCATCGCGTGCTCTCAGAGTGTACAAGTTCAAAAAAGTTATTTCAATGTGGTAGAAGTGAACACTTTGTACCTTCTTTCGTACTATAAAACAAATAGGAAAACTCGGTTTGCTTCAGAAATAGCGAATTGCCAATTAACGGAGGCGAATAAACGGCAAAATAATAATGCGGGAAACGTTTCATTGATGACATTATCATCTTTGTTGTGGCGCAAGGTACAAAAAATTCGGCAGATCCCACGTACCGTGGGAGTCGATTTTATGCGAAGCATGCGGCGGGTAGGTGACTGTGGCGTAACTTCTTTTACTGAGCGACACGTTACAAAATGACGCTAAAGATTTGTATAAATTTTATACGCACACATATATATGTATATTGGAGAGCCGCATATGTGTTATATAACCAGTTGTTTACGGTTGGGTAACGCTGCCAATGGCAACGTGGGTATTGCAAACACCAGAAGTGGTAAGCTGATATGTAGTGCTTATACGTGTCCCGACAACGCACGCATGTTTCACGAACCCGTGTGCATGTGTGCAAGAAGTTCTTGACAGTTCTTGAACAAGGGCATCATCACCGTGATCACTGAGCACCAGCAGCTGGTCATGACTTGTTATAGGATCCGGTCGTCATCGTGGTGACGAGGGGTCTATGTGCAGTGAAGTATGTCGTATAGTAGAGCTGTTGGAATTCGTGGATGCCTCGGTCATTTCGTCAGCAAATTGTTTCCGAACAGAGCCGATGATATGTCGGAACCTGAAGCCACCCATCGCGTTGGTGAGGTATAGGCCGTCGAGGCTGGTAGGCCTGGATAGTGCTACGTAGACAAACATCAGTGGATGGTGTTTGTCGTATTCGTAGACCACATGGGCATATGTGGCCTACGTAGCCTAGTCTACAAAGTGGCTGTCAATCAATCTGGCATTATCCTCGGTCAGCATGAGGCCATCGCCCAGCCTCGTAAGAAATGAAAAGGACACTGCGTCGTTCTTGTGGACGAAGTGCACTTTACGGTGCGGTGATGTGGATATCATAGGTAACTTTCGTTAATGTATTCCTCGGGGGTCGAGCAATGCTTCATTATCGCTTGCTGAATCATAGGAATGCAAACGTAATGTTTATTAGGCTGCTATAAAAACGGAGCCAACACTAGAACTACAGACGTTAATCGGATATGACGCCTGCATCCTAGGAGTACACATCGTAGGAGTATGATGTAGTGTTTATTGCTTTCTTGTAAAATTAGATAGCCAGCAGCACAACCACAATTGACGTTGCACCGATATTACGCCTGCGTAGGCTGTTTTTCCATACCAGTTTATAGACCTGGCGTTGCTCAGTGGTAGAATACCTGATTGCCACGCAGAACGCTTGGGTTCGATTCCTGCTGGGATCCTAATTTTCATTCTTTCCATTCGTTGAGTCAACGCTGCCGATGTTAGTTTTCCTTAACGCTCTAGCATATAAGTTACCAATGTCTGTTCTCGCCGTTCCTGGGTAGATATAAACTGTTAATCACCTGTGGCGCATACCCGTACACGGCGGCTCGTGGTAAACGAGTATGTGCCACACGTGTCTAGCGGAAAGGGTTTGACGACGTACGCGACAGGATTTTAAAGTTATTCATGTCATGACCCGGCAATCATATTCGTCAAATCCTCTTACCCTCCCATGCAAATTTTCGTCTACACCAAGTTAGGGAGGCGATCATGAGAGCACCGAGACGTAGGCGGCTAGATAGATAGATAGATAGATAGATACGTAGATAGAAACGCTCAAAGTGCCAGAGGTTCGCTAAGAAATGCTTCGCATTTAAAACCGAACACAACATGCTCAAACATTACCTTTCGGAGAGACAGCATATATATATTGCAGCAAGGTTGACAATTCGGCTAGTTGGTAAGCAAGGCATGTTGTTGGGCTAGTAATGGACTAGCAAGGCATGCTGTGGGGCTAGTTGGTAAGGCTCCATTATGGTTAAAGCAGCGCAAATAACACGAACGAAGAAGCGCTTGTTGTGTCTCCTTCTTCGTCCGTGTTATTTGAGCTGCTTTAATCATAACCGACGGAAGATGTTTTCTCACTCCCAGTGCGCATCATTTCACATTCGGAGTACGTTGTGGGACGAGACTGTTGCAGTGGTGTTTTGGAAAAGAAGTGCCGCTGTCATACTGATATGAGCTGCAACATTCTGGATATCACGTATACGTTACCTTCCTTTATGAAAACATTATAAGAACAGCAATGCCTCATCATTATATTAAAAAGACATTCAATATTGTAGAACTTCTGCTCGGATAATTATACCACCTGACGACTGGCAATCACTGAGTTCAGTGAATCCACGAAAAAGCCTCGACATTTTGTGCACGCAATGTTGTTGAGAGTTTCTTTTTGTTATATGTTAGCATACATATTACGCAATGTGGTGCATGGTATTACATATAAGTCAGCTAAGCTTGCAATTTTGCCGCTTGCACAAACAATATTCCACCGTTATAAAACGCAACAATTCAAGCTTATTTTAACTGCGCCTAGTGACAGTGCGCCGCTAACGTAGTGAGCAAAAACGGACACAGGTTATTTAGTTGTTTTGATTCTCAATTCCGGCTTCCATGAGAACCATTGAAGAATCAATTTTGTTGTAAGGCTCAGAACGAAAGCAATCAAAGAAGCAAGAATATTTTCAGTTCTTGTAGTTCTAAAATCCTTTTTTTTTTGTAATCTCAGTGCATACCACGGCGCATGGACGTACTTACTCTCCGGACAGGTTATTCTGCATTGCTCTTGCGTCTCGAATCTGTTCGCGCACTCCGCGCAGACAAAGCCCTTGTCGCATGTTCCCGTGTCAGTGCTGTAGCTCCAGCTTAAGAGAATACTGTTGCAGTCTTCCACTGTGGGCTCGATGAGGCATTTTCCGTTCAATTTATGTTTGCCTGAATAATGAGCAAAAAACAAACAGCAAATGGCTAGCGGCCACATCTCTTTGCGTGGGTGAAATACGTAATTGAGGCGGCTCCTAACGCTTCCTGTGAAAGAAAATATGATGCCTTTTAAGTTCAAAACACAATGCTGAACATATTTTTGCCTGGTAAAGATGACGTTGCAAAAAAAAGCAGGAAATATTTCGATGAAAATTGTTCACGTGCCATCTTTTATTGCCTGTTGTTATTGGACATTGCTACACTTCTTACAACATTGATTTTCATGCATTTTATGCCTTCACACGCTGCTCTCCGTTTCGCTCTCCGTTTCAAGTACTAGTGTTCTTGCCCATTCCCTCTATACGCTCTATGTACCTGAAGGTGTTATCAATGAATAAATAAACAAAAAAGCTCTTGTCGACGAAAAGCCAACATGACAAAGCAAAGTAAGATAAGCCAAGTAAGAGAAAAGGTTACACCAACAATGAGCAACATCTTCTAAAGGGAAAAAACGAAGCATAGGAAAAACCTGGTGCGGTTGTGGGTTGTTTGATTTCGTATCTGTACATGTATTATGAAGGGCACTAAGTGATCATGACTTCATAGACGTTAAAACTACAAGTGTAGCTGGCCAGAAAATGCGTCTTAATTCTTCACCTCTTTTTGTGGGTATTGTGAAACTTCTAGGGTGAGAGAAAGGCAGAGGAAAGACAGGGAGGTGAGGGTAAATCTCCGATTTTCTACCCTGTACTGGGGAAGAGGAAAGGGGTTGTGAAATCATTAAAGGGAAAAGACACAGTCTGTAACTACACACTGCCAAGTCATGACAATGGCACTGCCTAAAAGCAACACATGAACGTAGTCACTGAACTGTCACAACGTGTCGTTCAGTACGTTTTTCTGAGAAACCACAGTACGCTCTCATAGCGGCTCGCGTTGACGTCCGGGTGAGTCAGTTCCCTAGAATTTCGCTTTCGGTCAGAGAGCGATTGTCCAGCTGATCTAATTCGGCTCAGAGAGCTGTTGTTTGGGCGTGAAAGCAGGTGCACTCACAGCGGATGTGCGTGATGGTTTCGCTGCTATCGCAGAGTTCACACAATGGGATATCAGACATTGCAATAGTGACTGATTATGCCTTCAAGAATGCTTCTCCAAGCCAGAGGTGGACAAGCAAGGTAGGATTCCGTCGTGATAGGTTAGCTGGGATAGGTAATTGAATATCAGGGTCCAAGGTATTAATAATAATTGTTGGGATTTAACGTCCCAAAACCACGATATGATTATGAGAGACGCCGTAGTGGAGGGCTCCTAAATGAAAACGTGCAGCTAAATCAAAGTGCACGGGCCTCAAGCATTTTTGTCTCCACCAAAAATGCGGCCCCCGAGGCCGGGATTCTATCCCGCGACCTTCGGGTCAGCATTCTAGTGCCATATCTACTAGACCACGGTGGCGGGTGGGGTCCAAGATACGCAGGCGTCGATTTGTGAACGTCGGTCCACAGGTACAACGTTAACCCTTTGAGGATCGAATCCAAAAATGTGTAATTTTTTTGTTGCTGAAATAAATTGTTCAGACAATTCTAGTTAAGAAAAAAGTTGTCTAAAATTTTTTTTCGTGACCGTAAAGTGACAAAAAGTTCTTTTTGTTGTTATATACACATGGTTTATTCGTAGTAAAATCAAGCAAAATCCCCCCAACAAAAACTTTACGGTTTTTTATAAATAAAAATTATGCATTGTATTAAACATAGCTCACAGACATACAAAAATAAGCGCACCAGAGTACTTTTCCGGTTAAAGATGTTCGTGCTCTAACACTAAAAACTTTTCAGCGTGTGATAGTCTTTGAAGCATGGCTCGCCGCGCACGATTTTCAGATGTCGCTCCTTGATCGTCATCGGAGTCTGAACTCGTCAAAAAATCCTCGCCTAACGAAGTGAAATCCGATGAATCAGATTCTGATGCGGCACTTGGGGAATCGCATCGGAAGAATCGCTGCTCCACTCACCGGCAGCAGAGCAACCGGCGCGCGATTCCGTAGCGTAAGCGAACTGCGTCAGTGAGCGCACGGAAGAAAACGCTATGGTTTTGTGCCCGTCCGGAAAGCAAAACGAGTGAAAATGCTACAGTAATCCTTCGTCTTATCGCCAAGAAGACGTGGTTAGTTTTTCCGAGACCCCAAAACAGGAAACGCCATAACGGCGGCGTCGTTTGTGTAATTTAGCGCCGCACGGAAACAGATGTAATTGCTCCCCGGGGAGCAATAAACGAGAAAGTAACAAGCGGTAACCCTTCGATAGATTAGAACCCAAACAGCCATCAGCTTTGCGGGCGCAAGAAGCAAAAACCACCCGCAAGACGAAACCGAAACCAGCCGGACCGCGTGCGCGTGATCTGATGGGCAATTGAAAGCCGCCGTGCCTCGTTGGAAAGCAACCAAAAAAAAATAAAGACAAAGAGACATCGGCGCATTAAAAATTTCACGTATTCCCGAAGCGTGGAAGCACATTTCAAGCAAGAGAAATCATAGAAGAAGGCGCGCGTTTGAAACCAACCAACCGCGCCGCGGACGCGCTCGGTTGCGCAAGCGATAGGCGGCGCGCCGTTTTGCGAATCATAAAAAAAAAAGCAACAAGGGAGAGACATCGTCGCATGAAAAAAAAAACTCCACGTATTTCCGAAGTGTGGCAGCACAGGCCAAGCAAGAGAAATGTTTGAAAAAAGCGTGCGTTTTAAAAATAAACGCTATGCCGTACATGTACGACAAAAACCCTTTGGTACCAGGAAGCTTCTGCCGTACATGTACGGCGAAAACCCTCAAGGAGTTAATATACATGGCTTTTTGAACGAAGAAACAGCGCTAGAAGAGGACAAAGACGAGAGGACACAAACACGGCTCTGACTAACAACCATATTTTATTGCCTTGTTATGATCCATTATGTTTAAAAATTATTTGCCAGCTATTATATGTCTGAAACTATTGTTAAGCACGTGTTACTGGGGAGATGTACTTTATTTTGTGTATATTACTATTGCGTTTAACATGGCATATGCTTTAATTCGATGTAGTGACTTCATACATTGTATAACATTGTGTAATGTTGTATCATCTCTGTTTGACACTTGTGTAAAATCCATGCTGCAACATGCGCCTGAACAAACGAAGAGAAGTAGGGCCCTCGTCAGATGTATTGAAACACATCTAGCCAATTTACCCAGTATGTAGTGTTCACTGTAAACCGAAATAAAGCTTTTTTACTGTCTACTTGCCAGTACGCTGCGGTAGTTTACAACGGTACGCTCACATGCGGATAGCAGGGTTCAGTGGGAGAAAATGGGCGGCCCCATGATATCGCGACGGAACTTCGACTTCCGGTCCCATTGTGGGCGGAGCCACCGAATTGATCTGGGGAGGCCTCGGGCTCCCCTAAATATCTATTCCTTAGGACTCCAATGAAATTCTTGCCATGTAATGGCGGCAGGAAACTCTTACACTTTAAATAAATTTCAGGGCAACTGCGCTTACCTTTTGAAGCGTTGTGTACATGCCTTGCAAATTGCACATGGAAGAAACAAGCAAGTAAAACAACATGAAATAGTAGCGCATGACCCATTTGAACAGGGGCCTAAGGACACAGTAGTCTATAAAAGTCGGCTTCCTGCTTCACAGACCTCTATAATTTGTTGGAAAAGGATACCTTAACCGAGTTGTCATACAATGCTCGCCTAGGAAGACGTACTGGATACATATCCGATGCTGTGGACTTTCTTAACAAAGTTTGAGTGCCACTCACTTGAGATAAAGGCAGAGTGCACATTCTGAAAAAGAAGCGGCATTGTTTTATGCCCTCGATGACGGCGGATGTTAGCCTGTAAATTTTGGAACATTTGTTCGAACAAAGCACGTCCGGTTGTCTGAGCAGTCTGAAGATGCCTGCCCTATATAACGGTTGTATAACAAAGAGTCTTGCGCGTCATCGGACAGCTGCATCTCGACCTTCGTTCGACAAAATAACCGTTCCACGTCGTATACGCATGGTTCTTGCGCGTTATGACGCCGCATAGCTAGTCGCTGTAAAAATTTTGCAGCATGGTCCTTGCATTTGTCATTACTGAAAATCCTACAGTGCGATACTTCGTTCAACGTGTGATAGTTATTGCGCCAAATAAAAAAAAAACACAAAACACGATTGGACTGCGGGAATCAAAGGAAAACGCAGAAAAGAAAGCGTGAGCTGTCAACTGTCAATTCTTACGTTAAACAGGAAAGATATTCAGCACATTGGAAAGGTTGGCAAGTTGGTTCGGATTAATGCAGGAAATGACGCGAGAAAACTACTCCAAAGAAAAGGCGCAAGGACAGCAAGAAGCGAGAAATCTTCCGGGTTATGACGTAGTCAATAATTCACGACACAGAAAAACAAGGGGAGTCGGTTTTGCGCTGTTTGTCAAAGCCAACCACGAACCACAAAGCCAACTTACTTCATTTTGAACCACATACATTACTGGAATACGAAGTGACATTTCTTGAGCTTTCTTTTAGCGACGTGGTATATCGCTCACTATCCACTGACCTAACCTGTTTATTAGAAAGGGCGTTAGATGAGCAATGCACCAAAAATAATGAGGCACTTCTATGTGGCGACATTAGCTTACACCTACTAGATCGCTCTAATATTTCATATCGGACGCTATATGAATTACATAGGGTTTCAGAGTCGCATCACTGCGCCTACGCTTGTAAAAACCACTTATGCGGCGCTCAGTAATCATATTCTGTGAAATCCGAAGACTATCACGTGACCTCCAGTATAGTAGTTAGGGATTTATCGGACCATTTGCCACAGTTCTTACCGGTATAAAAATGCGTCAGGAGGCTAAGCCGATGTTCCTAGAAAGTACGCGGGTGAATGGAATTGTACAGTGAAAAGACATAGGAGAACTTGTCAGGTGTCGGTATTGTGCTTTCCGCGCCACGTTCGTAGTTAAAGCAAAACAGACATAGGCCACTCAGCACAAGGAGCGAAACGAATTTATTGTGGCCTGCCAAACTCACACGACCACACAAGGCAACCAAGAGTCCACGTGCTACGTAGCGACTCTCTTCCGCCGGCGAACGAAGAAAGAAGCCGCAAACGTAACGCGGGCTGCTCCTTATATGCCCGGAAGTTGGAAGCGCGCATCGCTGCTGCGCAGTGGTGTTGTATCATGGTCAAAAGGTGCCATGGGCAAAGATGTCGCGCAGGACATGGTGAAGGGCCCGCGACGTGTGCACCGTCCCCGAACATGGAAGGCACATATGCAAATGAAACGTACGAATCCTTGAAGAATGCGATATCGCAGTGCATGGTGCTAAACCAACAGCGATGTTGCTAAACCAAAGAATAGCGATTGCGTTTAATTAAACAGACTATACCAGACTTTGAGCAGTTGCTTGCATGTTGTTAAAATAGTGAATGCGAGATTGTAGAAAGATTCCTCCTTCCTAATATTATTGCCACGCGGCGCCAGAGATGAGAACGACAGGCCAAGCCCTAGGACTTGAGGAAAACTCAGTCATATCCCTGGCGATCATCTTTCCTTCTTCCATAGTGTGCTCACGTCTGGCGGGGAGAAACAGCGTTTGAGAATATATTGAAAACGTATGTGCAGCACTCGGAGGGAGGCACGCAAGACGGAGCCAAGTCTGTACGAGAGATAACCAGGCGTCGTCTTCTTCTGTACTTTGCTCTTCTCTGGCGCCCCGTGGCATCACCACCGGCGGCGAAGCCACCATCCCAGTGCTCAGCTGGTCAGAATGATAGCGCTTTAGCCCATTGACTTGAACAATATCAGAAGACGATCCTGCCGTGATGATGTGAAGAGGTTCGATCTCGTATGTCACATCGGTGACTTGGTGCACGACACGTTACGGACCGGAGTACGTCAAAGTCAACTTCTCGCACAGGCCAACTCGCCGTGACGGTGCCCAGAGAAGGACTGTCTCCAGGGATGAAATGGACAACGCGGCGGCGGGCATCGTAGGAGTCGTTGCTTTTCTTGCGAACCGCTAAGAAGCAGGCGGGCAATCTCATGTGCCTCGAGAGCACTAGGGATTACATCAAGGGCGTATTCTGATGTCGTGTTGGCAACGGCAGCAAGGAGCGTCTCAAAAGATTGTGTGCGTTCTCGTCCGTACAACAGGAAAAATGGAAAGAAACCTGCAGTATCATCCCGGGACGTATTATAGGCAAATGTTACGAATGCCAGAGCGGCGTCCCAATCTCGATGGTCGGAAGAAACGTACATGGCGAGCATTTCTGTGATAGTTTGATTAAGCCTCTAGGTGAGCCCGTTGGTCTGAGAGTGGTACGCAGGTGTGAAGTGGTGTTTCGTGGCGCAAGAGTGCAATATGTCTTGGACAGCTTGGGATAGCAAGTAATGACCCCGATCGGTAAGCAGTTCTTGAGGAGCAACGTGGTGAAGTATGACGTCTTCTAGGAGGAAGTCAGCGACGTCGGTTTCACAACTGGTAGGAAGGGCCCGCGTGATCGCATACCGAGTGGTGCAACCCGTGGCATTATTATTAATGCTACGGTGAAACACCCGTAAAAGTCGCGAAGTTCTAAATGAAACAGAGCTAGCAAACATCCCCTATAAGGAACAGTACGCGCACACGCATGATGAGTAAAGAAAAAAAATATGAAGAAGACAGAAGAGCAAAAACAAAAAAAATCTAACGCGTTAAAATCACACCACGACCCACGGCATGACACGCACAGCATTTATTTATTTATTTATTTACAGATACTGCAATCACCATTTGGTGATTTTAGCAGGGTGGTACATCAAGTTAGTTATGAACAATTGCAAGTACAATGACATATAGTATATACATGTTATACAATGAATACAGGGAAAAATACTTCAACGGGCGAAAACATACAATAAAAATACAAGAATACATTTAACAATCATGTACAGTAGTATGTGCTACGATTCAACTGATTAGTGCACTTTCTCATTTCGATGAAAATAGTGCCAATGAGGGTGCTGAGACAATTGCATTAGTTAATTTATTCCACTCGACTATGATGCGAGGAAAGAATGAATACTTAAAGCAATTATTGCGTGTGGGAAAGGGGGTTATGGTGAGGTCATGTCTCTGCCTGGTAGAGTAGCCAGAAGAAAAAGAAAAAAATATCAGCTATGTCTACTTGATAATGGCCGTTAATCAGTTGATACAAAAACTTAAGCCTTGAGTTAAGGTATCTTAATGACAAAGGTGAAAGTTGAGCTCTGGTTAATAGGTCCGTAACAGAAGTCCTTGAAAAATTATTGTAAATAAAACGCGCTGCTCGTTTTTGCACTTTTTATAATTTGTTAATGTTAGTCTTAGTAAACGAATCCCATATAATAACGGCGTAATCTAATATTGGTAAAACAATTGATTTGTACGCTAAAAGGCGGACAGAAGGAGTGGATAGCTTCAGTGAACGACGTAGAAAAAACAGTTTGTAAGTTGCATTCGTCGTTATGTGTGTAATGTGTTTGTTCCAGCAGAGATCATTCGATATGTAAAGCCCCAAGTACTTATAATTAGTGACTTCAGACAAAAAAGTGTTGTTAGCATTGTATCTGAAATGCAAAGGACTTTTCTTGTGTGTAATTCGCATAAAAACAGTTTTATCAAAGTTAATGACCATCTGCCATTCCTCGCACCAAGAGGCTACTTTTTGAAATGCCTGATTTAACAGAAGTTGATCGCATGTGCTATGAACCTCTGAGTACAAAACACAGTCATCTGCGTAAAGTTTCACTTTAACAGGAATTTGTTCTACAATATCATTAATGAACAAAAGAAATAGTAGAGGTCCTAGGACTGAGCCCTGGGGAACGCCAGAATCAACCGTTACATATTTTGAGTTACAATCGCGAAAGGAAACAAGTTGTTGTCGTTTAGTCAGGTAAAAAGAAAGCCAGCCCATTAACTTTTTGTTTTTAACCCTTTGCGGTCCAAAACCTTTACCCACTTTCCGGCTCTAGCGGTCCGAAACTATTTCGCCAGTTTCTGGCGCCGCGAATAAAAACACAAGCTGTGGAAGAGAAACGCACAGGATATTTATTTTTGCTCCTGCATTCTGCAGGCAACTCTTTTAGTGATATTTGGGCAACGTATGATACCGCTCAAAGCATTCCCCTGTGTGCAGGCCAGGGTTATTACTGCTGGTTTCCACCGCCGCCGTCGTCGTCTTCGTCACTCACTTCTGTCGAATCACTGTCATCACTGTCTGGTGGAGGCACGTAATTCTCTTCCTCACTAAAGTCATCCTCGCTTTCGCTAAAAGCACCGCCGTAAAACGCACGCGGTGAAAACGTGGCCATGCTTCTCAGCGAACCGCGCGCGCGAGTGGGTACGCGGGTACGCTCTAGGCCCCGTGCTGATCATAGTGCTGCACCCTAGTGTCAAAAAAGTAAAACCTCAACAAACAAAGCTCACTTATTCCTCAAGAGATGGCCCTTCATGTATACAAAAAATGCGCGCGACTCGCGGTGAGAAAACAGCAAAATTTAAACCACGAACACCCTTGTCGGGCGGGGCCCGACAGCGGACCGCTACGGCCGTGTTGCGTTGTCGGGCGCTGCCCGACAACGGACCGCAAAGGGTTAAGTACTTTCTCTAATTTAAAAAGTAATTTTTTGTGAGAAACCTTATCGAAGGCTTTGGCAAAGTCCATAAAAATTGCATCTATTTGATTGCCGTGGTTAATAGCTTTCGCAAAATCATGTACGGTTTCAACTAGCTGAGTGCAGGTTGAAAAGCCTTTTCTAAATCCGTGCTGATGTCTAGTTAGGAAATTGTGTTTGTTGAGAAACTCTACGATATGATTGTGAATTATATGTTCTAATATTTTGCAAGATGTTGAAGTTAATGAAATTGGTCTATAGTTACCAACCTGGTTCTTGTTTCCTTTTTTATGTATTGGTTTAATTCGGGCAGTTACCCAATCATGCGGTAGTTCACCATCGAGTAATGATTTACAGAACAGTGCGTGCAAATACTTTGATGCCCATTCAGCATACCTTTTCAAAAAGGCATTGGGAATGCAGTCAGGGCCGGGTGATTTTTTCGTATCCAGTTTCAGTAGCATGTTTCAGCATTGCATACGAGAGTTTTGTATCGTGGGTTCAGAACAACGCTAGCAGAATACTGCGAGCTTCATAACGCATGTATAAAAAAAAATTCACTGACAATTACGATACTCTCTAATGCGAATTCTGAGCGCAGCTTGGTGTTGAGGAGCGCGAAGTGTGTTTGAAATTTTGACAATCGCCAGTTGTAGCATTGTAACATTCGTTACATATTGCCACAGAAACCATCAGCGCCCGAGTGCTACGCGCATCACTCTGCATTGCAAGCATCGCAAACCAAGCTAAACGCCGTCAGTGCTCGAGTGCTACGCAGACCAGCCTGTGCATTGCAGGCGTTGCGAACGAAGCGAAACGCCGACAGCCCCTTACGACAAGCGAAGCCAGCCGCAATGCACGTACCAGCCCTGCAAGCGCAAGAGCTCCGACCGTAGGGCCAGCGGGCATGACGGAGGAGGAAAGCGAGGTTAGCGGCCAGTGGCTCGTGATATCGACAGACTCCGCGTTCGCTTTCTTTCGTACTCCTTTGCTTCATCGGTTATGCCGACGCCAGCAATGCCAACGGCGTTGCCGCTCAACGCAGGAACGGACTCCTAAGAGCTGCGCCCTAATATGACTCAAGAACCAATTAGCCAATTGATTATGAGCATTAAAGGCGTTGTAGCACAGGGCATTATGAATAAAGGGATCAAGAAGAAACGACAAACGCACCTTGTTGATAGAAAGGAGCGCTAAAGCGGCACCTTCTCTAAAATAGAGCAGGCGCTGGCTAATAAAGAAACGGGGACGCAAGCAAGAGACGCATGTAACAGGCGCTCACGGGCCTATTTTAAATGCGAAGCATTTCTTAGCGAACTTCTGCGACTTTGAGCGTATCTATCTATCTATCTATCTATCTATCTATCTATCTATCTATCTATCTATCTATCTATCTATCTATCTATCTATCTATCTATCTATCTATCTATCTATCTATCTATCTATCTATCTATCTATCTATCTAGCCGCCTACGACTTTGTGCTCTCCTGGGCGCTTGGTTCATCGAATGTGCACCAAAATTGGTATGGATTATGACGAACATAAATGTATGACGAACATAAATGACAAGTCATAACATGAAAATCATGACACGCATGTCATGTACAGCATGATTTACATGCTACGCTCATGGTGCGCTGGCGGCCGTTTCGCTACTTTGATATACACCAAAATTGGTATCCTTGCGACGTGACTGTGTGACGAACATAAATAACACGAGTTAAGATGACAATCATGACACTCATGTCATGCACAGCATGACTTACGTGCCACGCTCATGGAGCGCTGGCGGCAGTTTCGCTAGCTTGATATACACCAAAATTGGTATCTTGTGACGTGACTGTGTAATGAACATAAATAACACGAGTTAACATGAAAATCATGACACGCATATCATGTACAGCATGACTTACGTGCCACGCTTATGGAGCGCTGGCGGCAGTTTCGCTAGCTTGATATACACCAAAATTGGTATCTTGTGACGTGACTGTGTAATGAACATAAATAACACGAGTTAACATGAAAATCATGAAACGCATGTCATGTACAGCATGACTTACGTGCCACGCTCATGGAGCGCTGGCGGCAGTTTCGCTAGCCTGATCTACCCCGAAATTGGTATTGCGCGACGTGACTGTGTGACGAACATAAAAACTCGAGTTAACATGAAAATCATGACACGCATGTCATGTACAGCATGACTTACGTGCCACGCTCATGGAACGCTGGCGGCAGTTTCGCTAGCTTGATCTACCCCGAAATTGGTATTGCGCGACGTGACTGTATGACGAACATAAAAACTCGAGTTAACATGAAAATCATGACACGCGTTGTCATGTACAGCATGACTTACGTGCCACGCTCATGGAGCGCTGGCGGCGGTTTCGCTAGCTTGATATGCACCAAAATTGGTATCTTGTGACGTGACTGTGTAATGAAGATAAATAACACGAGTTAACATGAAAATCATGACGCGCATGTCATGTACAGCGTGACTTCCGTGCCACGCTCATGGAGCGCTGGCGGCAGTTTCGCTAGCTTGACCTACCCCTAAATTGGTATCTTGTGACGTGACTGTGTGACGAACATAAAAACACGAGTTAACATGACAATCATGACTCGCGTGTCATGCACAGGATGACTTACGTTCCACGCTCATGGGGCGCTGGCGGCCGTTTCGCTAGCTTGATATACACCAAAATTGGTATCTTGCGACGTGACCGTGTGAGGAACATAAATAACACGAGTTAACATGAAAGTCATGACACGTATGTCATGTACAGCATGACTTGCGTGCCACGCTCATGGGGCGCTGGTGGCCGTTTCTCTAGCTTGATCGACCCCGAAGTTGGTATTGCGCGACGTTACTGTGTGACGAACATAAATAATAGGAGTTAACATGAAAACCATGACACGCATTTTCCTCAATGACATACAAGACGATGTATGCAGCTCTTTGCTGGCTGCTTCGCATTACATCGATTCCCACAATTCGTGGGATCTGCCGGCTTTTTTAAACCCCCCACTCCCCGCCCGCCTCCTTGTCCCATCCCGTTTCTTTAGCAATACTTCGTTCCGCAGCAAGCATTAACGAACTTGCCCAAGCAGATGTAAAGACATTCCGCTATGCTACAAGTTATTCCAGGACAACAAGCTAAGAATCCCGCATCACTATCAACACTGCTGTCAGGCCTGGTGGCGCAGCTTGTAGGGGTACGCCACTGTTAAGCATCCCTATTATTCTATTGTTTTTACCGTAGGTTGCCAAGCGAACGTTACTTGTTTCCAGATTGGGGGGGGGGGGTAGCAAAGGCAACGAAAGAGGCACCTATAATGAAGACTTTATTAATCGTTTGTAGGTTTGCCTACATTTTTGACGCGATCGTATAAAAACCGGCTGTGGTATATTCATAAAAGCTGCAAAGAAATAGTACAAAACAAATTTCATCAAGATCAAGACAGCAGTTTAGTGAAAAAACGCGGGACATAGATGTCCCACTGACACACGAGAGTGTTTTCAAAAAGTGGGAAAACACTGTCCCACTGTCTCATGAAGGCGCCATCTCGAGATTGCATCAACGACTATGTAGGATGGAAACGGACGAAGCAAGTGGCACAGTGTATCACTTCTCATGTTGTGCTAAGAAAGGTTGTGCGGACCTCATTTTCAGCAGTGGAAGACCACCTGCACCTGCGCCTCTTGGGAGCCTTCATAGCGCCGTGCTCTGTTCCTGTAAAGCTTACTTCACCGCATGCATCCAACCATTTTTTTTTTGTCCATTTGCCTGTCTTTGCTTTGGATGTCGAAATTTTCGAGTACGGCTGTTGTCCCTGAACATGTGCCTACTTTTCAAGGGTTATATTATGTGGAGAAAAATATTTCCACGCATGAATATCCGCATTTACAATGAGGATGATCGTGGCAATTTCGCAGGGATTGTGTTTCGATGCATTTATCGGTCAAGCTATTGCGCAAATTTACAAAAACACGTGATGACTGGAAGCTAAAATTGCCTCTCTGAAAAACCAGAAAAAATTACCCGGCATTGAGATTTGTAGGTTATTTCTATCTGGAGAAGAGGAAAATTCAGGAGCTATCATTAAAAAAAATTTGTCGAAATTCAGCGCGATTTTAACACTACTTCCGCCCTTTGAAAGCGCGGTAAAAGAATTTTCTTCGGGAATATGAATACTTCGGCAAAATATAAGTGACTTAGCGTTGCGCTAATTGCAACGGGTGATGTGGGACAAAATTTTTCCTGCAGACCTAAAAGTGGGCCGTATGTGTCCAACTGTCGCACAAAGGGTTAGGCGGCCCTCTGGCTTCACTGCTCCTGGTATTTGAATGGCCATGCGCTCATACGCTTCGAGACAGCTTTTCGGGTCTTCGAATGATGATTCGCGAAAAGTTGGTGGATCCCTGGGTTGTTGTAGCACGACTGTCGCGGGCGGTGGCGCAGTGGCTGTCATCGTTGCTGCCGCTGTGGTCGTGGCCTTTGTCTTCCGGGTCTTAACGGGTAGGGGCCCGTGCTCTGGTAGTACGCCTTACCGCCTGCGGCTAGCTCGCTGGTCAGGGTTGGTGTCGATGTACCCTTCGCGACTTCGGCTGGGTTCGCGACTTGACGGAGGCGTCCGGAACATGAACGAACAGCACCTCCACTGGATGTCACGTGGTTTTGATTGTGAAAAAAGCTGGAGGTGCAAGATTGGGAAATACGTACCTGTTTATTTGGCGGAAGATGGGCCAGGAAAATGAAAAGTCAAGGTAGAAGCAATTGACGCTGCATACTGATGCAGCGTCATAAGTTCGCCGTGGATCATATGAAGTGGCGTAACTTTAGCTTTGGTTCAGTGCTATATCTAGTTTCTTTTTCACTTTGTCTTCGTCTCTGTGCGCTGTCACCTTTCTAAGGTGCAGTACCAACTAGCCCACCACGCCATCCTCGTCGAAGGGTAACGCTAGTCCTCAAAGACAAGTCAAAGCATCACACGTTGGGCACAATCGGCAGTTTCTGTTCCGGCATTATTAGTCTTAAGCCTTAAGTAACTCAGCAGGCGCTGTCCTTGAAAAATGCGGCGTGTGGTACGCAAATTCCAGTGACCTCTCAAGTGTAATCTTAAACAGGATTACAATCGGAATGGAAGAAGAGACATTCTGCGTGGCAGTCAAGTGTTCTACGACAGAACCACGCCAGTGCTTGAAACTGCTATAAAAAAAAACGCCAGGCCTGCGCTGAAACCGCAGCACAGTCACAGCGAAAGCTGGAAGAGCGGCGTTTCTAGAGCCTGTTAAGCTCTCTTGGGGCTACAATACAAGTACACTAGAAAGGTACCCACTACGCCACAAATCAAAATTTTTGTGAAGTTCGGAAGCACCCACTAAGCCATTATTCGTCATTCTATGGAGAAGCGAGGCACCAGCTACACGTCTGTAAGGCATTATGTGCACTTTGTTGACGTGACGACTGATGACGATGAAGAATTATGGCTCAGCCCTTTGTAATGGGTTGGAATCTTTAAACGGCCCACCAGTTATGTAATTTCCATTGGGTGACGCCCAGTCGCTATTTCCCTCTCCCGTCATGCTGTATACGTTGACGTGGAAGAGAGACGGGGGGGGGGGGGGAGGGCGAAGAACTTTATTGAGACCCCGAGGTAATGGATCATGCGCTTATGGGCTTCCTTGGCAACCAATACAAGTGCACTTGCGAGGAACCCACTACGCTATAAATCATTGTAATTTACTGAGACCCCGAGTAAGTGGATCATGCGCTTATGGGCTTCCCTGGCAACCAATGCAAGTGCACTTGCGAGGAACCCACTACGCTATAAATAATTGTAATTTTTTAGAAATAGGGCAGCAGGCACTGTGCCATTTTTCGTCATTCTACAGAGAGCGTTGGTACCTGCTAAACGCATGTAAGGGATTATGCGCACTTTGTTGATTCCGCGCCTGATGACGATGAAGAATTATGGCAGAGCCCTTTTGTAATGGGTTGGAAGCATTCAACAACCTACTCGTTGCGCAATTCGCAATTGTTTGACGCCTGGTTACAGAATTCGCGTTGTACGACGCTTGGTGCTTATTTTAATTTCTACCACGCTATATTGCATATGCTAATGTGGTTCCTTCCCGACATGAAGCCTGTATAGGACCTTTTTGCAAGGCAGTTTCAAGCACCGGCATGGCTCAGAGGTTGAATACTGGGCTCCCACGCAGAGGGCCCAGGTTCGAACCTCGTTCCATCCTGGAATTTTTTCTTATTTAGTTTTTTTTCTTATTTCGAGCGATACTGGTTACGGACACCGGCGGCGGCGGCGGCGGCGGCGGACAACTACGGCGCCAAAAACGGCCGGAGAAATGATCTCATAACAGCTTTCGCTGTAAAAAGTTAAGACTGCTTGGGGACGACTCGTTGAATCTTACAGACGTGTAGCTGGTGCCTCGCTTCTCCATAGAATGACGAATAATGGCTTAGTGGGTGCTTCCGAACTTCACAAAAATTCACAAAAATTGCGCAACGACTCGTTGCGCAATTCGCAACCCACTACGCTATAAATAATTGTAATTTTTTAGAAATAGGGTAGCAGGCACTGTGCCATTTTTCGTCATTCTACAGAGAGCGTTGGTACCTGCTAAACGCATGTAAGGGATTATGCGCACTTTGTTGATTCCGCGCCTGATGACGATGAAGAATTATGGCAGAGCCCTTTTGTAATGGGTTGGAAGCATTCAACAACCTACTCGTTGCGCAATTCGCAATTGTTTGACGCCTGGTTACAGAATTCGCGTTGTACGACGCTTGGTGCTTATTTCAATTTCTACCACGCTATATTGCATATGCTAATGTGGTTCCTTCCCGACATGAAGCCTGTATAGGACCTTTTTGCAAGGCAGTTTCAAGCACCGGCATGGCTCAGAGGTTGAATACTCGGCTCCCACGCAGAGGGCCCAGGTTCGAACCTCGTTCCATCCTGGAATTTTTTCTTATTTAGTTTTTTTTTCTTATTTCGAGCGGTACTGGTTACGGACACCGGCGGTGGCGGCGGCAGCGGCGGCGCGGCGGCAGCGGCGGCGGCGGCGGCGGCGCCAAAAACGGCCGGAGAAATGATCTTATAACAGCTTTCGCTGTAAAAGACCCCATGCACGCTTCCTATCGGGAGGTAATTGATGTTAACAAACGTAATATTGCGTGGCAGAAGCGTTGAATCGCACCAGGCGTCACACCATGTCTACTGCGTAAGAGTGAGAGGCGTAAGGCTTCCCAACACTTACAAAGGGCTAAGCCGTCATTGGTCATTATTATCAGTCGCATCAACTAAGTGTGCTGCCACGTCGGTTCCCGTATTGCCTTGCCGATCCGTAGTGGGTATTTTGGTAAAGTCTACACCTCTTCGAAACAGCACATACTGAGACAGACAAATGCGGAGCGTTGGGTTATGAAAAGCAGTATGCACTCGCTCGTATAGGCTCAGGCAAGAAGGCTTATTTTTTTACCTGCTTGTGTTATAAGACTGCAACACTTGCCTTTTTTTCGTAAGCGAAAAATGCGAGAATGCTTACACTCACAACAGGCATAGTGTTCAAAAAATTTTGATAGTGTTTGCAACTATTTTTCAACCGCAGGGTTTTCAAAGACGAGTGTAGATTGAGACGAGGGTATGTACTTGCTAGTGATAAAAAGCAATGCCGGAGGAGTGAGATACTTTATTTTGTGCTTATAAAGATGCCGTTGGACATCGAAACCCTACGAAGGGAATGTTATATTCAATGCTCTACGCGTACAGAGTTTTCAATGTGGAGTGCCAGAGGACATCGCGCTATGCGCAAAGAATCATGAAATGTGGGTCATTTATTTAGCAAAATCTCACTCGTGCCGATGCACATGAGGGTCAGTCTGCTGTTCAGGATATCGAAGGTGGCAGCGTTCCATTTTCCATAATTTGTTGAAGTCGTCGTCTTGCCTCGTGAGCCTCCGCTTTGGATCCTTCTGCTTCGTTGGTTTTCTGGTGAACTTGTTTAGGTGGGGGCTCGCTCACAGCTAGAGGAAATTGACTAAATACATTAATTCTCTTGTGAAGAGCGCAATGCTTCCAGATAACTAAAATTGCCAACTTTCAGTGCACAAATATGATAGAAAAAAAAGGATTTTTATAAAGAATGTACTTTGAATACTACTTGCCCGCAGTTTAGATGCGGAGAATTGTACTTTGGTTGCCGCATCACATTCATAGATTACCGTGCTTGCCAACTTTTATTGCACAATAGGTCGCAGAAACAGTAATTGCGCTTTTCGAAGATTTTATTTCGATGCCCAGAAGGACGCGCTTATCGTTGAGCCTGTATTCTCAATGCGTGTGATATTCAAATGTTCGTGTTCTCTTTGAAACCTGATATACATGTGAGTGATGGCATAGTGAAGACGTGGCCTTAAAAGTACAATAGTAATTTGTTTATACACCAACAGGAGCTGTCCTACACTCAAAGGCATACATTGGGAAAAGACAAAAAGACAAGACTAACAAGCTACGTGAGGCGTTTCACTCGCGTGGAGGGAAAAACATACAATAAATATCACGTGAAGATCCCCAGGCTCTGTCCGCCCGCCGCGGAGCCAACCTTCGGTAGCCCTATACAGGGCGTGAACCCGCACGAGGCATTAGAACAAGATGTGAACTTAGCAGCCTTTGTAGTACAGACGAAACATGTCCGCAGAATTGATTTGCCATACATATGTATTCGCAATGGTATTTTCACTCTTTCTTAAAAAAAAAACATTTTGCTTTTATAGAACACTTGGCAGACCCTTGTATTTACTTTGACGACCTCAGTCAGTTGACTCGTTAACGACCCCGCCCACTTGACGCTTTCTGCACGTCACCTAGTCTGGCACTACCTCGGAGATTGGCCCAGGTTTCACCGAGCGACGTTATTGTCTGAAGACTTCATCTAATGATGTCATAACGCGACGTCACTGATGACGTCATCAATTGGCCACGTGAACTTTAGTACCATTCGTGTCCACGACGACGCCGAACACTGGATATTTTCGGTCTTCATAGATATAAAACTTTCGCTCTAATAACTGTATCCCTTAGGCGCTGGTTTACGTAGCGCGCGGTTGTAATATAGTCTACAGAGTTGAGCTCAATGCCACTGTGCTGATAATTTTCTTCCTTTGAACGTAATAACTATCAGGTGAAGGAGAATCTGTTGCTGAGGTTGTTGGTACATACTCGAAGGAACGAAATAAACCAGTTTACGGACGCGTACGCAAGAAGGACGAGAAGTTGTAAGACAACGCCTCCAATGTTGCATCACTCATTATCACAACGAAACTGGCCCAGGAATACTCTTGAATGCTACATATATATCTTGCCTGTCGTCTTCTCTTCTTGTGTACGCGTCCGTAAGGTAGATTTTTCGTTCTTATCAGCTGACGTTTATACCTAAATCAAACAGTCGCCGGGATACTTACCATAACATTTCTTTGCCTCGAAGTCGTATTGATATATATTCTTTCTGTCTGGTCCGCACCCGGAGTAATAGAGCAGTTGGCTTATTAGTCCAAACCTGTTCTTCCCAGTTTCAAACCAGAGTTGCTGACAGCCGCTACCACGCATAAGCCACTTTCTGCAGTCCCAATGTTGTCTCCCTTCCCATCCTGGTTTTTGTACAGGCTCTGTGATATAGAATCAAGCGCACATTCATATTTCATGGAAACAACGTTTTTCTACAGACAACGCCATCTGTGGCCACCTGTATTTAAAATAAAAATTGAACAGATAGAAACAATACGTGCTCAAAGAATAGCGCTGACTCCTTCGTGTTGGCTACTGCCTCAAATGCTCGTGCAAGCTATCGTTAAACATTCAACACCAACGGCAATGACTCCTCCTTCTTCGCCGCGCCTATACTTAGCATAGTGTTCTATTTAGATTTTATTACTGTGCTGAGTTCAATATCACGAGTTCATCGTACGTTCAATATTGCTGTCAGCTATAGCAAACAGTATTGGTAGTTCATTCCCATATCACAATCACCTGTGCTAAAGCTGTATGAAAAATATTTGCTTAATGATAACATTTTCTGCGTTTTTGAACGGTCTACCATAATTATCTCATTATAGCTGCGCCGAGAAGGAAGCGATAGCTTTTTTTACGCCAAATGAGGAAAAAGTATACTACGCAATTAAAAAACTGGGACCTATTGAACTGCTTCAGTATTCCACATTTCGACAAATACAGATTGACTGAGTGCGGAAGTTATGTGGAATCGCGGTCCTGCTCAAATGAACCAAAAGTGCCCAATGAAGTTTGATTTGGAAGACTAAATTTAGGGAAAGTGAACACTGACTACTGGGTTCCCTTGTACAAATTTGAACGCGTGAATTTATTCAATAGAGTGGCACTTTCCATTAGGAGTGGACACACACACACACACACACACGCACACACACACACACAGATATATATATATATATATATATATATATATATATATATATATATATATATATATATATATATATATATATATATATATATATATATATATATATATATCATGAACAATGATTCAGTTTGCCCTAACGTTAGCACGCAGTTTAGAGTACAGACGTGAGTATTATTGAAACGAAGCGCACTTTACGGTGCGATGATCTGAATATCACACGAAACTTTCGTTAGCGTATTCCTTCGGGGTCTAGGAACGCTTGAATATAGTTTGCTGAATCATAGTAATAAAAATTTAATGTTTATTAGACATTTCTTAAAGCGCAGCCAACCCTGGAGCCACAATTGAAGTTAACCCGGCATGACAGCTGCGTCATAGGGGTACATATGTCATGTTTATTGCTTTGTTATAAAATTAGATAGCCAGCACTGCAACCACAATTGACGCTGCACCGATATTACGCCAGCATCGGGTTTTTTACCTCAACAGTTTCAAGACATGGCGTCGCTCTGTGGTAGAATACTTGACTGCCATACAGAATGCTTGGGTGCGATTACTGCTGGGATCCATATTTTCATCCTTTGCATTCATCACGTCAACGCTGCCGATGTCGGTTTTTTCTTTACTCTCTCGCATTTAAATTACCACTGCCTGTTCTCGCCATTTCTGGGAAACTATAAACTGTCAGTCACCTGTGGCGCATACCCGCTTGGCGTGGTCCATGGTATATGGGTATGTGCCACACATAGGCGTGCGAAGGGTTCCCCTTCAGGGGGGGGGGCGAAGGTTCGTCGCAGCACCCACCCTCCCATTATGTCAATGTATGGCGCTGACATTGCCCCCCCCCCGAGTCGCAGCCCCCCCTCCCTATTATGTCAATGTGTGGGGCTGACTTTGTCCCACCCTCTTAGGTGAATAGGGGGGGCACCCCCCCTGACCCCCCCCCCCCCCCGTGCGCACGCCTATGGTGCCACACATATCTGGAGGAAAGAGTTTGACGAAGTACGCGACAGGATTTCCGTATTCATGTCATGCCCAGACAGTCTTATTCATCAAGTTCTCTTACACTTCCATGCCAACTTTGATCCACACCAAGCTAAGGAGGCGATCACGAGAGCACCCAGACGTAGCGGCTAGATAGATAGATAGATAGATAGATAGATAGATAGATAGATAGATAGATAGATAGATAGATAGATAGATAGATAGATAGATAGATAGATAGATAGATAGATAGATAGATAGATAGATAGATAGATAGAAACGCTCAAAGTTCCTTGGGTACGCTAAGAAATGCTTCGCATTCAAAAGGAATGCGAAGAAACAGGAAAATATTAAAGGGGAAGCGTTTCCTTGATTATATCCTCGTCATTGTTGTGGCACACACAAAAAAAAATCGAAATAATTTTCCAAACTATCTTTTGGGCCTGCTGAAGAAAGGCTTCGATCCTTCCCTGCGGGAGTCGGACGAGTCTATTGCATTTGTGCGAAATGACCGAATCGTAGCATTAAGAACTACTAAATTAGATATACCACATGTATGATAATTTCCTTTATGTGAAACCTGTAAAAGTAGCAATTATAGTATAAATAAATATTCACAATTTTGCAATGTATACTCGGGTAGTTATACGTACGTGATGGGTGGGATCCCTACGTTCAGTAAACCTGCAAAATAGCCTCCACGTTATGTCTAGGTAATGTTGTTGAGTGTTTTTTTAAGTGCGGAGTATTTAGGGGCCCGGGCTGTCGTACGCTGTCGTATGCTGGCATCGTATGCTGTCGTCGTCGTCTCATGACGCCTGGCGTCACGCAGGCAAAGCCATTATAGCATAGCCATGTAACCAAGCGGACGGGAACGGGTAGTGTGAGGGGGAGTGCCGTACGGGTGAGGAGGAAGGAGAAGAGAACGGGAGGGAGTAATGCGTAGCATAGCCATGTATCGCGTGACGCAAGCACAACCATGTATAGAATAGCCATTTATAGTATGGTATAGGAAGGGTGCCGGAAAGGAAAGTAAGGGTGAGGAAGAAGGGAGAGGGTAAAGCAATGCGTAACATGCATGGTGCCACGCAGGCATAGCCATGTATAGCATAGTCACGTATAGTATGACACAGTAAAGGTGCGAGAAAGAAAAGTAAGGGTGATGAGGAGAGAAGGGAGGAGGAGAGAGTGTCGATAATAGCATAGCCATGTATGGCGTCCCGTAGCCAAAACCATGTATAGCAACTGTCATGCATAGCACGGCATGCAAGGAGACGTGAAAAGAAAGTGAGGGTAAGGAGGAGTAATGTCAGGCTCAGGAGAGTGGGAATAAGGAGGGGAGAAAGAAAAACATAGCATAGCGAGTATAGTACTCAATAGCCATGTGTAGTATATTATAGCAAGGGGTGGGAATGCGTAGCGAGCGTGAGTAGGGTTTAGGTGACGGTGAGGAAGGGGAAAGGATGAGGGAGAGGGGGGAGCAGAGTATAGCCGTGTAGAGTAAAGTGTAACAAGGTGGTGGAAAAGAAAATTGAGAGTGAGGAGGAGAGCCGTGAGGGTGGGTAGGAAGGACAGGAGGAAGGGAGGGTACAGAATAGCATGGTCATATGTACTACAGAACAGCAAGGGGAGGGAAATGAAAGTTACAGTAAGGAGCAGTGATGTGAGGGTAAGGAGGAGGGGGTAAGGCATAGGATAGCCATCTGTAGTTCAGTATAGCAAGGGAGAATGAAAATTGAGGGTGAGGAAGAAGAAAAGGATGTGGGTGAGGGCAGAGGATAGTATAGCCGCGTGCAGTACAATATAGCGAAGGTTAGGAAAGAGCACTGAGGGTGAGGAGAATGGGTAGACTGGAGCATAGCATAGCCGTGTGTAGTATAGCATAACAAGGGCGTGGAAAAGGAAAGTGAGGAAGAGCAAGAGGAAAAGGAGGAGGGGGAGGGCGCCACTACATTACAAATGGTTTCCTTTCCCGTCATAGACGCCGAGCAGGCAGCGCGTTGAGAACGCAAGGGCCAGCTTGGCCGTGAACACGAGCGTCACTTAGAGGAGCCCTGCAATCCTTTTACAGCATGGCCGCAAAACGGTGCCGATCGGTAGTCGAGGCTCCTGAGGACACGCGAGCCAATTATTATAGCGCAGCGCGCGGCCTGAAATTTACAATTAATTCTCAAAGTCGGCTAGAAATCATTCCCTCTTTTTTCTACATGCCACATACCCAAATGCGACATTACCCAAATGACCGCGCATTATACCCAAATTCACGGCCATTGGCTCACTTGAGCATCGTGAGCTGCATAGTTACTGTGGCCGCCGCGGGAAGGCGAAACGTGCTGACGCGCGCTAGCGACCACACTGAAAGTAAGCCGCTCGTTCGAAGGAAAAAAAAAAAGACAATATAGGCCTACTCAAGCTCACGACGCGCGTGACGTAACTTTTTCCCCCGTGCCATCCATAGATTCTATGCTTCAAGCGCGCTCGCCGGGACGAAAGAAGAGAGAGCAATTACAACTTGCGACAAATCTCTGTAACGCCGCTCGTACTTGACGGATTGCAAAACATTTTGTGGTGGTCGATTCGTGAAACAAGAAGGAGGTCATTCGGTGGTTACTTGGAAAAGTGTTGCAGTGCCTCTTTACGGGCAGGTGAATCACTGCCTGGAGATGACTGGGGTGCGAATTATTGCTCCGAAAAGAGTTGGATTGACAGTTCATTTCATTGATTTCTTTCTTTACTACCGTAGCAAGAACTTCGATCAACGTTCGTGATTCTTTTTAGCAGAAGACCAAAAAAGACCGAAAGGTCGGCGCGCGGGCGGCGGAGAGCGTCGCCTGCTTGGCGCGCGGTGTGGCTTGGCGGCACTGCGCTGCTTGGCGCAGAGCCGCCAAGCGGCGTCGAGGAGGGAAATCGAGAGAGTAACAGGAGAGGGCACGGCGACGATCACGCGGCACCACCGTGGTTCGGCTAGGGTGTACTAGAACTGTAGTTCAGCTACTCGCGGGCGCTCTCCGCCTCTAGCCATCAGATGGCGATACGCTCAACGGAACCATGACCGAACATTTTCTGGCCGCTTAGGTGCGCGCAGTGTGAACACCTGTATATTCTTACACCGTGGTGGAACTGGATAATTTTTTATACAATGTAGCATACACACTATGAGGTTTTGCACCTTCTGGGAGAGCTTGACAGTGCCTTGGCTAATGACAGCACTTCTGATTTCCCTGCACACGCCGTAATGATGCTAGTCGGTTATAACGTGGCAGCAGCATGCACAGGACCGGGTTGATGAGAGGAACATGGGGGAGGGATTTGCCCTGCCGTGAGGCCCATGATGATGATGATGATTACACATTACGCAAAGTGGTATATGTTATGACATAAAAGTTAGTTAAGCACAGGGTTGTGCCACTTGCACAAGCAATATTACGCGGTTATGAAACATAACACGTGCGAGGTTATTTTAACTGTGCTTACGAAGGTTATAGTGCGAAGCTAATGTTATGAAAAAGAACAGAATGAAGACGCTTGTTATTTGGTTGTTGAGATTTTCAATTGCACCTCCGCTGAGAGGCATGGGAGAATCAATTTTGTTGAATGGTTCAGAACGAAGGGAATAATACAAGGTAGCAAATTTTCAGTTTTCCCTGTGAGAAAATGTTTTTCTCAACCGAAGGCATACCACGGGGCATGGACGTACTTACTGCCAGGACAGGTTGTCTTACATTGCTCCATTGTCTGAAATCTGTTCGCGCAGTTTTCGCAGACAAAGCCCTTGTCGCATGTTCCGCTTTCCGTGCTGTAGCTCCAGCTTAAGAGAATAGTGTCGCAGTCTTCAATTGTGGGCTCCATGAGGCATTCTTGGTTCAGCCGATGTTCACCTGAATAAAAAGCAGAGGTAAGGTACATTTGGAAATTGTTATGGGTTAACGTTGTTCGGAAGATTGATATTAGCTGCTGAATAAACCGTTAAAAATATTTCAGAGAAAACGTCACAAGGTCCCTTATGCATTCACTACTCGATGGTGAAAGCCATCGTCTTTTAGGGGCGAAGCTCCTTAGGGTGTGGGCCGTTGCTTCCTCTGTAGTAGTAGTATGTATGTAGCCAGCTCTAGTTTAATGAATTGCTCACTAGATGGCGTTTCATGTATTTCTTAGAGTTGCGGTTTAAAGATGACAGATGACGCTTGTATAATGCGAATGTCGCATGTCATTGGATGCCTGCGATCGTAAAAGGCGCTCGCTCTTGGGGCGCTTTCTCTTTCGCTCGTCGCCGGAGGGAGGAAGACAAGGCGCTCGCTCTTGGTGCGCTTTCTCTTTCGCTCGGGAGCGGACACTTTCCCTGCATTTCACCCATCACAAAGCGGTGATAATGAAGGGACCACGTAAACCAACAGTACAATAAAAATTTTATGTTTAATATATACACGGTGTTTCGCACTCTTTATATGATGTACCGGGAGAATTTCACAGAAGAGTTTCACGGTTTACCAATGATTCCCTCCAGAGCTTCGCCCCACTCATCATCATTCACCCCGTGGATATGCTGTGATTTTTTTCTTCTGAGTCAATGTATTGGTCCTGCCCCACGACCCTCCGAAGGCTTTGTGCAACTAGCGTGCTTCTGCACTGCCTGCAGGACCGGAGGCACCTCACCTGGTTTTGTAATGCCTCCGTGACAGGCCCACATTGCCCAAGCTACGGCGTCATGTGATGACGGCATCATGTGACGTTACGTCAGGCCAAAATTTGCGACATTGTGATGACGTCACAAAATTTAGCGATCTGCGTCTACATGACGACGTCATATGGTGACGCAATCACGCGATGATAATTTTTTGCATAACTCGTGCTATGTCTGACTCCGTGGGAAGCCGATGGCGACGGTCAATTTTCCCGTTTGATGAGGAACCTAAGCCTTTCGCCTTAAAAATCAACGTGGAAAGAACTTGACAAAAAAAAAGAATGCACATGATCGTCGTCTAGGCTCAAAGGCAGTGTGGGTCTTTAGATGCTCCGCAAATAAATTCCTCTTCCCAAAATGGTGCTCTAGGGAGACTTCACGAGAGCAAAGGAAAGACAGCAACATATTGTGACGAAGATTGAAAGCACACTGCCGACAAAGGAAAGTGCAGCACTACGTAGGAGCCCCTGTTGAGCGCTGGGACGTCCAGATTACTAAAGTGGCATTTTCAACACTATTGCTCCTTAGTGAGAATGCTCACGATGTATCAAAACTGTTTTAAACGTAGGAGATTAGAATTCGTAGGTACGTGTAAGTGGTGGTGTTATGTCTGCCATCAACGACTCTGGAATTTATGTAAGCTTCACACGTCGAACATTTTCGAAGTAAAACGCCCTACTGAAATGTCAGAGAGGCGGGAGGGACACCAATAGTACGCTCCTAATTCTTTTGCGCATTGACCACAGCTAGCAAGACGAATTTCTTTGTAATAAAGAAGTTTATTCCCTTAAGGCCATCAGACGTTTTTATAGAAAAAATGCTTAATATATAGAATAGCGGAAACCTGAGAGAAATGGTGTAATATTTGAAGCAGCAAGAGGGGTTGTGTTGTCTCTTGTCTCTACTGTTATTGCAAATACTCTGACCATAATATTACACGACAGTACATTGTACAAACATAATCTGCTCATAGTATGCTACGTCCCTAACACGCACCTCTTTCGTTTTGATATTTTATAGCAAGATACGGAGGTTGAACGTTCCTGGGATCACGCGCTAAAGAAGACTTCGATGTGATGAGATGAAACAAACCAAGTTTTTCAGCAGCGACAAATATTAGCTATCCGTTATAACGCGGCCATAAGGTAGCCAAGGGTGGTTTACTGGGTAAAACTACCTATCCCCAATATTTGTGAAGTTTGCGTATGCCTATTCACGCATACATAAAAAGACATCCACTCACATACATATGGGATGTCGCCAGCCCCTCCCCTATCACCGAAATAAAATCGTGGCTTCGCTCTTGGTGATGGCTTAGCTGTCAGGCACGAGCACCCAAGTTTGATCTCCGGATACGACAGCAATACTTTGACGGGAGAAAAATTGAATAACAGTAAATTTAATTTTAGGGCGTGAAAAAAAAAAACGCGAGGCCTGCGCGGAAAGCGCAGCACAGTCACAGCGAAAGCTAGAAGAGCGGCATTTCTAGAGCCCATACTAAGCTATTTTGGGGCTACTCATACAAGTACACTTCCAAGCTACTCACTACGCCATAAATCATAATTTCTGTGAAGTTGGGAAGCACGCACTACGCCATTATTAATCATTCTGCGGAAAAGCGAGGTGCCAGCTACACATTTGTAAGGATTAATGTGCACTTTGTTGATGCGTGGGCTGATGACATTCAAGAATTATGGCTAGAGTCCTTTGCAATGGGTTGGAAGCTTTGAACGACCCACTAGTTACGTAATCCCCATTGTGTGACGCGGGGTCGTTATTTCACTCTCCGACCAAGCTATACAACAGACGTTAACATGAGTAAGAAAAATAGAGGGAAATAACTTCATTGAGACCCTAAGAAAATGAATCATGGGGCCTTATGGGCTTCGTTGGCAACCATAATAGTGCACCTGCGAGGAACCCGCTATGATATAAATCCTCATAATTTTTATGAAGCAGTGAAGCAGCCACTATGCCATTTTTCGTCATTCTGCGGAGTACCGTGGTACCCGCTAAACAAGTGTAAGGAATCATCCGCACTTTGTTCATGCTGTGCCTGATGACGGTGAAGAATTATGGCAGAGCGCTTTGTAATGGTTTGGAAGCATTCAACAACCCACTCGTTGCGCAATTCGCATTGTTTAACGCCTGGTCACTTTGTGTGAGGCCTGGTTGTTGTTTTACTCTTCTACCACGCTGTTTTACATCTGTTAATGCGATTCCCTACCGACATGAGGCCTGTATAGGTCTTTTTGCAAATCAGTTTCAAGCACCGGTATTGCCCTGAGGTTGAATACTGGGCTCCGGCACAGAGGGTCCAGGTTCGATCCCCGTTTCATCGTGCACATGTTTATTTCGTTTTCTTTTCTTATTTCACACGATAGCGGTTACGGACACCGGCGGCGGCGGACAACTATGGCGGCAGAAGCACCCGTTGTTGTGATCTCATAACAGCTTTCCATATAAAACTACAGACATTAAAATTAAAACGGAGTTGCCCGCCAAGGAATGCATCCTAATAACAGCAGTTTTCACAAATAAAGGAGAATGAAACAAGCCTAAAGAAGAGTGAGTAGAAGTGAAAGACAACCCAGATCACTGCCTTGAATATGTGATGCTTCATTTCGGTGGAGGCGAAATGGTAGAGGCCCGTGTGCTGTGCGATGTCAGTGCACGTTAAAGAACCCCAGATGGTCGAAATTTTCGCAGCCCTCAGAATTATATCGTGGTTTTGGCACGTAAAGCCCTAGATATTATTAATAATATGTGGTGCTTCAAATAGCTAGCCGCTGTGTGTGTGTGTAGGCGAAGGAAATAGTTGAGGCGGCTTCTGACGTTTTCGATGCCATAAAATGTGAACGCTCTTAAGTTAAAAGACAACGCTGGCAATGTTTTCTAGCTGGCAGTTATAACAATGAATGAAAGAAATCAAAATACTGCAATAAACAAAGCGTTTACATGCTTACAACACAATAGTGGCGTGACACTGTTGCTAAAAATATAGGCTATTAGTGGATTGTTCATTACTCTTTCAATAACCAAGGTCTTTTGACGAAAATGTAGTATGACAACAACAACAACAACAATAACAAGGAAGTTAAAAATAGGAATTGAAACACCATATGAAAAGAAAGAAACAAAGTGTGAGGAAACCTTGGTAAGTTTGTAAAAAAAATCACGCCATAGCCACGAAGGGAAAGAAGGGAAAGGAGATAATCCGGTAAACTGTGAATGCTCGGTACAATTCCTCTACTGTAATGTAAAGACATCACACGTGGTATAGTACCGATTGTGGTCAGGTTGTTGTCGAACCACAAGCGGTCGCAGACCTTGCAGCTGTGGCCAAACGTGTGGTCGAAGAAATCGCGCTTGAAGCGCGCGTCGGAGCCACCAACTTCAGGTAGCGACCGCTTTAGGCGCTTGACCGCTGCATCCCGCGCCCGTACCTCTTCGAGGTTCTCTTGCCGCCGCTTCTGCGCTGCTTCGGCTTCGCGGGCTTGTATCTCGGGGTTCGCACGACGCTGACGTCTCTCTGCGGCCTCGCGAGCTCTCACCGCAGGGTCTTGGCGGTGAGCCCGCGCTGCTGCTGCCTTGCGAGCCCTCCGCCTTGTCTTCTTCGTTCATGTTATTATTATCGAAGCTCACTACCGGAGCGGAGCGAGCGTGCACATGCTACAGTTGGCTATGCTATATGTGGTTTTGCCTGCGTTCATGTCATCATCAAAGCTCTCGAAGAACAAGAGGAAGAAGACTTCTCTTTCGCGCGAGCTGCGCCTGTAGCGGCCCCCTCTGGAACTACGGTTACGGTTACGGCGCGTAACGCGGCGCGGGCGCGGGCCGTAACGCGGCCCGCGCCCGCGCCGTAGAAAAGTGGCAGAAAATGCGTATTAATTGTAAACCTCTTCTTAGGACACTGTAGAACTTTCGTATTTCAGTCGGGCACACGTGGAAATTGAATTGCATAGGGAATCTTTTTGCATGGTATTTGCTACATGATCAGAAATCAGGTGAAGACATGGCTGAGAAATGTCTACGATGTCATAAATATGACTTCCACTAGGAAAGTCTTAGAGTGCTTTCTATGTGAAGAAATGCGTCATTTCGAGCATATATTTCTTGTCAGAGACAATGACTAAACAAACGTTGCAAATTTCACTACAATCAATGTTTTATGTAAAACAGTTTCTACGTATGCACTTATCCAAAAGTATTTCGCAAAATGAAAGCCAGACTCAATCAGAATTAGGAATTTTAAGCATTAACAGATAAAAGAACATTGAATTTGTGAATAATGTGTCCAGGACACGACAGTTAATTACGTAGCGGTGGAATATGTATGTAACAGGTCGAGGCAGGGGATGAAATTTTAAATTGTGTATGGAATTCACTGACGATTGCTTCCCTCTTGATATGACAGATTGTGCTTGCATCAGTCTTCAGCTACTGCGTGGTTGCAGCATTATGAAGAATTCATAAGAGCGATTAGGACTGCCCTAAAACACCTTCTGTTCATCCTAAGGCTTCACCGGGACACGGAGTTAAACACGATGTCGCAGATGGACTAAGTGCGTCATTCTTCAAATTTTAAGCGTTTTCCATTATACACATTTGAATAGAAATAAGTAAAAATGGCTGTTTTATTTTTACAAAAACTCAGGTCCAGGTGAATATCACGTTTATTTAGGAAAGCATACAGCTCCTTTAGCCTGAAACTATGCAAAATAAGTTGTGGTGACATAAAGAAGACTGACTCGTCTTATGCTGAGCTTTTTGCAATAAGTGAATATACAAATGAATTCGGCTTTTTTTGTATGCAGAATTGACATCCAAGTCATTATCTGGTTGCTTCAATAAAATGATGACTGTTTTAACTGGAACTGATAAAAAAACACTACGCCATAAATCATAATTTGTGTGAAGTTGTGAAGCACTGACTACGCCACTACCCGTCCTTTTGCGGAGAAGCGAGGTACTCACTACACATCTGTAAGGCATTATGTGGGCTTTGCTGATACTCTGCCTGATGACGAGGAATAATTATGGCTGAGCCGTTTGTAATGGGAGCATTCAACCACCCACTCGTTGCCCAATTCGCATTGTGTGACGCCTGGTTACAGAATTCGCGTTGTGTGACGCCTGGTCGTTATTTCCCTCTACTACCACGCTGTCTTACATATGTTAATGTGGTTCCTTCCTGAAATGAAACCTGTCTAGAATCTTTTTGCAACGGAGTTTCAAGCAGCGGCTTGTCTTCGAGGTAGAATGCAGGGCTCCCACGCAGATCTACCGGCTCAATTATGGATATTTTAAATGCGAAGCATTTCTTAGCGAATCTTTGGCACCTTGAGCGTATCTATCTATCTATCTATCTATCTATCTATCTATCTATCTATCTATCTATCTATCTATCTATCTATCTATCTATCTATCTATCTATCTATCTATCTATCTATCTATCTATCTATCTATCTAACCGCCTACGTCTGGGTGCTCTTATGATCGCCTCCTTAACTTGGTGTACACCAAAATTGGCATGGGAGGGTAGGAGGATTGGACGAATATGACTGTGGTGTCATGACATGAATAATGTGAAAATCCTGTCGCGTACGTCGTCAAACAATTTTCTCCAGACAAGTGTGGCACATGCCGGTTAACCACGGGCCGTGGTGTACTGGTATGCGCCACAGGTGATTGACAGTTTATATCTACCCAGGAATGGTGAGAATAGACATTGGTAATTTAAACGAGAGAGCGTTAAGGAAATCCGACATCGGCAGCATTGGCCGAACGAATGGAAAGAAAAAGAATTTGCATACCAGCAGGAATCGAACCTAAGCATTCTGCGTGTCAGTCAGGTATTCTGCCACAGAGTCACGCCAGGTCTCTAAACTGGTTTGGAAAAACAGCCTATGCAGGCGTCATTTCGGTGCAACGTCAATTGACGTTTGTGGCGCTGGCTATCTAATTTTACAAGAAAGCAATAAACACTACATATGTACTCCCACGATACAGGCGTCCTATCAGATTAACGTCTGCGGTTCCAGTGTTAGATCCGCTTTTATAGGAGTCTAATAAACATTACATTTGCATTCCCATGATTCAGAAAGCCTTATTGAAGCATTGCTCGTTACGTATGATATTCACGTAATTTCACCATAAAGTGCACTTACTGTCGATAATACTGACGTATGTACTCTAACGTGAGGGCTGACGTTACGTCGCACCATAACTTAGCCTTTAAATGCCAGTGTTGTCTACATGCCTGGTAAGACCATGGTGCGCACACAGCTACTACACTCACAAAGACACGTCGATCTACCTCGTAACGCTTGGCGCAAAGCCATAAAATACAGCATAGAAGTACTCGCTGACTGCTTCGCAAGAAACCGACCCCCACAACACGTGGGATCTGCCGAATTATTTTTCTTTATTTATTTTTTATTTCGCGCGGTGGGGGTGGTGGCAGCGACAGACAACTACGGCGCTGTTGTTCCGATCTCATGACAGCTTTCGCTGCAAAGGTATTTGAGAATGAACACCGATAAGCGTAAACTCGGGCAATGTGGTTGTGCCTGCAGGGGAGAAGTTAGAGCCGCAGACGCGTGGATCCTGGCGTTGATCGGATATCAAGAGCCGGACGCTCATTGCGCCAAAGTGTTGAAGCGACTTCACTCGCCAGTTGCCTTACACGATGTCGCAGCTTTACAAGTCATCAATCGATAGATTTGTAGCGCACAACGCAGTTAGAGTAATCTATGGTGTCCCAGAAAATAAACCTCGAGATAAACACTGTCGTGTAGCTCACGTCAACGTTGATGAGACTGTAATACAGGCAGACGACATACGTCACTGACGTGGGTCAGTGACGTAGGCTGGGCATACGCAGTCAGATCCGTCGCCGGTGCTACGTGTAATTGAATAATTCTACTTGAACTGGAAGCCAGAAATTGAAAACTCGTTCGCCTGAGCCGCTACGATCTGTAGCGATTCGCATGTTTAGTCTTGTAACAAGTTACACACTTCAGGTAGAGCGCTTAAATTGGATCGCAAGAGACTTGCTTTACCGGCTGAATGCATTTGTACAAAATCGCCGAAACCAGTTCGGATCCCTTTAATGTTGTCTACTTTCTATTAACCACTACTCTTTGGTAGTTTACATAAGTACGGCGACTTGCGGGCTGTCAGTATGAGTTCATCTTTAAAAAGTGCGAAAAAACCAAAACAGACAGGTAGGAAGGAGACAGGACGACGCGCTTCTAGCAACTGTTGTGATTTTTTCGTCTTTTTAAACATGAACTTCATCCAACTCGCCCAACTGTCCCTACGAAGAAAACGTACGTGCCTACAGTAAAGCCTTACACATTAATAATATTCAAACACAACTGTGCTCACCTTCTGAAGCCTTTGATATAGGAATTGCACAATGCAAATATAGGATACAAGCAAAGAAAACAACGTTAAATAGTAGTGAATCACCCATCTGAACAGTGGACCATGCGCAAGGACAGACTAGCGTGTAACTGTCAGCGTCCCGCTTCACAATTCTCTATTATTCCGAGTTGTCATACAACGCTCATGCAACCGAATTGTCATACAATGCTGAGCTAGAAAAATGTACTGCATACGCATTTGGTGCTGCGGACTTTCTTAAGAAAGTTTTGAATGTCAATCACTTGAGATGGAGGCGGAACGCGCGTGTTCTGAGATGCGGTATTGTTGTATGTCCTCGGTGCGCGCGCATGCTTTCAGTCGGCAAATTTTGGTATAACATTCGTTCAAACAAAGCACGTCCGTCATCCGAACAGTATGAGGATGCCTCGCCGATATAACGGCAGTATAACAAGCAAAGCAATTTGTGCGTGCCTTAACAACTGAATCGCAGCCTTATTCCGCGACAATAACCTTTGCACGTCGTACACGCATGGTTTTTATGAGCAAAAGAAGGGGATGTAAAGAGCTTGTTTCCTTGTTTGACACAACCTTAACGAATACCGACAGATAATGAAGCCTAGGAGGCTGCTGTAAAAGTTTAACTGCTGTAAAAATTTCGCAGTACCTTCTTTGCGGGTTTGTAGTTATTAAAAATGCTATAGTGCGATACTTCGATGAACGTTCAATAGTTGTGGCGCAATTTGACAACACGAGGGGACTGCGGGAATTGAAGAAAAAACGCAGGAAAAGCAGGCGTAAACTATGAACTTTTTATTTTTAAGAAAAACGAGAACCATATTGAACTGAATTGAAAGATTGGCGAGTTGCTTCGGATTCATACTTGAAAAGGCGCGAGAAAATTTACCTCACAGGAAAGGAAGAAAGCACGACGACGCGAAGATATGCCGCAGGTTACAACGTAGTCGGCAATCAACTACAGAAAAAAAAAACGGGAGGAGGTGTTCTACGGTTTGTCAAAGCCAACTATGAATTTGAAACTTATCTCAGTTTGAGTACACAGATATTGTTCGAATATGAGGTGGAAATTATTGACCTTTCTTTCGACATCACTGTCGGCGTGTTATATCTCTCACCAAGTTCTGAGGTATCCTGCTTGATTCAAAGAATTAGAAAAGACGTTAGGCAAGCTATGCACCAAAGGAAGGAAGGAAGGAACAGGAGAGAAAGGAAAGGCAAGGATGTTAACCAGTCCAGGACCGGTTTACTACCCTACACTGGAGGAAAGGATGGGGGAGCTTTGAAGATAGAGAAAGGAGAGAGAGAGAGAAGGAGAGCAAGCACGCGCAAAGTCACACGCTTCACAGTCACGATAGCGCCTGTAGTCTATAACCGCCGGTGCAAGTCTGATGTAATCAAGAAGTTGAGCACTGCCTTTGTCGCCTTCACCTTCGATGACCTCTCAGCACGACATTCCAGAATATTAACAACAAAAAAAAATAAGCAAAGAACTTCTATGTGGCGACATGAATTTAAGCGTATTCGATCAATCTAATAATTCATATCGGATGTTACGTGAGTGACAACGGTTTGTAAACCTCATTATTGCGACTCAGCGTGTAACAAACACTTCTTCGACGCTTATTGATCATACTCGTACAAGGCATAGTGCATGAGCACGTCGTTAAAGACTAGTCAGGGATGAAGACAGAAAGAAGGTAGCATGCCGCGCGAGATGCTATCAGCCATTCTGTGGCACTGCTCCTTGTAGATACTGTGATATACTCTCCTCTGTCTCTCGGGTTCATTCGCGATCTCCGCGACAATATTATTTACATTCCTAAGTCTGCAGAAATGACCTTCGGTGTAGTAGATACGGATCTATCGGATTATTTTCCAGCGTTCTTACTTGCATAAAAATGTCTCAGCAGCCTAAACCGATCTGTCACAACTACACGTGTGCATGAAATTTTACTTCGAGAAAATTTATCTGTAATACAAGAACAGGTCGTGGAACGCACAGATGCGTTTTTCAAGCCGTCCTATACATATAGGACACTGGGCATTATGGGTGCTATGTGCGGGTGTGGTAAGCCTTGAAACATTTCACGTGCACACCGACATTGCACTTCTTCCTCTCCAAGACGTGTTTCATACAAAGCACGCGTTTGCTCGGAGAAAGCGGGCGGCACGTGGCAGCATGAAAAGCAAGCAATGTCTAGGCTTGCACACGTTGGGAATAAGGCCTGCGTGATGTGCTGTAGGTGGCGCTAGTCATCAGCTAAAAAATTGCGATGTAATAGCATCTTCGACTGGTCGTTTGAGAGCGCTCTGACTGTGTTTGAAACTGTTGAATACAACAGCTTTGAACCTTTTCAACAAGAACAAGCAGGTCTGCAAGTCATGTTTCTCCTTCCTGATCATGTTTTCACCCGATAATGTTTGTAGGAATGGTTAGTCGGTATTTTAGATACTTTTTTCAGCGTCTGCGGAGCACTCGAAAACGACCAGTCGAAGACACTATTAGAGTGCATCAAAGAAGCGTGCTATACAGGGTGTTTCAGATAAAAAGCACCAAGTGATAAAAAATAAACATAGATGCTACGCTTCTCTAGTTAGCGCAGTATTCTACTCAGCCTTATCGAGCACGTCAGAATATTTTTCCAATCCGCCAAGCTCGGTAATTAACAAAGATTGCTCGATGAACTTTTTTAATAGTAACTCTAGTGAAAAATTTCCAATATCAAATTTGTAGCGCTTGTTCGGAAACATCGAACTTTTTTATCTATGCTAAGATAACTCCCCTACTTAATTTTTTTCCGACCTTTCTTTAAAGCGCGCGAATTTTCAAAAAATACCACGCGACTGCCGCCTAACGCACGGCGCTTTTAGCGCCCTCAAATGTAAGTTGGACGAATTATCAAAGGATGCTCCCCGTACGAAGATCGATTGAACAGGCTACCGGTGACTGCAATGGACGCTAAATGATAACAGGGGCGTACCGTCTAAAGAAAAGTCTACGAAACAGAGAAAGCCACGTCTGAGTGAATATTTTATCTCAGTCCTTCATCACGCCGTCACCCTCGCCCCTTCCAATGCGTTTCTTCATTGGTGCGATGAGAAAAAAAAATCACAGTATATCCACGAGGTGAATGATGATGAGTGGAGCGAAGCTCCGAGGAAATCATCAGTAAACCGTGAAACTGTTCCGGCAAGTTCGCCCAGTACATCATATAAAGAGTGCGAAACACCGTGTATATATTAAACATCAAACTTTCATTGTACTGTTGGTTTACGTGGTCCCTTCATTATCACCACTTTGTGATCGGTGAAACGCAGGGAAAGTGTCCGCTCCCGAGCGAAAGAGAGAGCGCGCCAAGAGCGAGCGCCTTGTCTGCCTCCATCCGGCGACTCCGAGAGAAAGAGAAAGCGCGCCAAGAGCGAGCGCCTTTTACGATCGCAGGCATCCAATGACATGCGCCATTCGCATTATACAAGCGCCATCTGTCATCTCTAAACAGCAACTCTAAGAAATACATGAAACACCATCTAGTGAGCAATTCATTAAACTAGAGCTCTAAGAAATACACGAAACGCCATCTACTGAGCAGTTCATTAAAGTAGAGCTAGCTACATACATACTACTACTACTACAGACGAGGGAACGAGCCACACCCTAAGGAGCTTCGCCCATAAAAAATGCCTACGCTGCATCAAATGCTGCCTACAGTCTCATGTGGCATTTGCTCCGTGGCTGCTGCTTTTTCGTTGAATTTTTGTTATTGTTGTTGAAACGGTATGCTCATTTTGTCGCTTAACGTCCATCGCAGTCACTGACAACCTGGTCCATCGATCTGCGTGCGCGAAGCAGCCTTTGATAATTCGTTCAACTTACATTTGAGGGCACTAAAAGCGCCGCGAGTTTGGCGGCAGTCACGTGGTACTTGTTTAAATTCGCGCGCTTTAAAGAAAGGCCAGAAAAAAATTAAACAGGGGAGTTATAGTAACATAGATTGAAGAATTCGATGTTCCTGAAGAAGCGCTACACCTTTTTTTATTGAAAACGTTTCGCTAGAGTTACTATTTAAAAAGTTCATTGAGCAATCTGTTAATTACCGAGCTTGGCGGATTGTAAAAAAGATATTCTGACGTGCTCTACGTGGCTAAGAACAATACTACGCTAAATGGAGACGCGTAGCGCCTATGCTTAATTTTTTAATACTTGGTGCTTTCTCGCTGAAACACCCTGTATGTAGGACACTGGGCATATATGGGTTAAGGGCCATTTATCATAGAGTTTCATACAATACCCTAGAGAGGAAACTGGCGCTGCGATCGTTCAACCACCATGGGAATGATGGGAAGTACAGGCTTCGGATTGGATAGCGTTAGCTAGCGAACTGTCTACAGATCTCGTTCTACAGTTTCAGTTTCGTTCTTCGCGAGGCATGGGTAGTGGAGTGCGTTTCAGAGCATTCAAGCAGCGCCTTTGTTGTTCAAAGAGGCTGAAGACCGCTAGATCTCTTGGTTTGCTGCAACGCTGCAGCTTTACAGGTTGTATTTGACAGTTTTAACAAAGCGTCGTGCACTCATCGCTGCGCACAGATGTAGCGTCCCATGTCAGTGCAGCAAACTGCATAGAGTTCACGTTTGTTTGATAAGCACGTCTTACCAAAACTTGTTCAAATCAGCTGCAAAACGACGGCGAAGCTAAGTAGACGCACCGTCGCGCTCCTCTGACTCGACTTCACAACAAAACGAGAGATGCGTTGGAGGCAGACCACTTGAACAGACGCACCTTGCATCGCAGCAGACGATACGTTAAGTGTTTCTCACTCAATACAGTACTGTAATTTCCATAAATAGATAATGCGTGCTTTCGAGGGAAAGACAAGCGCGTTTGTTTCAAGTGTTGTAAAGAGAATAATTCATTAATTGGTGATGCCAAATCTGGAACACAATTGCAGAGCAATACATACCCTGGTGGTTGAATTTGTCCGGGTTTCAGTTCCACCTCACGGTCACGCAAACGTTTTGCAATAAGTTTTACATACAAAAGAATGAAGCAAGTTTTAATTGGAAATAACTTCATATCACTTTGTTTTACACTCGGCAAACAAGCGTTGCGAATCTCAAGAACCTAATCCATCCGAAGCAAATCCGAAGCCTGTACTCCCCATCATTCCCATGGTGATTGAAGCGCGTCTCAAGGAGCCCTCGTAGACACGCCAGATTCCCCTCTAGGTATTATTGTAAGAAACTCTATGCCATTTATAGTACGACGTCACATCGACGCACGCGCACGCTCGGCACAGCGAAGCTGCGCTAGCGAACGCGCAACGAAGCCCGGCGCGACCGACGCTACCGGTGCCCGTCGAAGCACCCCGGCTGAGGCGGCGCGAGATCTGTTCGTGACGAAGGGCTGCCCGGCGCGCGCAAATGCGCAAGCGCCAAGGTGACTCGGTTTTCGCGCCAACGTAATGTAGCGAACGTCGCCGCCGCTGGCTGACTGCCGAAGCGCTCCCAAACGGCTCACGTTAGTGTCATGATGCATTACTTCAGTTTACCGCTCCCAGACGGCGACACCACCTGCGCTCTTTCCTGTCTCCCTCCTTCTTCGTGCTGGTTGCGCAGCAAGTCGAGTTAACAAAAATACATCGCCTCGCCAAGCAACACTAAAAAAAAAGGAGCGAGAAAGGAGCAACGGGCTCCGTTCCTCCTTCGAAGCAGCGACTTTCTCCTTTGCGGACGATTTACTCGTCGCGCCCTCTAGCGGCAAGCGCCAAGGGAGAAACCTTTCTCCTCAACCAACCTGCGCGTGCGCGCATGCGCACGGTGAGTTAGATCGTCATTCCGTGCTGCGGAGGGCGGCCGTCCTTTCGCGCTCACTCGGCAGCCTCAGACCAGACTATCCAGTGGTACCGATCTCGGCCAGTCGCGTGCATTTACTTGTACCTAGGATTGATGCGAGCAACACACGAGTGACGTTTATTGTTTTTGTTCTATGTGTTGAGTAACGAGTGTGGCGATTTTTTCTTCTTTTTTTATAGGCTTAGCGTGTGCGCGATGCGCCGCATACTTCTGTGTGTCTCGTGTTGTTTGTACACGTTTGCGCACGATCTGCTTGTCATAAATAGAGTGTGTCCCGCTTCACAAAACAGTCTTGTTTTAATGAACACCTTAGACTGGACACCAATAATTCAATTTTTTTCGGCGTTAACATACTTGGCAAGAGCACGCCTTTTTAGTTTTACACAGCACTTGTAGCACTTATCAATACAACAAGCAATATAAAGAAGCATGAAAGTTAATTTTTACAACATTTAACAAACGTGATACCACTGGACAGTGCATGCGTGAAAGTACGAAAAAATATAATTGCTGGAGTTTGACGTGTCGAAACCACCGTATGATTATGAGGCACGCCGTAGTGTGGGACTACGGATTAATTTCGATCAACTGGGGTTCTTTAACGTGCACCCGAACATAAGCACATGGGTGTTCTTTGCCTTTCGCCCCCATTGAAATGTGGCCGCCGTGGCCGCATTTTAACGTTAACCTGCATCATAATTGCACATATCTGAAAAATAAATCAATGACTTCTGTCAATTAAGCCAAAATTCTCAATCACATGCGTTTTAGAATACACATTATATCACTGAGAATTAGGACCAACATATGCACGCGTGCAGTATGCATCTGTCGATCTCAGGATTTTGCTTTGGCGTGCGAAATTCAACACGAAATGCGCTTCTAATGACAGCTGTGCACAGTAGGTAATCACTAACACTCTCACTCACGTTTGTGAAAAGAATATTTCAAATCTAACGGAAGACTAACCACCGCCACAAAGACAACCACACAGTTGTCGCACAATGACCGCAATTTCACACGCCAGGCGAATACCGTGGCGTAAGAGTAGCAGAGCAGCATGTAGGTACAGCGTACTGAAATATTACAGAACACGTAGTGTGGGTAGCGTTCTTTTCCATAAGTCGCGCAGTGTAGCACCAGTTTCTCTACTCAAGTAACCGAGCTACCGCGACGCCAAGAGCCACTGACATCGCTCTCGAAAGACCACCGTCCGGTGCGAGGCCATCTTGTCTTGTTTCTTCGCACGACCCGCGTTGTAACGTGCGTATGCACAAATGAGACGGCCGTACCACATCAGAAGCATTGTCATTGAAGGGCTAACAGTTGAACGAATGCATGGCCCATCGTCATAGTTGTGGTCAACGCATAAATAGAATGTGAACAGATGTCAACGCCAAATCACTCAACGAAGTCGACGCGACGAAAGCGACAGAATCTGAACTGCATGTTGCTGATGTTGCGCCCTCCCACAGTAACTATTGAAAATAAAGAAATACGAGAGAGAAATTTCATCTGTTGCCGCTGTCGGAAGATGGCGCTACTTCATAATGTCGTCGGAATGGTATGAACGGTTCTCAATATGGTCGTTTTCGCACTAACTTAACTCTGTAATTATATTGGTTATTATTATGTGGCTTTAGATTAACTGGTGCGCTTGGCTAAGCCATAGCTACTATTTAATAACGTCGGCGTATATTGTGACGCAGTCATGAAATCGTAGAGTTGAAGAAAAATGACGATCGCTTGTGCCACCATGGTCCACTGTAATTCAGTGACTATATAAGGGCCAGCGCCTCATAGATGGGTATGTGTAAACGTCTGTAGGTATGCGTCTGTAGTGAATTGTTCTTGTTATAGGTTTTATACATGCGAATGAATGGTGCATGTATTGAATTCATTGTGTGTACTATGTCTGCCTAGTGAACGTGTGCGTATTAATGAAAGCTGTATCAACTTTCCCGTGTCCTTGAGTAATCCATGAATGGGCCTACCTCCCCGAAATGCCGTGTGCAGTATCAATGTACGCCGGCTCAGTCAGAAACAACTTTTTTTTTTTGTATTCTTTAATCCCGCTAGATGGCGCCAGCTACCACCTACTTCACGGCCGCGGCGCTCTCACAGCTCCACCTACTTATATGGAGCTGAACATCTATCTATCGAAACTATGCTCTGCTGCGCCGGGATTGTTTTGATGCTACAGAATGTACATTTTGGAGGCACAAACGCGTGGATAACGTCGCTACACCGTGTGACGCTTCGACAAATAAAGACAGCAAGCCTAACGTACAGTCTCCGGGTGAGAGCCCCTTTGCAGTATCCGTCTCTTTTAAAGTGAACGCCGTCTCGATGGCCGAGCGAAACGTACGAGTTCCGTCGTTCTGTTTCGCGAGGTTTTCATCACTACAGATTTGTCTGCTTGATTTTATTGTCATATCGTTCGATATTAAGCTTAGCAGGACCGTTTTTTGTGTTTTCCAGTGCCGCATACTCTTTATCAGTCGAGAATCGTTGCACTCGCTAGGCCTAAAACTATTGCTCGCTTCACTGGCTTGGCGTCAGCCATCTTGATTTTGACGGTTTCTCCATTGAAAAGGGAGGAAAGTTCCTCCATTTGAAGAGGAACATTGGGGACATCGCCGTTTCTCCCTTAAAGGAGAGAGGGTCACTCCATTTTTTTTAAGAGTGAAGAGTACTGTGCATTGTGGAAGCAAACCGTGAGAGATAAAAGTTGCTTTTGTAAAGCACGCTTACATGCTTGACTGTGGTGCAGTGGCTTGAGCCATTGGCACGCATCGTCGCGGGTTTGAGAGGTCGTAGGTTCGACTCCAATCAGCGGGACTTTTTCTTTTAGTTACTTTTTTCCCACCCGATTGTGTACTTTTTCCGACGTCATTTTCTTGACGGAAATACATCAGTAACGGCTTGGTGGACCCCGGCATAAAACACTTTGCGTGTTAAAATATTGGAAGAAGGCAAGAAAGTGAAAAAAATTACACCATCTCCCGCTAAAGGGGACCGTGAGGCTATGCGAAGCCGAAGCAATCACACGATCGCGTTCCGTTGGCGTTCGTTCGGCATGCTACCGACCTCTTGCACGTTACGGACCTCTTGCATGCTACCGACCTCGCGTTGTGGAAAGCGAAGAGGAGCGCTACGCCCGCCGTGTCTTCCCTCTAGCCTGGTCGTTAATTCTCACAGGGCGAGCGGGGAACGCGGTCAGCTGGCGCGCGAGAGGGGGGAGCGTAGGAGAGGAGAGGAGCGGGAGGAGGATGCGCATGCGCATTAAGGGTGGTCACGCCGCACACCACCACCACCACCACCACCACCGGACTGAAATCCACCATAAGATGCTTCGCATCTAAAATGAATCTAATGGCTCGTGCTCACTGGGGAATCCGCCATCTACATCGATCGGAATTCTCCGGGCGCCCAAATTCCGCATCGTTCGCACTGCATGCCGACCACGCCGCCGAAACGCGATGCAGCGCCATCCGCCGTCTAAAGCGCTAACCAAGAAGCAGACGCCGAACATACCGGTTGTTCCGGCGGCTCTCCGTTGGCAATGTGTTTGCGTGTCGTAATGGCGAATCACATAAGCAGCAGCAAAGTTGTCGCACTGCTAGGCTTGCTGGCAAGCGACTTTCTTGTTATGCATGACGAGCAGAAAGATGCATTCGCCGAAGAAAAAAACGACGCAAGCATTGGTGATTGGTTCGTCATGCTTTTCAAAAGTGTGACAAGCTTGGTAGCGCCGAGATGATGCTACACCTTCTGCGACATCGCGGTATGGTGAATTTTAGCAAGGAAGCTGAGTAATGCGTCGCGCTCTCGAGCGCCTTCTCGTGGGTCGTCCTCTTTGGCTTCTCCAAAAAGAACGCCGCACGCGGAGCCCGTGTTTCTGCCTTAACTGTCGCCATTGCGTGTTGCCGCTGAGTGCCCTTCAATAAACGCCCTAACAAATTGGTGGAGGTGGAGAGAAAGCAGAGATATATTGCTACTGGTAGAACAGTCATTGTGCTTCACTTGACGTTTGGAAAGAACGTGGTGATTACGGATGACTTGGCTGTCGCTACGAGCTTCGACGTGTGTGGTATGGTAAGCGCGCCAGTATTTTTCGAATTTTTCGTGCCGCGCTACGATTCGTTCGCGGCGAAGGAACACGGCCGCAGCTGCCACAAAAATCGCTCCGGGAAGATCGGCGCGGAAAGGCCTGTTCCGGCGGATCTCGCTGCCACGGAACTGTGCTCGACGCCACTAGAGCCACCGAATCTGTCATGGCTCGTTCACACTGGGGAATCCGCCGGCCACAGCGACCGGAATGCTCCTGTCGCCGAAACACAGTGTCGTTCGCACTGCACGCGCACCGCGCCGCCGGATAGCCATATTGCGCCATCTGTCGAGTAAGCCATCAACCACGGGTTAGCGCGGGATGGATTCGCAGTTGCCCGGATGTTCTCATGATGTTGTCGCGGCTCGCAACTACGCCATGCAATTTTGCGGGTCTTCAGCGCTGCTACAAACGACCATGTACGTTTCAACGTTTTTTGCGACTAGGGCGTGCAAGGCAGCCACATCGCAATGCTTGAACTGGTGCTAACTGCATCAGAAACAAAGCCACATAGACAGCAGTACTCGTACGTACCAGTCAGTCCAAGCTCGTTGCCAATTTTATTCCGCAAATCGTCCTTCAGTAAACTGTCCTTGTGCTTCGGGTGGCGTTTGTCGTAAAGCACGAGGTAGTTCCGCACCATTTCGATTAGCAATTCCGCTATGTGGATGTTTTTCGACTGCGACGGGACGAGCGTGTCGGACTTGGCCGCCATGTTTTCAAGTTCCGCGGCGAGCGGATCCGGCAGCGGTTGCCGCTAAAATCGGTCCGGGAGCGATCCGCGCGGAGAGGGTCGATTCGGCGAATCTCGCCGCCGCCGAACCGGATTCTGCGGCTTTCCGGTCGCCGGAATGCTCAGTGTGAACGAGCCTTCAGTGTGAACGCGCCGTGGCGCGGGAAAAACACACCGCAACGCAAGGCATGATACGCAACGCATCACAAATGCATAAGAGGGTTTTGTGTCGTGGGTTGAGAACAATGCCAGTGAAAAAATTGTGAGCTTCGTAAGGCGTGCAGAGATATGTGACCAATAGCCGAGGGCATGATCAGCATTGACTTTATATTTATGCGCCCACTTCCGGCTTGTACATTATCAGTTATATGCGCTCAAACTACGTAGTCTGTTCGAAGACTTTTGTGAATGTGTTCCAATATTGATCAGCAGTCAAATAAATCATTATATAACAAAAAAATTAACAGGTCAGGATGCACTTGTTTCAGATGTGGTTGAAGAACTTTATTTTTCATTTTTAGGTTGCAGTATTCAGCACGCAGCTCGATGGCCAGGCATCTACGCTGGGTGCCGTATTGTTGGGAACCTTTCACAAATAGGCACCAGGAGTCCCCAAATACGCGATAATCATCCAGCATGGTGGAACCTGTTCCTATGTCTATGAGTGTCCTCCGATGGCCAGGTATATCCAGGGGGCAGCGTTTTATTTTCTATTATATCTCGAAGTCGTTGTCGAGCTTGTGAAGAGCTCACTCCGGGTCTTTCCTTTTTCGGCTCTGTTTCGTTAGGTCTTTTAGGTGGGCGGTCTTTGACAGCTGGATGAAACAGAATGTAAGTAAATGTTTTCGTAGGAAGCAGGTAATACTTCCAGAAAACTAAAATTTGTATGTGACATGGAACATCTATATTTGATAGGTAACAGTAATTTTCGTGCAGAACTTATTTCGCACACACATATCCTACAGTTCAATTACCGGGAATTGTGCTTTGGCTCCCCTTATTTGTGGCTGCTAACTTTGCTTACTTGTCAAAAAAGGAAGGAAGAAAGACTCCTCACGGTGGTATCTATCTGAGGGGTAACTTATATAACTGGCTACTAAAACGTTATGAATGCCTCGTTTCCTGAATAGTGATCGAAATAGGTAAGTGTACTCCAGCTCACATTTTACTGCACAAAAGTTGTTGTTGGTTGCCAATACTCGCAGGATGCATATTATTTAAATAAAATTTTCAGGCTGTGTTTACACTATAGTTATCGATGAGGTGGCAAATGATTGTTTCCTTATTTTTGTTAAGACTTGTTGAGACTAACTTTTATTCCTTACTGCTGGCAGCTTTTCGATAGCGCAGCTTTTGTCACTTTCATATTTCTTACTATTTGCGATGGACCTCTACAACACTCCTGTATACTTGTACAGACTCTAGGACTTCTCTCAAGCTGCCAGTGTTTAGTAGACACACGTTTCATGAGTTCCTGGTGCCTGAAATGCGATCAATAACTAAACTACGCGCACTACACATGTTGCTTATCTTAATTACGAAAACTGGCTTATGACGTGTTGTTCTAGAAAGAAGTCTTCTAATGAGGCCTCGCGCGCTGTGTTACTTGTCAATGCCGCCACGTGCATTGCCCCACTACGTCATCACGTGTTCTTTCAGTCTGCAGTACAAAGCAACCCTTGCACAAAAATCACTCGACTAATTCGGATTTCTTGCCTGAACGACATTTTAGGGAAAATTATACCGGTGTCACACGGTGACTTTCGATCGCGATCGGGCCAAATCCGAATCTAATTTTTCTTATCGTGATTGGCTCCCGTATGCAAGCTGCGGTCGTGAGCCAATAAATGTTTAGAAAGTTTATTCCCATCGGGCTGAACCACAATCAGCAGTGCACCGTGTGGCACCGGTATCACTGTCCTTTGGATTTCTCCTCTAACTAGAATGCACGTGCTTGCTCACTGCCGTTTGAGCGCAGTGAAACATTCGTGCCTGTACAACTGCCTCATCAATGAGGCACTTCATGACATATTCAGTTATCGCAGAACATACCTTCCCCAGTAAAATTTGTAGCAAATGTGAGCAAACGGCGACAGAGCACTTCTAAGCCCCTTGGAATAAATAAGATAGTTTGCGAATACAATTTCTTGCAAGTAATGTTGCTTTAAAGGCTCTTAAGGTGGTAGAGTAATGGAACAAAAACATTAGCTAAATGGAATACATTTTATATCTATGCTACCGGCATGTAGTAAAATGGACGTTAAAAATAAGTCGCTTCGATTGTCCGGTTCCTACTTTAACAACACAGACATGTAGAGCAAATCATTGTTGGCAGCTTTTTTTTTTCAGCGTTCAAAAAGACGGTAGTGCCCTTCTGTCGACGACTCACAACCAAATAAAAGGAGCGAACCAGCTGCATATATCTGCAATTGCAATAGCCACGCAGCCCGATGTTTTAAAATGTAATGTTTGATGCGCACATATGAAACGTTTCCCGGTGGTAAAGTAAGCGATGTTCCAGGATGTAATACCTCGAAAATGGGAACACTCCGTTTTATTTTTAGCTTGTCGCGCTGACGTATCGATAAAACTTATGTGTCTCACACTAGGCGTAAATACATGACAGCCAAGCCCATCGTATTTTCAAAGTTCAGAAGGGACAAGTATTTGACCGTGATGTGATAAGAACAAATCTGAAGTTGTATGCTTTTTTTTTGTAGAGCCAGATTTCGGCAATATTTCGGTTAATCAAGATTGCTTTCCAGGGACTACTCCTACTGTTCTAGACAAGAAACTGGCATTATTTTTAAGGAAGAGCTACCCTATTGCGATTGTTTACTCTGTACCATCAGGTCAAGTGCGTAACTAATAATTATTTGGAAAATATTTCAGCTCCATATCACTGCAAAAAAACGTTTCAATTTAAGACATGCTGTAACGAAGAAAACTTAATAAAATGCAGCTCATGATAACTTACCATGACATCTTCTTCTGCGGAAGTCGTACACAAATAATCGATTCATATCTAGCTCGCATCCTGTGTAGTAAAGTAGTCGGCGCATTTTTTTAATCAAGCGCTTCTTAAATTCAAGCCATGATTTTTGACAGGCGCCGCCATTTATAAGCCAAAATCTGCAGTTCTTATTTCCCCATTTCGGTCTTCTCACTCGCTCTGTGAATGTGAGCCAAGAGAACATAACCAGGTGAAACTATCACTTTTCTGAGCAGCGTTAATATTTATATAGCTATATATCCCGAGAAATGGCAAGGGAACAAAGCAAAAAATATGTGGAAAGTTTGAGCTATGTTGCGCAAAGCTTGGAACAGCAAAGCACGGGCCCGTCGCCGCTGGTACTCCCCGTCGACCAATAGGTCTAGCTTTGAGATGCGCGGATTCCTTCTCGGGAGTACGCGCTTTTATTGCGATAGCAATTATATAAACAGTCTCGGCTGGTTTTTGCCGTCACCGTCGCCGCCGTCATGCACCGTATATGTATAAATATGTATATGTGTACACACATACACACACACACACACACACACACATATATATATATATATATATATATATATATATATATATATATATATATATATATATATATATATAAAGTCCCCCAAAAAATAACTGAGAAAAAGGCTTCCGAGGCGCGGAATCGAACCAGCGACCTCTCGATCCGCAGCGCGTGCCGTTAACCACTACGCCGCAAAGCGCACAGATGCTTTAGGCAGCTAGCGGCGAGCGTTATATACACACCTCTTACCGCTGGCAGAACTCGGAGACGGCAGGCGCTTATAAGCGTTTCTTCAGTATCAGCGAGATGACGTGAGGAGCGCAACGGCCGCATTTAGAAGTTGTCGGCCCGCTCGCTCGCTTCTTCTAATATTTGCGAAGGGACAACCTTGCTCTTCCACTGTCTGCTCGCGCGGTAGTTGCAGCCGGGGGGCAGATGTGTAGCAGCGTGACCATCACGGACCCCTTTTCTTGCGATCGCCTTGCAGCGAAACTGTGACTTCTTTTTTAGGACGCCCCATGACTGTCTGGGAATGATCGGGGGGCAGCCAGGCTATGCAATATAAAGGGGAGGTTGCGCAAGATGTCTCCGTCGGTTCCTTACCCGACGCTCTTTTTTGCCCGACATGAAGCCTGTAAAGGGTCTTTCCGCGAAGGTGTGTCAAACACAGGTGTAGATTTCTTGTGGGAACAAAAAAAAAGTGCTGTTACAATCTACTCGCTACGCCATAAATCATCGTATATTTAAGTGCGGAGCACTTTAGGGGCCTGGGCTATCGTATGCTGTCGTATGCTGTCATCGCTTGGCGTAACGCAGGCAAAACGACGTATAGCATAGCCATCTGTCGCATAGTGAGCGCGCGCTCATGCCAAGGAGAAGTCTTCTTCGTGTTCTTCGAGCGCCTTGATGACGATATCAAGTGCGGAGCACTTTAGGGGCCAGTGCTGTCATAGGCTGTCGTATGCTGTCATCGCTTGGCGTAACGCAGGCAAAAGGACGTATAGCATAGCCATCTGTCGCATAGTGAGCGCGCGCTCGTGCCAAGGAGAAGTCTTCTTCGTGTTCTTCGAGCGCCTTGATGACGATATCAAGTGCGGAGCACTTTAGGGGCCAGGGCTGTCATAGGCTGTCGTATGCTGTCGTCGCTTGGCGTAACGCAGTCAAAACGACGTATAGCATAGCCCTCTGTCGCATAGTGAGCGCGCGCTCGTGCCAAGGAGAAGTCTTCTTCGTGTTCTTCGAGCGCCTTGATGACGATATCAAGTGCGGAGCACTTTAGGGGCCAGGGCTGTCATAGGCTGTCGTATGCTGTGGTCGCTTGGCGTAACGCAGGCAAAACGACGTATAGCATAGCCATCTGTCGCATAGTGAGCGCGCGCTCGTGCCAAGGAGAAGTCTTCTTCGTGTTCTTCGAGCGCCTTGATGACGATATCAAGTGCGGATCACTTTAGGGGCCAGGGCTGTCATAGGCTGTCGTATGCTGTCGTCGCTTGGCGTAACGCAGGCAAAACGACATATAGCATAGCCATCTGTCGCATAGTGAGCGCGCGCTCGTGCCAAGGAGAAGTCTTCTTCGTGTTCTTCGAGCGCCTTGATGACGATATCATGTGCGGAGCACTTTAGGGGCCAGGGCTGTCATAGGCTGTCGTATGCTGTCATCGCTTGGCGTAACGCAGGCAAAACGACGTATAGCATAGCCATCTGTCGCATAGTGAGCGCGCGCTCGTGCCAAGGAGAAGTCTTCTTCGTGTTCTTCGAGCGCCTTGATGACGATATCAAGTGCTGAGCATTTTAGGGGCCAGGTCTGTCATAGGCTGTCGTATGCTGTCGTCGCTTGGCGTAACGCAGGCAAAACCGCGTATAAAAATAGAAAAAAAGAGCAACCAAGCGAGCAATAGCGAGAGAGAGAAAGGAAGGGGAAAAATAGGAAGAAAGATAGAAATAAATAGAAATAAAGATAGAAAAAAGGAGAGAAATACTGGAAAAAAGAAAAAGCAAAGAAAGAGAAGAGGAAAGAAAGAGAAAACCGAAACAAAATCAAGAAGGCTGCCCAGCTCCGCACTTCCTTCAGGCTTGGCACCAATCGTACGAAGCTACCTTAATTTTTTTTAAGAAATAGGGAAGCACCCGCTATGCCATCATTCGTCATTATGCGGAGAGGCGTGGTGATATCCGCTACACATCTGTAAGACATTACCTGCACTTTGTGCTGTGGCGGATGACGATGAAGAATTATGGCTGAGCCCTTTGTAATGGGTTGGAAGCATTGAAAGACCCACTCGTTGAACAATTTGCATTGTGTGACGCCTGGTTATAATTGCTCTCCATTACCAGGCTACATTACATTTGTTAACGAGATTCCTTGCCAGACATGACGCCTGTATAGGGTCTTCTTGCGCAAGAGTTTCCAGCACGGGCGTGACTCTGTGGTAGCATACTAGCCTGCCACATAGAGGGCCCGTGTTCAATTTTTTTTCTTATTTCGCCCGAGAATGGTTACCGATACCGGCGGCGGCGGGGGCGGACAACAAGGGCGCCAAAATCGGCTGTTGTTATCTCATAACAGCTTTTGCTGTAGAATACACCATGCCCACAAAATAGTCACTGCTACCAAATGACGCTGCGCATAATGAACAAAAATCTCCCTGGAGATTCCGTCACTCTCTTAACATCAAGCACGAGTTCCCCTTCCCTGCAACGCTCAAATTATTTATTGCAAGAACTTATGCTACTCACGACAGATATTACAACACTACCGCGAAAAAGAAAGGCTACTCAATAAAAGTACGGAAAACACGGGTTCTTCTAAAGTGCGGTGCTTGAGGCCTAGTCAGGCGACTCATAATGTCGCCTTTAGTCTCCTGCACCACGACAATAATGTATTGTCAAACAAATAAATGAATGAATGAATGAATATCACATGCTGCATATTGGGGGGGTGTGCGAATGCAGCGATAAATAGAATCGCGTGGTTATGGAAAAAAAATGCATCCAACGCGAAAAATCGAACGCCGCACCGATCAGCGCCAACAGAGAGGAAAAGCATTAGACCACTATGCAAGGGCGGAATGGTTAACAGCCCACTAATGGTGCAGTTACACCATTCTATATTGTATTTTTTATGGCGATATCATTTATATAGACACTCTCGGCGGGATTTTACCATCACCGTCACTGTCATGTTTTGTATAAAGTCTAAATACCATCGCCTCCAGCATCGTATGTTCTACATGCGAGTAAAAGCGCACGGGCACTTAACTAACGCGGCTGAAGCAAAGATGAAACAAGCCGGTGTCCTGCGTCGCACGAAGGGCCCATGCGATAACATCGCCGCTCATAGGATACCTGTCGTTGATGGCTCCTCAAGCAGAGAGGAAGCGCCCCGCCCGTATTTCGTCGGGCGAAGGAGCATGAAGGGTGCCGGTGGGGTGAGGGGGGGGGGGTCTGCGTCGCTGGAGCACCAACTGTGAACTTTGATCGTAACGGGTCGCGCGCGCTGTCTCGACAGGCGTGAGTTGACGGATGTATAGCCATGTGCGTGCCATGCTCTCACTGCTTACTTCGCGTTGAGACTACAGACAGCATGGAAACCACTTCACTCGCTGCAGCGGCCGTATTGCATTACACCAGCGCTTCGTAGAGTTACGTGAGATTCAATGAAAAAAAAGTGAACTGCTAGTCTTACTTCATATAACGTTCTAATTAGTTGCTATCGCATTCAATAATTAGTCGCTGTCGCATTCAAAGCTTCAAAGTCAGTGGTCCTCATTGGTGTTGGTCAACCTTCCCTTCAGCGCTATTCTATCCGCACACTCTGAAACATACTGCTGTGTGTTTGGGTAACCCTGCATTAACTAGATAGTTACAGAGTGCAATTCAAGGTGTCATCACTTGTGACCTTGTGACTGGCGCCTGAGCGGTCTACTGAATTAATGCAGCCCGTAGCGGTTATCTGTCGGCTGCATAACCTGCGCATCAGCGGTATGCAAATTGTCATGCGGTTCACTTAAAAACGTACACCAGAGTTTAGGCTTCCTGTCAGCGTGGCTGTGCGCGTTAGTCTTTTGCGCCACTTTGGACAGGCGCTGGCACGCAATAAGCCGACCAACCAGTGGACGGCAGCCGCAGCCACCCCATCCAGTGTTCAACAAATGCAGGACAGTACAAGTGCCTGTGCAACAGGACAGTAAAAGTACCTGTGCATTTAGGCACGTACTAACGCTGAACCTAAGTCGTAGTCCTCTCTCCAGGGGCGTAGCCAAGGGGGGGGGTGGGGGGGTTCAAACCCCCCCCCCGAAATTTTTCAGTTTTCCTTGCGTGTATATACACGTACACATACAAACACACGCACGAACATACTTAAAGTATGGTTGAACCCCCCCCGAAAAAAATTTCTGGCTACGCCTCTGCCTCTCTCGAATGTCCGATGGCCCCGTCTATGAAAAGTGATCTTCAAAAGGTTGCGAGTCGGGCTAGTTGGTTAAAGTTGATATATTAAAAACGCTTGATGTGAGCCGGTGTAAAGACGACGGTATCACAATTGGCATCATGTAGCGCAGTGATTTGAAACACGCGGTCCGGGTGTCTATATGGGATGGAATAATATGGAACGAAGACGAGACTGCCTTCGTCCCATATATTTTTTTCTGAATAAGTATGTTGATGTGCTACACATACGTGACTGGTCCCAATAATTTTTTTATCGTGAGGCACTTCATGCGGTCACCGTGTATTGAAATAGAACGGGGAAACAGATACTGCATATTTCAGAATCGACGTCCAGATTGCAGTCATTCTGCAGATTAGTAAAATCTCCTTCAGAAATGACCTCCATACTAGATGTGGGAAAGCCTGCCTTTCAAATGGCAATGTCTGGTGCCATTTTGTACAATATACCACCTCTCCAACCCCCCCCCCCCCTCCTTCCTTGAACGCTTTTACCTGATTCACTGCTTCGGCCCTTGCGGGACTAGATTCTGCGACTGCAGCCCACTAGTTGAGGTGAGTTCGAGACCCCTGGTGTAGTGCTTTACTGACAACGGTAATAATTTGTTGAATACAGTAGGTAGGTAATAGCAAGGTCATCGTCCGCACACGCCGCACGTCCAGCTTAAACCAACATGAAAAGCAAATAGTGGAAGCGACAGTATGATTGAACGAAAACTAAGCCGCAGTCGCACGCACGCGAAATCGAATTGAAAAGCGCCACAACTATCGCAGAGCAGTTCTGCGGAAACCAGCAAAGTGTCGGAAAGGTTAAAAAAAGAACATTGTCTACACGCCGTTCGTAGCACGAAGCTACAAGGAAGCTCATATGGATTTCTCAGAAAGAAATCTTCTTAGTTGAACTATTTTTCTGGTGAGGGAATCGAACCCGGCACCAACGCCTTTTCGAGGTAACCTGTCTACTAATTGGGCTGAGCAGGGTGCTAGCAATTAACCGTTCTATCTCCATGCCGGTTTGCGCAGAGCTGATTGTAATATTCAATGCCGACGTGCTTCGAGTTGTCGGTTGATCACGCTACCAATGACGCCGCCAGTTTCCGTTGCTGTCTGGCAAGTAATAAGTACAGCTGTCGAGGGCGGCTATGCAAAAAGGCAATCGACTCGGACCTTTCTGCGGGCAACAGGTTTTCAGTTTTTTACCATATAGTACACATGTTATGAAGTACTGCAGAAAATGTCGCAGTGCGCGACTATTTCCTGATTACTGCGTTGCACAGCGACGATTGCACACAGATGTTCTCAGTCGCATACCTAATAAATAGGCTGTGTAATAAACACGAGGACCAGAAGGAAACGTAGCAGAGAAGAGCAAACTATCAGCTGAATTCTTATTTGAAGAAACGTGGACGCTAATACGTGGAAAAAATTGATATCTCCACCATGACGTCATGAAGCCTCTAACACGACATAAAGGCACTTTCTTTTTCCGCAAGTGCCACCGATGTGCAACTGATACACGTGTATTCTGCGCGGCCAATGTAAAAAGTCTCCAGGATCTCCATTTCTAATCTGTGTCCGGATCGTGCAAAAAATTTGGTCCGTTTAAAGAGCAGACTGCAAACGCAACGCTTTATGTCGTGTTAGATGCTTCATGACGTCGTGACGGTGATATGGGTTTCCGTGCATGAGTATTCATGTTTCTTCAAAGAAAATTCAGTTGAGTGTTTGCGCTTGTCGTAGGTGCTTCCTTCTGGTCGTAGCGTTTTTTTTTTCTTTTTGCACGGAGTATTCGTTATGTATGTTACACCAACTCGAGGGCCCACATCAAGCTCCTCCTGGTTCAGTCGCATAAATAATAATGATATCTGGGGTTTAACGTCCCAAAACCACGATATGATTATAGGAGACGCCGTAGTGGAAAGCTCCGGAAATTTCGACCACCTGGGGTTCTTTAACGTGCACTTAAATCTAAGTACACGGGCGTCAAACATTTTCGCCTCCCTCGAAAATGCAGCGGCCGCGGCCGGATTTGATGCCGCGACTTTTGAGTCAGCAATCGAGTGCCATAACGTCTAGACTACCGTGGCGGGGCTCAGTCGCATAAACTGCGCTTGCGAGTACTGCTAGTAGAACAAACAAAAATCAAGAATGGAAGGGATCTCATTAAAGGATTCAACAGGCGCTTTCTATGGAGCTTCGAATATGCTGACATTCTTGCAAGCTTAGGAAGGAAAGTATAACATTTGCAATGAAAATTTGTTATTCCTAATTAGCAAGCTACGATCAGGAATATTAAACTGCATTAGGCATACTTACTCATAGGACAACTACTTAAGCACTCTTCCTCACTCTCAAATCTGTTCTTGCAATCCGAGCATACAAATCCATTCTCGCACTTCTTACTTTCTTTGTTATAGCTCCAGCTCATGAGAATAGTATCGCAGAGTTCCACAGTTGGTTCCACTAAACATCTTGGGTGGAATATTTCTTCAACTGCATGAAAATAAAACGGTTAAAAGCACTCAAACTCTCTGTGTAGGATTGCAAGGTTTTGAATGTCATTATTAATTAGCTGTGGTATAAACAGGCGCAATACGTTAAAAAAAAAAACCAGCTTAAGTAGAATAGTTTGAACCTCTCCAAGCTAACCCATTGATGCGAAGGCAATATCGCTTAGCAGCGCACAATATTAATTTCCCCTGCCTTACTACCAGGCTGCAAAGCAAGTGTTTACAGACACGGCCACATGTTTGATAGAGTTAGCGCTAATAACCGTCAAAGATAACAAAACCGTGGCCCACCGCGGATGGAGATGCTGTTGTGATATGTTCGTATTGCCATATTCATTATTGCGCATCTTATTTCTTTAGGAAAGATCCATTACGATTTATAAACGTGTTTGAAAAGTGTGAATGTTGAAGAAATGGCTTCTATGTGGGGACACTGTAAACCATATTGGTCCCATATAGGTGTTTTTCGGCGTCTATAACTCACACCCGTACACCCCACGGAATGGGCGCAACAAGCAGGATTACACCCTTTTCATGGGCACACTTCCTGGACTTACACCCTTTATGCATCAATTTCCAAGGGTATAATATCAAAACCACACCCTTATAGCAAAAGTGCAATGGGGGACGGGGAAGAAAATTTAGGAAGGAGAGAAAAGTCACCGCTGCAGCCGACGTCACTGCTCCTCGTTTTATATCACAGACGGTGAATCAGTCCGGTATCTTTAAGAAGGCGCAGCAGCACTTTTGTTTTTTTTTTAGGAACTGTGATGGGCAGTCTCATGGTCGCAATATTTTCTCTACAATGAAACCGCTTCTGTCCATCTGATTTAGTGCAGTACGGAGGCGAATTCTTGTCTGCGTAAATCGAGCAGTAACAGCGTTTCTCTTCGCGTTTCACGACGCTTTGAAGGAGTGCATATTGAGTATCGGTGTTTATTTTGTGTTTGTTGGTGCCATCTTTGCGCGGTATTCATCATATGCGGTGTACACCCCCTTTCGGCTTAACAACTTCAGCTACCGCGACGGTTAAATCATGATCATGGGCGTTAGTCGACGGTACGGAGATATGCCACTAGGCGTCAGCGCCAGTGCGTCCTCAACAAGCGGTGCTATATCTGCCAAAGAGCAGCAGACATTGTGCAAGCTCTCATATAAAAATGCACTATAAACGATCAACCACATCTGTGACGACACGTTCCACTTTCGTGTTATACCAATTCCTATGACGGAGAGATCAGCCATCTTTTTGTTGATCAGATAAGTTCAGAAAGTATCTTTGCGTTAAATGTTTAAGAAGTATAGACCAAGAGAATAGTCGAAAAGACAGCCTTGACTTTGCAACACTACGAAGTAGACGGAAGGCGTCTCGTTTAACATTCTTTCATAAGTTGTATCACAACCCTACGCTTTATACTACCTCATTAATAACGACGCCAGATGCAACGTCTGCACGCTTCGACCACTCATTTAAAGTTCGTCAACCGTTCGGCCGTACTGCTCTACTTCGTTTTAAATGCGAAGCATTTCTTAGCGAACTTCTGCGACTTTGAGCGTATCTATCTATCTATCTATCTATCTATCTATCTATCTATCTATCTATCTATCTATCTATCTATCTATCTATCTATCTATCTATCTATCTATCTATCTATCTATCTATCTATCTATCTATCTATCTATCTATCTATCTATCTATCTATCTATCTATCTATCTAGCCGCCTACGACTTTGTGCTCTCCTGGTCGCTTGGTTCATCGAATGTGCACCAAAATTGGTATGGCGTAACATGACTGTATTACGAACATAAATGACAAGTCATAACATGAAAATCATGACACGCATGTCATGTACAGCATGATTTACATGCCACGCTCATGGTGCGCTGGCGGCCGTTTCGCTAGTTTGATATACACCAAAATTAGTATCTTGCGACGTGAGTGTGTGACGAACATAAATAACACGAGTTAACATAAAAATCATGACACGCATGTCATGCACAGCATGACTTACGTGCCACGCTCATGGAGCGCTGGCGGCCGTTTCGCTAGCTTGATCTACCCCGAAATTGGTATCTTGCGACGTGACTGTGTGACGAACACAAAAACTCGAGCTAACATGAAAATCATGACACGCATGTCACGTACAGCATTACTTACGTGCCACGCTCATGGGGCGCTGGCGGCAGTTTCGCTAGCTTGATATACACCAAAATTGGTATCTTGTGACGTGACTGTGTAATGAACATAAATAATACGAGTTAACATGACAATCATGACACGCATGTCATGTACAGCATGACTTACGTACCACGCTCATGGAGCGCTGGCGGCCGTTTCGCTAGCTTGATCTACCCCGAAATTGGTATTGCGCGACGTGACTGTGTGACGAACATAAAAACACGAGTTAACATGAAAATCATGACACGCATGTCATGTACAGCATGACTGACGTGCCACGCTCATGGGTGCTGGCGGCCGTTTCGCTAGCTTGATATACACCAAAATCGGTATCTTGCGACGTGATCGTGTGAGGAACATAAATAACACGAGTTAACATGAAAGTCATGACACGTATGTCACGTACAGCACGACTTGCGTGCCACGCTCATGGGGCGCTGGCGGCCGTTTCTCTAGCTTGATCGACCCCGAAGTTGGTACTGCGCGATGTTACTGTGTGACGAACATAAATAATAGGAGTTAACATGAAAACCATGACACGCATTTTCCTCAATGGCATACAAGACGATGTATGCAGCTCTTTGCTGGCTGCTTCGCATTACATCGATTCCGACAATGCGTGGGATCTGCCGGCTTTTCCTTTCTACATTTGGCAATCCAGGAGTGGAATCAACTGCCGAGAGCAATAGCTGAAGAAGTTAATGCTGATAAATTTTCAGAGGCACTAAAGATATTCCTGTTGCCCAGCATAAACCACTAACATATCCACAACATTCTCAGAGATTATGACACATTCTTGCTTTATTACGGTGTATTCAAGTCCATCAATGAAATCATCTCACGCTTCAGTATATATATGTCCGGATCGTTGTATTGCTTTCTGGAAATACTTGTTGAAGATTATTTTGCTTGCTTTTCCCACATTTTTTTATTGAATTGTATACCCTTCTGCAAGTGTTTTGTGTATATATTTTTTCTTCTTCTTTGCTTTTCCCACGTTTGTGGGTGAAAATTATATACTTCTTCTGCGAGTACATTATGTAAATATTTGTCTTTTTTTGCATATTCTCACCTTCGTGACTGAGAACGCATACGCTTCTTCATACAAGAGTGATTATACTAGTGTTATTAGCACCGCTATATTCTTTTTCTGTGTATCCAATATTTGTTTTCATTGTACTAAGTTACCCCCCCCCCCCCGATGTAATGCCCAACGGGCCTTTATGGTAAATAAAATAAAAAAAAGAATGAAAAGATACTTTCGCATGCGAGCACCCCAAAGTTTTAATGTAATTAGTTGAAAGCAATGTTCAAAAATGAAGGATAGTTTGCTGTCCTCCGTGGTGATTTGGTGATCGCAGCTTTGTAAGGAGTTTGCTGCGACGCTAAAATAATGTTTAAAATTACGTGCACGCACACGTTCCTACATTAGATGACTATAGATAGGTGGTGGTAATTAACGTATTTTTCCCTCGATCATTTGCTCCTGTCGTGACTGAAAATCTAGATACCTCACGCCAGCATCGTCACTTTGAAAGAGAAAAGTGAACATACTTTGGAAGTACGACAGTTTCAAATTTTTTTCTAAGAGCCATGTGCCACAATTCAATGCCCTTCGAGTCGTTCCAAACTTGCAAATCTGAATAAGAGCGTGAAATACGCAGGTATTCCTCGGCAAACCCAAAGCATCAAGGAAGAGCCATATGTTCGTCCTGTAGAGGAGTCTGTGACGTTTAACTCGAAAACCAACTCAATTTTCGGATTTCCAGTTTGGGTAGGGTGCAATTGGTACTGATCGTGACGTTCTATTTGCCATTCCAATTAATCTAATTCTTCTGAAGGGTAGCATTGTGAACAAATCCTATGAATACAGGAAACTTCGATGGAAACTGCAAAGTCAAGCGCTTCAATTTTTTAAGTTGCCCGCAAAAGCTGTAAACCGTATTGCACATGATTCAATACATTCAAGCGTAACCTGTGGTGTACATATCTGCTGACAAGAAGTAGACTCTTTTTAGACAGCGAAATAGCAAGGAACCATGAAAATAAACGTAGCTACACGAGCTTAACAGCACTGGCTCTGCCCTACACTTGTGTCCTTGTCCGCTACGGTACAGTCACATCAAGTTAACATCAAGTTATAAGGAACGCAGTTACCACAACTTCAAATGACCAAGCACTTAGCTGATTGCAACGGCGGGAGAACGATGCTGACAGTGAAAATGAGAGATCTATACAGGTGCTGTAGTGAAACTCTTGCATCGTTCTGCCAACGAAGAGGCCGTTATGTACATTCGCTATTTTTTAATGCTCAAATACGCTGTCACATACTAAAAGCTCCCAGTGGAACTGAGCCTTTTAATTGAAAACTTTTACCGATTTGATTCCGCCTATGGGCAGACGAGGTTTTATTCTAAACGAATTTGTTGAGCGAGGACGATGTCCCACTGCTGTAATCACGGTTAGGCATGTGTACACATTGATGTTATTGCAGCGGAAAGAGTGACAGAGGATAATGTCGTGGTCGCTACTAGTGCGCCCCAGTGCCTGACTTACTGGTGGCGCCATATGCTCTTTCGTTACGCCACCTTTATGTTAATAAAGGGGGGTCTTCGTTCTGGTCACGAGCTGGCTGGTCGTCTCGGATCTCGCTCCTGGCTCGCGCCTCGTTGCCTCTTGCGTCCCGACATGGTGTCAGAAGTGGTTGCAGCTGAAATAGCTGCATAGATAGGCTACTGCGCATTCCGGAGCAACGCGGAAATGGCCCAGGACGAAACCAAAACGGCACAAGGTGACGGCGATTACGTTGAAGCACTGTACCTTCGTCTGTCTCTACGACGTATGACCTTGGGCGCTGAGCCTGGCTCAGTACTGTTGCCTGTAAATCATCTGGACGTACCCAAACTCTGTTCCCCGGTTCTAGGGGTGGCAATGGTCGAGCGCGATGATGATCATTGAAATCCTTTTCGTAACGCTAGTTACGCGCATTCCGGAGCAACGCGGAAATGGCCCAGGACGAAACCAAAACGGCGCCTCCTGCAGAATGGCTCAGCGCCTCTCTACGACAGCCGGAACCATTCGACTTCTCCAACGCAGCAAGTTGGCCGTCTTGGAAGTCGCGTTATGAAGATTATGCTGCAGTGTCAGGAATACAGCGAGCCACGTCCGACGTGCAAGTACGTTCTCTCTTATACTGCATGGGATCAGAAGCGCGTCCACTACTGGAAACGTTTTCTCTCGACGAAGCATCGGGGCGTTCCTATGACACTGTGGTCGCGTGTTTCACGGAACACTTCGTTCACCCCGTCAACGAACTATATGAGTCGTCTCGCTTCCACAAACGGACGCAATTACCGGGCGAAAGTGTAGACGCATACTACGCCGAATTATGCCGGCTCGTCAAACGCTGCAATTACCCCTCTGCACTTGCCGAAGAGAGACTCGTCCGTGACCGGTTTGTGGTAGGCCTAAGGGATACCCGTCTCTCAGATACCCGTCTCTCAGATCCAGATAAGACAGCTCTGTCTGAATGCTCCATTAAGCACAGAAAACCTTTTGTGCAGTGTGTGACTAACGTTGTATACCGCATTCCTCTGTCTTGTGGCCGTGCTTACATTGGGCAGACTGGCCGCTGCCTAAATGTCCGGCTTGGAGAGCACTGTAATAAAGTGGGCAACTTCCCACCTGACGGCTTCCTGGCGCAACACTGCCATAGTTGTGCGTGCAAACCGAACTTTCAGGGAACCGTTGTCGTCAGTAGGAACCGGTCCGAAATTACTAGGCTGTTCATTGAAGCCGAACAAATCGATTATCTTGGAGACGCTTGTGTTAGCAATCCCTCAATGTCCCTGAGTGCTAAAGAATTACAGTTTCTGCGCATGAATAATTAAATTTGCTTGTCATTGCCTGTGCATCCTGTTTATCTTCTCGTGAGGTGAATTCCCTGGTTGTTATCAAATTGTTGTTTTTTATGAAAGAGTGTTCACGTGACTGTAGTGCGCAAAACTGGTATATGAATCGGCAGGAGAATGAAATAAACCATTGTTGTTAGTAGCGCCAGTGTGTGTACGTCTCTTCATTCTGTCCGTGTCCTCGTATGCGCTCAACTCATTCAAGTCTCAGAACAACTTTGCCGAAATTCGAAGCTCTCACTGAAAGACGCCTAGGTACAAGCCCGCCAAGCCGAGGATGCCGAAAAAGAAAAGATGGCTCAAGCAAGCTACCCCACATCGTCGCATATCGAGATTGACGCTACTCGGCGTTCCATGGCAAAGCCTCGTGACGCGCCCATCCATAGCCGTCCAGACGCTTGTTCTTTTTGTGGACGCTCACTCCACCCGCGGTCCGAACGCCCGGCACGACACTCACTCTGCAATAATTGTCGTAAACGCGGACATTTCGCAGAAGTTTGCCGCTCACGCAAATCGCACGGGAAACAAAACAAGCTTGCATCCATCCATCTGCACACCCCCGAGTCGTCAGCAAACGCGAAGTACATCGACGTCACGGTGGACAACTACACGGCTTCGTTCAAAGTGGACTCTGGGGCAGAGGTTTCGGCAGTGCCACATGACTTTCCCAACCTGCCTTCGAAGCTCGATCGCGTTGATAACCAGCTAACTGGCCCAGGGAACCAGCCGCTGCGAGTACTTGGCTCTTACACTGCGCAACTCATCTGGCGAGGCAAGACCAGCGCTCAACGCCTGTACGTCATCCAGTCGCTCACCGTACCGTTACTGGGTTTCCCAGCCTTACAAGCACTACAAGTAGTGAAATTCCTCGGCGGCGTTGACACTACCGCTGCTCAGACGCCTCAACCAGAGCTTCATGCAAACTTGTTTTCCGGGCTGGGGACCTTAAAGGGGCCCTGCAACACTTTTCGAGCATGCTCAAAAAGCGCTGCCGATCGGTAGTCGAGGCTCCCGAGAACAAGCGAGCCAAATATTATAGCGATGCGCACGGCCTGGAATTTACAATAAATTCTCAAGGTCAGCTGAAAATCGCTCCCTCTTCTCTCGACAAATGATGTATTAGTCCGCAAAATATGACGCGATTGTCGGCAGTTCCACCATTGGCTGATGTTCTAATCACGATAACACCCTCATTATTACTTTCGTTGTTAATTTTCAGTTCAATAAGTAGATAATATGTATGTTTATATTCTGTTATCGCGTTAAAAACACCGAACAAACATTAATATTAGCACTTCCGGTCTCACCGACAGCTCGTCTGCTCGTAGTTGCGTGGTTCCGTTTTCTTCGCCATGCGCAGTGCCGAAAACGTGAATATTTCTGTGGTTTTGACCATCGCCGGTTGCTGTTGAGAGTGGCAGCCGTTCGAGTGTTGCCTCGTCAGCTGGGAACTGCATCGTCGGCACGTTCTCACGACCGACCGAGGCAGCCGTGCAGCATGTCTCCGATAACAATGCTGGCGTCCGGTAATGACGGCGCTTCGGGGTCGTCTGCCAGTGCCGTCTTACGAGGCGGTGTATCGGAGTATGGGCCGAAACCGATCTCAGCTGTCATTCATTCCAAACGAGCGCGCAGGTTTGCTTCCATGGTTGGCAAAGCGATGAAAACACTACAGCGTTCGAGGTGCACACCCAACATTACCAAACCGACGCGCAGTTTTCAAGCACGCGCGATACGGCTCCGCTCGACGAGAACGACGCAAGCCGACCGGAAGTGGCGGCACAGACCGCGTGGTTGCGCCCAGACGTCAGAGAGAAAAAAATGAAGAACAAATTTCCGCCGGCACTCTTGGGCGGAGCCTCGCTCGTCCGCGCTCCCACCCTCGACTCGCTGCCTAGCTCTCCGCGCGCTCGCTGCGTTGAGTTGAGGGAGAAAGCTGTGGAACGTGATCTCTATAATTTGGTAACGCCACTTAGACTTGACGGATTCGAAAAATTTTTGCGGCATATGACTCGTGAAGAGTCATACGTCAACAATGAGACTATTCCAATATAACTAAGAAAGGTGTTACAGGGCCCCTTTAAAGGAAGAGTACACTATTCGACTGAAGCCGGATGCAGTGCCCTTCTCGCTGAGTGCTCCTCGACGTATTCCGATTCCGTTACAAGCAGAAGTCAAAAGTCAGCTCGATAAGATGGAAGCTGACGGAGTTATCCGACGCATTGACAAACCTACACCTTGGTGTGCTGGACTAGTGGTAGTCCCCAAGTCCTCGGGTGGCTACAGACTTTGCGTAGACTTGACTCATCTCAACGAATTCGTGCTTCGTGAAAGACACATCCTACCCACCGTCGAGCAAGTTCTCGGTCTACTGGGCAACGCAACGGTCTTCTCGAAGTTAGACGCAACGTCCGGCTTTCACCAAGTGAAGTTGGCCGAGGCTTCTCAAGAATTCACTACATTTTTAACGCCTTTCGGACGTTACTGTTTTTGTCGCCTCCCTTTCGGTATAACTTCCGCCCCTGAGTATTTCCAGAAACAAATGGCAAGGATACTAGACGGGCAGGAAGGGGTTGCGAACATGATCGATGATGTCCTGGTTTTTGGACGGGACAAGAAAGAGCATGATATCTGCTTGCAACAAGTACTTTCTCGTCTGGAAAAGGCAGGAGTCACACTCAACTCATCAAAGTGCAAGTTCGGCGTCTCGGAGGTCTCTTTCCTAGGTGTCATCGTTTCGGCGGAAGGCATCAGGCCAGATCCCGCTAAGCTCGAGGCTCTACGCTCAATGGAGCCGCCCGAAGATGTCGCAGCTTTACGCCGTCTCCTTGGCATGGTTAACCATCTGGCTCGGTTCCTTCCCCATATTTCGGACGTTACTGCTCCTCTGCGCATCCTCCTGAACAAGAATACAGATTGGACGTGGCAGCGCGATCAGGAAGCCGCCTTCCAAAAAGTCAAAGATCTTCTCACATCCGACCGGTGTATGGCAAAATATCACCCTGCTTTCCCAGCAACCATCTCAACGGATGCCAGTTCTTTCGGTTTAGGCGCAGTGCTGCTACAAATCCAACCTTCAGGGGAGCGCAGACCGGTGGCTTTCGCATCCAGATCCATGACTCCTACGGAGCAACGTTACAGCCAAACCGAGAAGGAAGCCTTGGCTGTAACATGGGTGGTGCAGCGGTTCGACGAGTTTGTGCGTGGAATCAAGTTCGAAGTCGAAACTGACCACCAGCAGCTAGTATCACTGTTTGGAAAAATGGAACTGGACATGCTTCCGCCCCGAATCCAAAGGCTTCGCCTGAAACTGATGTGTAACCAGTTTTCCGTGCTTTACGTTCCAGGAAAGTTGCTCGCCACCGCCGACACGCTGTCTCGGGTACCCCCTAAGAAGTCTAGTCCCGTGGACCTTATATAGCTCTTCGCAGCTGATGCTGTCGTTTGCAGCTCCGAGGTTCTACCGATAAATGTAGACGACTTGAAAAGAGCGCAGAACTCTGATGGCGAGTGCCAGATTCTGGTAACTTATGTCCAACGAGGGTGGCCACCGAAAAGCAAAATGCCACTTCACCTTACGAGGTATTACTCAGCTGCCAACGAAATCTCAATATGTAATGGCCTTCTACTTAAAGACACCTGCATTATCGTCCCTCCTGAACTGAGGCCGTCTGTGTTGATACTTCTCCATGAGGGGCACCAAGGTATCAATCGCTGCAAGGCTAAGGCCCGTGAGTGCGTATGGTGGCCGGGCATCTCTGCGGACATCACTGCATTAGTCTCCAAGTGCGAACGATGCACCTCGATGCGTGCAAACCCTGCGGAACCTCTCATTCCGACTCCCCTACCCGGAACTCCATGGGAAGTCTTGGGCATGGACCTGTGCCATTGCAACGGACAGACTTTCGCAGTTGTCGTGGACTACTACTCGCGATACCCGGAAGTTGTGACGCTCAGACGCACTACGCGGGAGTGATCAGAGAGATCCTCAAGAGCTTGTTTGCTAGACATGGCATTCCCAGGATCTCTCTGATCCGACAATGGACCACCCTTTTCCTCACACGAGATGGCTGCTTTCGCACGGTCCTATGGGTTTCAACTCGTAACAAGCAGCCCTCACTACCCTCAGTCAATGGGGAAGTGGAGAGAATGGTGCAAATAGTCAAGAACTTGTTCTCAAAAGCCACAGACCCCTATCTCGCTCTCCTGGATTATCGAGATACACCCGGCAACAGCGGATAATCTCCTGCACAACTATTAATGGGAAGGCAGCTGAGGACAAGGCTATCAAAGACAGAAGAGTTGCTCCAACCAGTGTGGCCGGTGCCAGAGCATGTAGCCGAAAGAGACAAAGCCAACAAAAAGCGTTACGAAAAGGATTTCAATGATCATCATCGCGCTCGACCATTGCCACCCCTAGAACCGGGGAACAGAGTTTGGGTACGTCCAGATGATTTACAGGCAACAGTACTGAGCCAGGCTCAGCGCCCAAGGTCATACGTCGTAGAGACAGACGAAGGTACAGTGCTTCAACGTAATCGCCGTCACCTTGTGCCGTTTGTCAGCTCGACTGCCCCGAGTAGGACTGAACACCTTACAGCGCAAGGAAGCGAAACTAGTGTTGTGCCCCCTAGCTGTCCTACTGCCGAACAAGCCGGTGAGCAACGAGACGCTGACGGTGGAGATCCCGTGGTTCGCACAAGAAGCGGTCGTCCGGTAGTTCCTCCAGACCGTTTGAACTTGTAGTATGTGACCATCACTCTGAAAGGAGGGAGATGTCGTGGTCGCTACTAGTGCGCCCCAGTGCCTGACTTACTGGTGGCGCCATATGCTCTTTCGTTACGCCACCTTTATGTTAATAAAGGGGGGTCTTCGTTCTGGTCACGAGCTGGCTGGTCGTCTCGGATCTCGCTCCTGGCTCGCGCCTTGTTGCATCTTGCGTCCCGACAGATAACAGGAAGGGCTGTTGCTGCTCGTGTTCCTCGTCTGTCTGACCTCTACTGCGTGGCAAGCTTGAGCCTTCGCTATGAATTTTGTGGCGAGTGAGCCGTTTCTTCGCCGCACAAGATTTGTAAGCTAAAACAAGGTTTCACGAAATTTGATTAGGAATAACATGAACACAGATTTCAGGTCTAAGGTGTCTAACAGTCTCACATTGCAGGTTTAAGTGGAGAAGGGAACGAAAAAAAAAATATATTGTATCCCACTGCGTCATTTGCGCAATGCTGAGAGATACAAAGGAGTTAAAACGGCTATTTCGCAAGGCGCTGTCACGCACTCAGGAACGTCGTGCTTTTTCTTTTCAGTGTAGAAAAGAAGCAACACGCCATTCAAACGGAATCTTTATGAAACAATATTAAGAGTGTAGCAAATAAGAGGCAGAAAACACTTGTATGTAAATGTGTATTTAACTGGGCATAGTGGGTGACACTTGGGTGGGCTTAAGAAAACACCAAACGAGCGTGTTGTCTTTCCTTCACTATGGTGCTGTGCACAGGTACTTGTACATATATTTAGTACAAAAAACGCACTGGTTAAATATAAATACCCATTCGTTAATTATGCTTGAAGCCAACTCACCATGGTCACCTTTCGAACCTTTTCGAATAAGCCTTGGAAAAAGGAAAGGGGGGACACAAGCAAATAAAACAATCTGTAATGGAAGCGCATGACCCATTTCATCAAGGGACCATGCCCAAGGACGCAGCTATGCGGAATTATCGGCTTCCCACTTCGCCGTCTCCAATTCACAGTCTTGAAACAGGTCACCCTCACCGAATGCTCGCACAATGCTCAATATTCAATTTCGTTGAGTTAGTGACGTTTGCGTCACAATTAGTTGAGGTACAGGAAATGCGCGCAAGCTGAGAGCCGCGGTATTCTTTTACGCTGACAGCGCGTGCGCATGTTTTGCAGCCTATGCATTTTTAGAACAACGGTTCGTTTAAACAAAGCACGTTACTTGAGGGTTTTAAAGATACCTGCCCTATATAACGTCCATATAAGAAAAGCAAATACGGCTTGTGCGTGTCTCCGCAGCTGCATCGCGACCTTTTTCGACACAATCACCAATGCAAGCCGTACATGCGTCGTTCTCGGGTAATGTGACGCAGCATCGCCAGCTACTCCAGAATTTTTTCGATATGTTCTTTGGCTCGTTATTATGTAATCATGGAAAATTCTTCAATGGGTTAATGATACTAGAGTCATTGGCCAATTGACCGAATGAAGAGACTGCATGGAACAAACACAAATGCTGGATGCTTAGGGCCAACCATGGAGAGTTTCTATTTTTAAAAGGGGGGCTGTTTAAGTTGCAGCTTGCCCATGCGGCGTTGGCAAAAAAAACTCACCTCGCGATGACGTCACAGCGCGTTGCCAAACGACCACCTGGCCCAGCGGCGCCAAGCTTCGCAACGCCGCGCCGATCCTCGCATAGCTTCACGCAACAAGGGATCGGAAAGAAAAGTGAGGGTGAGGAGAAAGGAAAAGATGAGGAAAGAGGGTAAAGCACTGCATAGCCTTCTGTAGTGTAGTATTGCAAGGCGGTGGGGAAAAGAAGTACTCAGGATGTATGTTCAGGCATGCATCTAACGTAAAGCGCTGAGAGATGTGCTTGTCCAAACACAAGGTCAGAGTTCAACTATCTTCGCGATGTCCATTTTACGGAGTTTTCTGTTCATGCAGCATAATAAGCGCGACTTTAGGCCACGTTCTTCGCCGCTTCAACAAATCTCTTAGAATACTTCGTAGCGCGTTTACCTGTACAGCAGAACCCCTCTGATGCGTTCCCGGGTGTGTGCTACGTTTTGCTGGCTGTCACGTAGTTTTCGGCCGGCCCCGGCATAGCTCCCATAAATTACGATGCATTGGGACCCCGCGGTCACTTCGCAACTGTGGTACCATTCCCGCATTGTACGTGGCAAACCGGCATTCGGAGACGGCCCAGGCGGCCATGTTGACTTTTTACGTGGCTTGGCTTGGCCCGCTTGGTGGCTTGACGATTGAATTGGCCGACAGAAGCGGCGAGCGCGACATCTATGATGCGTTTTATACCTCGCCACCTGAAACAAGACCTCCGAGATCTTTATTTTTCAGTTAAACCTGGCATATACCAAGTGTTCGGGTGCTAAAGTTTCTTCATTTGACGACGCCGTCGCCATCTCCGGAATTTTTTTCATCGACGATATCGTGGCCTAGTGTGCTGATGCGTGCGTCAGTGATGACGAAGTTGAGGAGCTTTTGACTGCGACTCTCACTTCTGACTCTCACTTTTGACTGCGAGATGCACGCGGTTTACATATATGCATAGATGCCCTATATTTACAGGCAACCTGCGGGCTTCTGTTTTGTAACCTTGCGTTCTCTTGTGTTAATGTCTGTATGACTTTAATTTCTAATAGCTCAGCAAGTCTATTCTGTCTCTTGAAATAGTTACTTAATTTTCATCTGTTGCCGTCTCTTCTTTAAATCTTTAGTAGTTAGGAGAGCTTGCCTAATTTCTACCTTGGTGCATTATCTGCAAATAGAAATGATACTTCAAAATTATTTTACTTTAAGTTTTTCTTCATATCCTCTATGTCTTCATTTTGTTCTCAAGCATTGTATATCTTCTCATTTGCAATTGTGGATTCATAACAAAGTAATTAGGCACAACTTAGCATTCCATCATTCACGCACACGTAGGACGTACTGGTAGACATCATACGAGACGTGTGGACAAACTTCACCAGGCAGGTCAATTCCTGTATTTGTGACGCGGTGAGACGCATTCAGTAAGAAGGAGGAGGTGTGGCCCTTGCTGTGCATCGTGTGACCGAACGCAGCTTTTACTGAGAAAAGAAACTCAAGAAGAGCGCCACAGACAAGGAGTGGAGAACACACACACGCAGCGCTGTGTGTGTTTTTCGCCAGTTGTTGTCTGTGGCACAGTTATTGTTTCTTAACCAACCAAATGTTCTTAACCAACACGCCCAAACTTCCACCCTTCATGATGAGGTACCATATAGGTTATGTTGCATAGGAAGGTGTGGGAGCTAAAAGGGAAAAGTGGCACACTAGAACAGAAGAGAAATGTTAGAGAAGAAAGGCAGAGAATAAGAAGAAAAAGAGCAAAACTGTTTGTACTGTGGAATTTCAATCGTGACCTTCCAAACTTGCCTAGGGAGCTTGGCAAGCTTGGATAGCCGGATGGTCGTGTCTGATTGGCGTTTTAAGCTTTAATCTTTCGGCTTGCTTATTGTATTGGACTTCCTGTTATCTAAACATAGTAGGAAGGCTATATAGGAGGAAAACGCTTTAGCGTTGTTTTTTTAACACGAAATTGTTCTATGCCGGGGTCCACCAAGACTTCAGTGACGTATTTCCGTCACGGAAATGACGTCGAAAAAATGGACACGATCAGATGACAAAGAAAACTGAAGAAAAGAAGTTCCGTCAACGGGAGTCGAACCCACGACCTCTCGGTCCGCGACAACAGATGCCGAGGGCGCTACCACTGAGCCGCGGTCATACACAGGGGTCTTACAACCGCGTCTTTTATATCTGACATTTTCCTCTCGCAGTGCTCTTGGTCGGCGGGGTAGTGTCGGCGTCTGTTAGCGTTAAAGTGAAGTTATGCTTCATGGCTGCAGCCTCAGCGAAAAGCTCCTGCAACGCGTCGTTGCTACACATCCGTCCTATTCTGTGCGTTTCGAATAGGAGAAGTGTAGTTTTGTCAACGCCTTAGCACACCAAGAGGTGGCGACCTTAGCCCAAGCCTCGGCCTCACTCATGGAGTTCATCCATATTAAAAATAGCCCTGTGACACGGTTCTGCATCGCCTGGCTGTAACACCGCGTTTTCCCGCTGAAGCTCGCACCGTGAAAAATGGCGGCCGGGCTAGAAAGGAGACACGACGTGCGTTGCGTTTTCCTCTAGTCCGGCCATTACCGCAAAGCTACCACAAATATTTGTTTTACTTTTACGTTTTACTTTTGTATCATACCGACTCCTATGACGGAGGAATCAGCCATGTTTTTTTTGTTATAACTAAAATATTTGCAAGAATGGGAAAAATCATTAAATATGCGCTTTTTTAGGGCTTTTTCGCGAAAGTGGCGCCGCTTTTTTCCCATGCTATTTATTAAGAATGTGCGTAATGTAATACATAGCGAACAAAACACTCAAGGACGCCTCTACATGCGTGCAACAAGCAGTACACAGGAAGAAGGTTCAAATAGCACTGTGTCCTAGGAGGGTATTAGAGCACTGTATTTTGTGAACAGTGGGTACCAGTCCGGCTGAAATTGTAGTTGATGATAAAAAATTTTCAACTGCAGAGCATTGCCTAAAGGCAACATGACTTCATAACCAGGCGACACGTGCTCCTCTGCTCATCGCCTCTACCTTGCAGTTTTGGGCTTGCAAACTAAAGACGACTGCTTTTGCATGGTCTAGAAGCGTTTCTACTACATTGAATTCTTGTCCTCTAATTCGTTTAGTCCCTTTTTTACCACTGTCCTCTAAATGCCACGTGGCCTAGGGGGTAAAATGAACGACAATGAAATACAGGTTCAGAGCGCGCCCATATATTGTAGGCCCTTCCCGAATGCCACCATCTCGACATCTTGCACATCTTGACGCCCTGCAATGAACGTGCAGGGAACACAGAGATATCTACCCCTACAACGTCAAGACATAGGATTGTGACGACAGGTACAACGAGTCCACCTATTCGTTTTTATTATTTGCAGTAGTGTAATAGTGCTGTTTGTCTACGTATAATATATTCCAATCTTTTGGTGTATTTAATGACTCTTGTTTCAGCCACTCCCTCATTTTCGTCTATGTATGTAGTAGAGGCGCATTGAGATATCTTCTACAGGAGAATAATTGCTGTGTAGTTTAAGAGAACGGTTGCTGCCTATCAATATAGTATAAAGAAGTGAAAAAAATTGATAATATTGCTAGACAGCATGGTATTATCAGGGTAAAACTTTTCACTAAAAATAAAATCATTCCGAACATAGCGATGCCTGATGTTATCGAAATAGGCGTAAGCTATATAACATAAGGCTCAATACAGGAATGGCACAGCAATACAATATGGGCTGCTTATTCTCCATGTCACCTCTTCTACTTAGTTTAGATATCACTCTACATAAGTAGAGCTTGCTGTGGGAGCGTTGTCTGATGATCCTGAACTGTCGGAATGGGTGTTTGTCCTTTGGCAGGTACTTCGGGCTCTTCCTTCTTTTGTCCTTCAGGCCTTTCGTTGCCTTCGTTGAAAACATCTTCTTCTCCAGTCGGGCGACGCTTCACAGCTAGAAGAAAGACACAGAAGAGTTATCTTACGGAATACAAAAACGTGGGCGTTCAAGAAGACCACAATTTCAAGAATGAGAATAGAGAGGCATGTGCATTAACAAAACAACACCGTCTGTTTCTGCATCGTGCTCGCTTTGTATTTGGCATCCCGCAGGAAAAATTATCTTTGTTTGATCATCGCCATGATGACCACATGTAGCACTGGTAAATAAGTTTGGCTTTTTTTTTTCAAATGAAATCTTTATTTTGCATATTATGGTTACAGCGTTAAGGATATACAGAAGAGGGTCCCAAGGTCAGAAAACCGTACCGGGACCCTCTGTGCATGATCGTTAGATAAAAATGACAAAATAAGCACGAAAAATGAACAAATGAAATATCAAGTCAACCTAAAAAAAGAGTGCAATAGTTATACAGGGCAACGATGGCTAACACCAGGCTTCCCATTACTGGTGCACACAACAGCGCAGAAGCAAGCTGAACGACAATAATTCTGCTTATTTGCTAGATAATTTCTGTTTATGGAGGCTGGTGCTTGTGCTGCTTTCGGTTTACGCATCGAGCGTGTCAGAGCGCCGTCAGTGGTTTCTAGGTGCTGCCAATAGTTTTCGCTGCAACAAGATGCCTCTCCATTTTAGATGCGAAGCAGCTTTTGCTCGGGGCTGTGCCTGTCGTCGGTGGTGGCGTCCGCGCTCCACTGCACATGCGCCTACTCTCTCCCCCACTCTCCTCCTTTACGCGGGTGTTCGGTCGCCTTCTCTCCTCTCCTCCCCCGCGCTGCAGCCGTGGCGCAGCCTCTCCTCCCACGTGATGCAGCCGCGCCACGGCCAAATATAGCCTGTAACCCACTCTCTCCTCTCCCTCCCCCATTTCATGTGTATATAAGCGCGTGCGCTCGGTCGCCTTCCGTCATGCTCGCTTCGCTCCCGTTCAGATGAGTTGTGACGTCAAGGTCGGCGGCACTTGTTCACTAGGCGCTAACGGAAAGCAAGAAACAAACAGAACGTAATGATGACACTAACTACAAACCTCACACACTAACGGAAACGCCGAGTGAACGTAACGGAAACTTGGTGCGCGCCCCCAATGCTGCTTCGCATCCACTCAAGGTTTCTTTGAGTGGGAGATGGTGTAATTTTCACATTTTACGACTCCCTGAATACATTATGACAGGGGCCCCGAAAGGTACTGCACCACCATGTGAGGTGCAGAAATGCTCAAGGGAAGGTAGGGGGGAGGGGAGTTTTCAGTCGGATGAAATCGACTGAGAACGCCAAGTTAATTTAACGCCTGTGTGTCATACTGTGGCTCATAATGTCATGCGAGACGGCTATTCCCCGATTGTATAACTTAGTGCATTACAATGTGATCAGACGAATATCGTCTTCTAGTGTTACAGAGAGTGCAACTCGCTGCCGAAATTTTTGTATTGGACAACAATGCTCATGAGGTCTCTCATATAAGCCAATATTAATCATTACTATGCAACGCGGCAAGTAAGTAGAATTTAGTCGCGGTTGAAACATACATCACATATAATTTAGAATATTGTTCATATTATTATTTCACCACATTGAAAAAAAAAATACCTATGGAAGGACAGCCCGATATATTTATAAAAGTAAGCCAAATGCAATATTTTAACCTTAGCAAAGCGCAGAGAATTCGGCGGCGAAGCAACAATTAGAACTATTTTCATATGCGTCGGTATTTTATTTATGTGAACTCGGTTGCTACACGAACGACCCGACATTCACAAGAACGCGCTCTTCTGCGAAATGAAATACGTTTGACAAACGTTATCTGCCGTATGATATATTTTCTACTACATTTCAATTTGATTTTGACGCTGCTGGTTTTCCGAAAGAAATTGAAACGCATTGTGTTACACGCGGAAGACTTTGTCTTCTATTTAACGTTGGGGCAATATTTTGAAGCGAGGGGAAATGCAGTCTCCCAATTACGTGAGTTTTATGGCTTGGAGACACTGAAGTTGTGAATACTCAGTGACGCATGCTTTAGCCTGCACACTTACGAAAAATGGTTGTGTACCCACGCATGCACATTCATCGCCTGCAAGCATAACAGTAGAATTTATGGAAATCTGTACAGAGCTTCTTTCAATCTACTCTGACCGTTCAAAATGTAAAACCAGATGCCCGTCGTGTCATTCTTCGTGGCTCTTCCTCTTTTTATGATACGCTCAATGACAATGTTTCATGCTTTTAAAACGCACAATATTTCATGAAAGATAAATATGGAAGCCAGGTTCTAATTTAGCATGCAGAGAAGGCATGTTTTTTTTAAGAACAATAAGTGCCCCTAATAGCACGCCTAGAGACTATTCGTCAACAAACTACAACAGGCAGCTCTTTCATTCAAACGTTTTTACGCTGACTGAAGCACTGTTGCACATGTATCAAGTAAGGGTTTCAGGTAACAGGCAGTTTATGTTAAAGTCACTGCTCGTGTACAACCCAAAAAGACTAACAGGAATTCCTTGGAGAACTTTCGTTTCAAGGCAGATAAAATGAATCTACTCCTTCTACTCACCATGACATTTTTTTCGAAGGAAGTCGTATACATATAAAATTCCCCAATCCCGCCTACAGCCCGTGTAGAATAGCAGTCGGCGCTTTATTCCCTGTTTGTTTTTCTTGAATTCCATCCAGCTATGTTGACAGCGTCCACCATACAACAGCCAATATCTGCAGTTGCCCCTTTTCCTTCCTTTCCCTTTTTTTCCAGGCTCTGCAAGAGAAGATATAAAAAATACGATCACGTCCCCTTCAAGTGCCCGCTCTTTTACATGTAATATGAAGTGTATGAATGTGAGTAGCTGTGAAGCGTACAAATAAATAATATAATCAATCTGGTTATATATATTTACCCGTACCTTACGCAAAAGAAATAGATCGAGGCGACCATAATGTTCAAGTTAGGTGTCTGGTGTGGCGCGAGTACGGAATGCGGCTACGATAGAAACATACATTTAAAAGTTTTTTGCTATATATATTTTTTATTTTTTCTGCCTTCCTTGTGTACTGTCGTTTTTTTTTTGTTAGAAATTTCCTACTATTCTTTCATTCTTTAAATTTAACTTTGTTTGCTTCCCTGGTTCATACCTGTTTATACAATGCGCGAGTGAGCCACACGTCATCTTAATAACGCGATAGCGTTAAGAAAACTCGTTATACCCAAATTCCGGTGTCCGCCTCGCTGGTTGTGAGCGACAAGCCAGCTTTGTCCATGATCGAAAAATTCAGAAAGATGGAAAAAAAATAAATATTAAAAATTGTTGGTTCGAGTGAGAATCGAACACGGACCTTCTGCGTGGCAAGCAGGTGTTCTACCAGAGAACTACGGCATTGCTTTCGACTGCTTCGGAAAAAAGTACTACAAATGAATGTCACGTAGTGGAAGCAGTCTCCTTAAAGGGGTACTGACACAAAAATTTTCGCCTCGCGTTTTTTTGCTGCAATGTGTTGCTGGGGGCCTGTTAGTCATAACACGGTACATCGTTTGCTGCAGCGCGCGACAGATAATTAATTACAGGCTCCTCATTACCGACCAGTGTCAGTTTCGGTTTCAAAAACGACAAGCCTCCGGGTGCAACTATCACCACCTAGCGGCTGCAGCGCTCGATCACGTCAGCACACAGAAGTGTGACGCACTTCCGCGCTGTTCGCGTCGTCTCCTCGCATTCGCACGCTTGCCGCACGTGCTGCGCGATGACGTCGCCATCATCGTCCTCGTTGTCGTCGTCCTCCTCATCGTCGTCTGTTGGCGACGATTTCCTTGAGACACCAACAGCGCAGCGGCGAGCGCGTCAAAACAAAAATGGCGGCTACGACGTCATCACAACTCCTTGTACCGGCTACAACGGTTACGTAGGGGAAGTAGGGGGGTCACCTCGGGTCACCTCCGAGGGTGTCAATGCAATAGGTGCGCCCTATAATGCTGGATCGCGCACGCGAACTTCAATATTCATATAAAATACCTTCCAAGCTTTATTCGCTGTCGATATTTCGCAGATGGTACACGCACGTACACGGAAATCGATCCAGCAGGCTATCTCGGCCGCGAAATTTTGTGTCAGTACCCCTTTAGTGCAGGTAATATCACGTGGCAGCAACAGAGATTTGCTCCAGGCGCCAAAACACGTTTTTGTGCAACCAGTGAGTGTTTTAATGGCCCACCCTTCACAAAGCGCTTAGACATATCTAATCATCATCAGCAGCACAAGCATAAACAAAGTCAGCAGCTGCATAGGTTTGCGTGTTGTCTTACGGACGCGTAGTGGGTCCTTCGCTGATTCGTAAAAGGAAGAATGATGGGGTATTGGGCACTTAGCAACTGCACTTGCACTAAGCATTCTAGGATGGTTTGAAACGGCCAATGTTACGCGCACAGACGTACGCTTCCTAGCGTCAATGTTGAGCCATGCACCGAGAACTGAAGCGAGCCTAGTGATTGTGAAGGCGATGTGCACGAGGCCTGATTACGCTATCGCGTTGTACTCTTGAAGGCCAAGCTCAAGCGTCTTCTAAGCCTTTATTGTTAATCGGGACGTCACTGACCATATGTTATGGATGTCACGACTTATCAGTCATGTTAGTCGTACCATTTCATGCCAATTATTGCATATACCGAGCAAACGAGACGCGAGTTTTTTCGCGGATTTTCGTTTCAAAGCAACTAATCCGGAAGTAGGCAGGGGAACCGCATGTGCTGCGCAAGAAACATGAGTGTCGCTCGGCGCGTGCGTCAAAAAAGCACATTTATTCCAAACATCTAAGCAGCCGCGCAGCCCTAGCGTATAAACTGTTTTTAAGGACTCCCTTTAAAACCCTCGCAACCACCACTGTCTACCACTGTCGCAATCTACCTTCTTTCTATATATGTATATTAACTCGATTTAAAAAATGCAGAAACTACCCACTAAGTTGCGCAAAGTTTCACACAACGAAGCTAGTTGATTCTCAGCTCGCCGTGTTCCAGCACAGGAATCACAGCGCCGGCGGCGATTGGATCCAGCGTGCATGGCCGAAGAAGCGGCAGCCAAGAGACGGCCACGGGCAGATCTGGCATTCCCGCAAAGCTTGCCAACTCTGAATGCGTTGAAATCGCTGTTCTTGAGCTACGGTGTGAGAAACTGTGGTGGTTGCTATGGCGGCGGCTCCGCGGCGGCTGCTCCTCGGCGCGGCGGCGGCTTGGCTGCTTTTAGCACAGGCACGGCGCAGCAGGGGTTTCCTGTTAACGGACGTCTTACTGCCAGCTTTAACAGTCTCGATGTTAAACGTTATGATGAAAAGTTTTAGGCAGTTCCTCCAGATACTCACATCAAACAGTTATTACTGCACAGTAACAATCAAACTTCACTGCCTCATCAAGAAAGTGCGCCTGCATACAAGAGGTGTTGTCACCTGGTTTTGCTATTGAAGATTATTTAAAAAAAATTGCGTTTTGAAAGCCTATTTACACAACGCTTCAAGGAACCACAGGCTTCAGTAGAAAGCTTAGCTTCCTCTCCTGGCTGCATTAACACCCTAAAAAAACCGATTTCTTGCAGTAAGTTGTGTGATATTTACACGCAGCGTTTATCAAAAGAACGTGTGGCCCTTCACTAAAAAGACGAAAATGCAACTGCGGTACTTAAAAGCTTTGACAGAAATGTCATTGACAATTACTTCACGATCTTGCTGATGTTCATTCATTGTAATATGAATGAGCATACGATTACATGACTTAGCGTCGAATAAATCTGCATAGTTGAACAACAAGGGTTCCAAACCAATCCTTTTTTTTGTGCTACCCACTTACTAAACTCATCACTGACCAGCAGTTTAATGTGGATGATAACCTTTGAGCTGACTGCGTTTATCTAGTGCACAATAATGCATTCAGTTGCATTGTTCTCTGCCTCCTAAGCGCTGTGCGACCTGACCTTGATCTATTACTCTCCTGTATTCTCATCTTTTTACCGTCTTATTCGTTCGCAAATAGTACACTGTGGTGAACAGTTTCGATTCATCATCTCGGTCATTTGGTCTTTCCAGTCAACTCTGTCATTTGGTCTTTCGAATATGAATTAATGAGCTGTTTTCTAACGTTCTTCCGTGCGTACGACTACTTGCGCACGAACTTCATGTACAGTTTTATTGCCACCAAAGTCAGAGCGATAAAAACAGCGCACCGCGCTGGTCGCGCTTCTTTCCGTCCCCTCTGCGCCTATACTTAGTTCAATAAGGTTGAGAGCTGGGCTAGTTGGTGACTGATCATTATACCTATATGGTTGGGTAGCGCACTTTGGACGGGGACAAAAGAAATAAGAAGGATCAGGTGATATTGAGGTGATCAGGTGATATTGAGGGTTAGTTCATTTCTGTGTCACTCGGGGGTGCTTGGGTGCATATATATTGAAGTATTTTTCCTGAAATAAATTCAGTTGAGAGTGTAGCGAGTGTCGTGTCCTTCTTGTTTCTTTTGTCCCCGTCCAAAGTGCGCTGCCTAACCCTATAGGTATAATGATGGCGTATACTTAGTCTTGCATCTTTCATGAAATCCTTAGGGGAATGCGTAGGTTACCATCCGTGAAAAAGGGTTGCATGAGCCTGGATACTTACGCGCAAACTTGCGTGACTGCTCGACCGCCATGCGCTAACTAGCATACTTAGCCTTCCTCCCCCTTGGCATTGCGTCGTCAGCCTGACGACCTTATTGAGGCTACTCATTCATAAATTTAGAAGCGGTGAACGCTAGAGTTATTCGATTCAGTTCAGGTAACTGTGGACGTCATTCACACCTATCAGAACAAAGCTAGATATGTATATAGTCATACATCGAGTAATGTTCCTTCTGTAGAATTTTAATAGATATTACCCAAATACTTTCATACAAAAATGCAGTCATCATCACCCTTTAAAAAGCCGTAACAGGTGTGACTGGCTGCGTGCTGACGTGTAATGCAGAACGTTACACAAGTGGTTGATGGACTTATTTTCATGCGTTGTAGCATAATGCACTTCCCGGCGCCTTCATAGTCACCTCACGCTTACGATATCACACTTGCGCCTCAAGCGACAGCCCTTTGAACTTATCTTCCATATACTGTCGTTTTATTCAGCAACGGCGAACATTTCCTCCAGCCGCTTCATGAATTATACTGCCTAATGATATAGTTTTCGCTACAGTGCCTGTTAATTGTTCATGCTAGTTATATGTTTTTACAAGCACATAACTCACGCGGCCTGTGATCTACCTTTGAATAAATACAGAATAGCAATTTGAAAACAATGTAACCATACTGTTTGGTGTTTTTACTAATTTGAAACTGCTTAAAGAGGACAGTTTTAACCAAAGCATGAGAATTCTAAAAGAGAAAATGAGCAACAATTTTTGTCAGCTGTTTCATGCGCAGTCTCTTCTTTAGAACGCTGCAAATGCAGTTTTTATTATCATATTAAATGCGCTGGAGCAGTTTAAGGCGAAGTTGGTGCCTAGATATGGCTCCGGCTAGTCTTCTCTTGAAGTTGTTATTGGCAACTTCATGATGCAAATGCAGTTGCTTGTCCCGTGTACGCCCGCCATGGCAGGGATGATTTTGATAATTAAACGTATATGCCGTTCAACGTGCGTTAGTGTTACAGCCAAAATATAAAAACAGCGCTCAGACGCTTGCATAATATTACTCTGTGCCGAAGCCATTTGTTGCAACGGTAGCATGAATATTACTTGCGTCTCGGCCCTTGACTTCAAGGATCCATGCGAGGTATTCGCGCGTGTGGCAACAACCTATGACTGAGAACGGTACCTTGACCTTGCAATCAATGGAAAATGCAGCTGTTATGTGCATTGAGCACATTATATATCAACGTTACACTTTTCTTGCGTCTGTGTTTTACACGCCTATGCAGTGACTGATTTTATGCCTTTCTGCAGCCAGATAAGACGCAATATTCATGCGGAATGTTCAACTCGCATGATGTGTCATAGGACGTTGTCATACTGGGCGCTTGCGCGAGAAAAACAAAAAAAGAACATTTCTCACCTGTCACACAGTGAAGAGGGTTACGTTACCCAAGCTGTGTTTTTACGAATAATCACCTGCACCTAATTTACTGAACATAAACACTGACATAACCTAGCTATACCCAACGTTAGTGCCAGTTTCATAATGATGCTGATCGGTAAAAAAATGGAAAAAACTATATGTGACCCTTGCTTGCAACGTTTCATAAACATAATCATTAGCGCATTTTGCACTATGTCGCGCCAGCTTGGTCGCAGTGGAGCTGGTGGGCACCTAACTGGTGCCCTTGCTACACCTTACACTGGTACAGCTGGTACCCTTGTTATACTGTACACCCCTTGCTATACTGTAGTATACATGGCTATGCTTTCTTTCTCTCTATTTTTCTATTTATCTTTCTGTCCGTCTTGCTTTCTCTCTTTCTGTAGTCGTTCTCTCACCTTCCATCTTTTTCTCCCTTTGTTCTCTTTCTTTTCATATATTTTCTGTTTATTTTTGTTTCTATCCTTTTCTTTCCCTCTCTGCCTCTCTATGTACTCATTCTCCCATCCTCCTTAACCTCTTCGACACATTCGCTTCCCTTTCCTACCCCCTTGCTATATTACACAATACAAGGCCATGCTATGATCCGCTAGAGTGCTTGGATAGCCGAGCGCTTAGGACGCTCGCCTTTGCATCGTCGGTACGCGGGTTCGAATCCCGCCTCACCAAGAAGTTTTTTTCCACAACAATTTCTGTCCTTTCCTTTCTATCTCTTTTCTATCTCTTTCCCTCTATTTTTATCTCTGTGTTTGCTCGCTCTCTCGCCCATCGGAGTCATTGCATCCCACTCCCGACAAATTGGCGCGCGTGTTCTGGGAACGAAAGAGAAGAGGAAGAATGCGACGACTATGAAGAAGAGAGCGCGTGCCGGTTCGGGGTGATGATAATTTTCTATTTACGACGCACGGCAAACCTCGAGCATAAAAGCTCTGCTGTAATAATTAAAACCATACTTCAGGAGTATACTTACTTTGAGGGCAGGCAGTCGCGCATTCAAGTTCAGTCTCAAACCTGTTAGGACAGTCCGCGCAGACGAAGCCCTTCTCGCATGCGTTTGTTTCATTGCTATAGCTGAAGCTTAGTAGAATGGTATCGCAGTTTTCTACCGTTGCTTCCACCAGGCATTTCTTGTCTAATGCTCTAGCACCTGAGGAAAATGCAAAGGTAAAACTTATTTCAAAATTCGTTAGCATACAAGTATTAAGTTGGTATGATTAGCTGATAGTGCAGAATTTGTGATAGATAGATGGACGGAAAGACTTTATTATGGCCCATCGGAGCACGCTCTAGTACGTTGCGGGCCGCTCCCACGACGGAACAGAAAGACTAAGTCTATTTGGTGCGTTGCGGGTTCGTTGGAGTGCCCATATCTATTGCTCGAGTCTGGGGCCGCTAATAGCACCCTCCCATTCGGACGACATCTCGTGAGTGAGTGAGTGAATAAACTTTATTAAAAGTCCGGGCGAGCCGGGGGGAAGAGGGGATTAACCCCTGTCCCGTTCCACTCTCCGTCGATGATGATGGCGTCAGGTGACGGCTTGAAGTCCTTGGACCCGGGCGGCATCCTCGGCCTGCCGGACGGCCCAAAGTTGGTCAGTCAGCTTGTCACTGGTGAGTGCCGCCTCCCAGCGGCAGCGACGCCGACGCAGCCGATCCGCATCAGTGACCACAGTCGCGGTGGCGGTCGGCCGCTACCCTCGCGCGGTGGTAGCAGTTCGTCCCTGCCTAACATGCGTCGCGAAGTGAGCGGCGGCAGCGACACTCTCAAAGCATGTGCCGCAGTCTGGCTCTTTCCCCGCACGCTTTACACGCGTCCGTCGGGTATAAGCTTGGATGACAGATGCGTAGGATCGCCGGGATGGGGTAAGTGTCTGTTTGTAGTAATCTCCAAGTTACGGACATCTCGTAAAAATTTTATTACTGGAGAAAACTATTCTAGTTAATGACAACATTGATGCAACGCTATTGTGGTTAGTGCTCGTCGTACCATTAAAGAGCTCGTTTCGCAGAAATTCTGGTGTCAGCTCGTTGGCTGTGAGCGACAAATCAGTGTTTCCGTGAGGGAAAATTCGAGATATGTGAATGATAAAAAATAATTGGTGAAGCTTGCACTAAGCGGCACAAGGCTTGAGACAGCGAAACTGGACGATTATGAAGACTAATCTGTTTGCTTCTAGGTTCTTTCTAGGCCATAGCTAGGTGATGCAGGTTGTTTCTAGGTTGCTTTTCGGTCGTTGCTAGGCATTAGCTAGGTGATGCTAGGTTGTTTTTACGTTAATTCTCAGCGCAGAGAGGTTCGAGTTAAGCCACAGGCAGTCACAGAAACGACACGGAGGTCCAAGCTCCAGAGACAAAAGCTCGCGCTGACACCAAGCGTTCGCTCCTCTCACAGATGTACGGGCACATCGTCGTTGGCGTAGGGCTTCCATCGCTTCCGGGTCTTCTCGCAGCCGCCGTTGCCTTTCCCGTTCCCTGCTGCTGGGCTTACTGCTGCCTTGTTCCTTTTAGGGGACCAGTGGTAAGTGGTGGGATTCTCCCAATTTTTGTGGCACATACCCGTTTGTGATGATGATAGTTTTCTGATCGCTAGCCGCGCAAATCTGTGTGACATATACCCGTTTGTTGGACTAAGTGTTGGCTTCTTCCTTTTTAGTGCACCAGGGGGAGTTTAGAATAACAGAGAGCTGAGCTAGTTGGTAAGTATTCATTTTAAAAAGACAGGGCGTGCAAACACGGACACAAGAAAGAAGTCAGGACATCACAAACGCCGACTAACAACTGAAGAGACGCACAACGGCTGAAAAGAAAGAAGGCACGAAAACGTATCTGCGCATGCCCATGCAACAGGCGAACCTATCAATCCGGCACGCGTGGTGGTCTACGTGGAAGATAACTGTTAAGGCATTTGATTTCATCTTTATGCAAGTTAATCGACGGTTGGCTCACGCAAGCACTACCACTATTCTCGATATGCCATGCTTCAATCATCAGGCGCGTTTCTTCATTTCTATGCCGGTACAACACTGCGCATTCATCAAATTTTGGCGTGCACTTACAATCTCGACAATGTAAAGATAGATTAGAAGGTGAGCCTCCTGTAAGCGATCTCTTATGTTCCAACAATCTCTGGTTGATGCATCGGCCCGTCTGTCCTACGTAGAAGCGGCCGCAGCTGAAAGGAATCTTATGCACCACACTCGTACGGCAATCAGTGAATTTGTTGGTGTGTTTTACGAAACAAATATCGGTCCGCTTCTTGTCTTTTACTCCCTCATTCTTCCTCTGCACAGCGGCACAAATCTTACCTAGCTTATTGGCAGCCGTGAAAACAACATTAACGCCGTATCTAGTTCCTACTTTCTTTAGCCTGTGAGATACGCGATGAATGTACGGTATACCTACGACACGTTTCTTCCTATCGCTTTCTGCAACCATCCTTGGACTTAACACAATAAACTTCTTTAAACGCTCAGCGACCGTGGCCACTGCGTCACGAGGATACCCTACATCTAAAAGACGTGTAACCTGTGCGTTAAAGCTATCACTCATTTTGTGCTCACACGACTTGGTGAGGGCTGACTTAAGGCAAGACATGGCGATGCCGTTTTTTACAACTTTCGAGTGCTTTGACGAAAAATTTAACAGCGGTTTCGAAGATCTAGGAGAATACTGCCAACACACGTGGTTCTTCTGGAACGTTAGGGAAATGTCTAGAAATTGTATTGCATTATTCTGAGGCACCTCTTTAGTAAAGCTTAGTCCTCCTCCATTTAATTCAATTTTTTTGCTAACGGAAGTTACCACCTTTTCAAAGTCCTCACCACTACAAGAAATCAAGTAATCGTCCACATAACGGAAAACCTTAATAACCGAATTACCTAAGGCGCCTTCCAGTGGGGAGCAGTGCGATTTACCCAACTTCTGTGGCACATACCTGGTAGGTTGCATGGGATTGGCCACGCAGGATAAGCCGCAGAAATTACCACTGCCATAAAGAGCTTCGCTCTTATAAAGCTCGCAGTTTGCTTTCGGCCACGCAAAGCGAAGGACAGAGCGAAGGTGACTGATCGTCTGATTATTGTAGTTGTAGCTAGGTTGAACTCTGTAGAACCTGGCTATATCGTGGTTAAGCTAAGTGTGGCTAGGCTTAGCTTGGCTATATCGAGGTTGATCTTGGTAGTAGCTAGGCTGAACTTGGCTATATCGAGGTTAAACTTCGTGAGGCTAGGTTGAACTTCGTATTAGATAGGTATGGCCGGGGTTACGCCTAGGCGTTTATTCCGGTAGTTGTGACGCAGACGATGGATCAGCTTCACTGTGTCTTTAGCTTTCCGCGACTGAGTGCAAACTGCACGCTTCTATTAGGCTGAAAGCCTAGCAGAATCAGGTTCGACTGGGGTTGCGCCTACATTAAACCACAGAGATAAGTGTGGAGATGTTTTTATTTGTAATCGTCATCGTAGTACCCGTTGTCAAAGTCATCTGGCAGTGTTGTCTGGTTGTCGCTGCCTCGTCCGCATAGCAGCGAGCCTTGCTTCGCTAAGCGCAGCGTCTTCTTCGGGAGTCATGGTAGCGCGGTCTCGTTGTCGCTGATTTAAGTCTTTCCGATACGCTGGATCGTGGTGCAAAGCCCGCATGCGTGCGACATTCGACTCACGTTCACGGCTGGCGTATTGGGAGTCTTCGCGTCGCCGCCGCCTCTTGTTCTCGGCTGCTATGGCTGCTTACTGGGGATCGGCTTGACGATGCCGCTGCCTCTCTCGCCTAGCAGCGAGCCTTGTTTGGCGAAACGCAGCGCCTTCTTCTGGAGTACGAACTGTCCTCAATCGCACGGTCGGACCCATGGTTCGTTCCACTGTTGTTACTGAGAACCAGAGGCGGCCGCACACTTTGGGCCAACTGTTGCCTTCTTCCTTTTTAGTGGACCAGTGATGAGCAGTGCGATTCTCCCAATTTCTGTGGCACGTACCCCTTTATGATGATGACAGTTTTCTGATAGCTAGCCGCACAAACCTCTGTGACATCAACCCGTTTGTTGGCCTGTGTGTTGTCTTTTTCATTTTTAGCGCACCAGTGGTGAGTGGGATTTGCTCAACTTCTGTGCCACATACCTGATAGGCTGCACAGGATAGGTCTCACAGGATAGGTCACACAGGATACACTGTCGGATAGGCCACAGAAATCACAGCTGCCTTAAACATCTTCGCGGTTAAAAATCTTCGGTACGAGTGAGAACCGCACCCTGGCTTTCTGATAGCAAGCAGATCTTCTAACACAGAGCCAGAGCAGGGCTTTAAGCTGCATCGCTATAAATGCTCTAATAATATTGTTGCGCACACAGGAGAGGTGCGTGGCAATATTTAGTGCGAGGAGTCTCCTTAACATATGTTATATTGCGTGGCCGAACCGAACCGTAGAATCGCCCGAGGCTTCAAAAGATGCGAATTGCGCGATGAGTGGGTAGTTTAAAGATGCCCACCCATCACAAAGTGTGCAGCTGCGCAGGTGTAGATGCGTAGTGAGCACTTCTCTAATTTGCGAAAGGTACAATTATATCGTAGTGGGCTTTTCGCCACCATAGGCATTCTAGGATGGTTTGAAACAGCCAATGGTACGGGCAGAAACGTTGTTTTCCTTGCGACACGGTTAAATGTTATGCACACGGGGCCCGATTACTCTGTCGCGTTCTACTCTATTGGCGAAGCTCAAGTGTACTTCAAGCTTTTGCCTCGTCTGTAAACTGCACACTACTCGCGAATTACTAGGCTGTAGGGGAAGTATACGATAATATGAAGAGTGGGAGATCGATATGGTGCGGCCTACCTTAAGTGTGTTGCGAACAAGACACAAAGAAAGTGATAAACAATATAAAAATTTTTAGCGCCATTTGATTTAAACCAGTTGGTTCCTCCGCAATAGTTAACGAATCGTTCCCCCTTGCTTTTTGTTCGGTGAGCGCACTGACAATACATGCATTATTTCAAACGAATTGTGGTCAGTTAAAGCTGTGCTAGATGTCGGTATCAGCTTTGCTGCTTGTGTCCGTGGCTTGGGTAACTGAACAGTGGCTTTAAGTTTCCTATGATGTAAGTATAATCTACAGATTTTGCAGAAGCTGACCACCCTTTTCCAGACCGCGCATAGTATAAATACTCAACAGACTCGTCTGTTCGTTGCTTAGGCTGCTGTGCCACTCTGCCCAAGAATTGTGCTAACGAGCCTGATGCGATAGGTTCAGTTTCGCGCCTTCTACAAATTATTCTAGAATTTGGGATTCCCCTACGTGATGCTGCGATTCGTCGCTGTTCCTAACGCGACAGTTACAGTTATACCCGTACCCCCAGTTTTGAGCAGCTGTTGAATATCTATCAGCCTGTGGTGGTAGCAGGACGCATGACCCTGTGTAGGGTGCTAATAGTCACTGAATCCGGATACCGTAGAAAGTTAGGTATGGTATGGTATGGAAAAACTTTATTTGTAGAAAGTTAGGTGGTGCGAAGAAATATTGAAACCTAGAGGCACAATATGAAATCAGCTTCTCTTAGGTGAAGTCAATAGGTAGTGGCCTCGTACTGCCATGGACATAAATATTTGCCAAATATGATGACTCAGGTATTTACGGGGAAGTTAAAGCTATCCATTAGAAGTTTATGGAGATACATGCTAGATTACTTGTCTCATAAGCAGATGGAACATTAGTTTTATATTCCAGGCATGTCAACACTACCAAATAATTTAACAATTTGTAGTGGCTTGTGCCCCGATCACATTTTTTCACGGCTTTACGGCATTCCAGTGCGGTGTGGTGAATTGCGTTCTACTAAATTTAGCGCAAATGATGTACACTTGTTCGCTAAAAAATCCGGAGCAGCCGTAAGGTTGCATGTGTAGTTCACTTACCTTTTGAAGCGTCCTCTGCAAAAATAGAGGGTATGATACGAGCAAAGAAAATAAAATATGATAATTGTGCACGACCCATATTAGTAGGCGGACGTATCTTGGAACAGCATTACGTACAATTGCGCACTTTCCACGAAGCGCTTCTGCATTATTTATTGTAAAAGGCCCGAACTCTCGCCCCATATTCCCATTAAAAAAGGCAGACTCGATACATCATCTGTGCAGTGGACTTCCCAAGAGAGTTTAGCTCATAGTAATCTGAGATTTAACAAGCTCCTACGTAAGGACCCCTCCGCATTGTCTTGAGCAGCTGTATCTGCACACGCTGTCGCTCTTCAAATTTCAGAATAACATTTCTTTAAACAAAACACGTCAAAGATGCTCTCGATGCCCACTGGCTTGATACAACAGCATCCCATCAAACCGAAAAGGACTTCTTTGTTCGAAATTTTCTCCGCACTGCGTACGAAGCAGATAACGCGCAGTATACTGCAGCGACACAAACGTCAGCAGCAATTTTGCGATGCTTGCGTCATACTGTGTACGTCTATGTGGAGGAAACTGTATTGCTGCGTTTATGTGACGTGCGCGTCATCCCACCGAAAAGATTTTGCGTGCATTGATGATGCAGTGCCACTGCAGAGACGACAATAGAAACGTAGACAAAATTTATCCACGCTTTGCCTTGCCCCCCATATCCGGCATTTGTGCACAGGGATTAAGTGTCCTCTTCAACTACCGTACCAATGTAATCGAATGCACCTGTTTTGCCTATAGACATGCACGGTTGTACTGTCGTAAAATGAAACGTGAACACGTTAGGCTTACTCGCTGCACGTTTAGAAAGTGGTCGAAACAAATGACTTGCGGTTGTGCATTTTTGTCACTATCGCTGATAAAAAATTGTGACAAAGCAAACATTGGTTTCATAGGCATTTTTTTTCTAACACGACAAAGCACATCCGACCTTCCTTCGCGTCGCAGTGCTAGGGATCGACTCCTCAGCTGCCACGATGTGACATTGTTTTACAGGAATTCCCACCCAATGTACCCCCATCGCCTAAATATCATCCCAGAAGTGACTACCTTCTGTGGCGCAGAATTCAAACGACCGCCGTCAGGAGTAGGTTACTTCTCTGTTATAACACACAGTGAAACCTCTTTTCCTCACTGCAACATGTGTCCTATTACCGCAGCCGTCTTTTATCACATCTGTCTAAATTTCCCGAACAAATCCAAGACCCCTTGGCAAGGGCCAGAACACCAGGAGTGATGGGAGGCTGCTGTGCGCAGCTTGCAGCCGGAGGTACAGCTTCGGACAGTGAGCTGGCCCACAGAGGTCGCCGAAGCACAAAGTGCCCGGTCATTTAGTGCGGCCAGAGGCCCCATCGTCATCCTGCTTCGAAATCCCCTCCCCCCTCACATAAATCTCTCGTGAATCAATAAACTTTTTAGCTGCCTACCTTCCTTAGATTACATCTATTCTTGTGCTGTATAGAATATGTTGTATATACTGAAAAAAATACTATACTAGAAAAGAGTACAAGAGAAATGCATGGAATATAAGCAACCCGTTTAATATCCTTCGCATAATATGACAAAGCATTAGGTTCGGTCGAAATCTCGGAAGGCTTACATGCACTACAGTGCCAGGGCATCAGAGAGTCGTATATAAGAATACTGGAAGACATTTACGGCAGCTCTACAGCCAACGATGTCGCCGAAATGGAATGTTACCTCACTTTCACACAAGTATTATTTTAACTAAGTACGTATCTCGTACGCACATCCGAATTCGCGTACACATGTTTTATGGATAATAAACGAAACATTTTTGGAGCGTGGTAAACATGGTAATTTTATATAATAGTGTTTGGAACTAGTTGATGTTGCGCAAAAACACGAGACGCTTCGCTTCTGTAGATGTCATAGCACTGCGAGGATAAGTTGTCCATGCGTATACAAGATCTTATGAGGTGCATTGTAGAGGTCGACTATGTTGTCATGCATGTGATGTTTCGTAGAATACCTCTATTGTCTTCGCATACATTTACATTTTTGTGTTACTGTTATTCGTGCAATACTGCCGACGTAGTTGACCGGTACGAAGACAATGCCTCCTATAAGCGGGACATTGAACTTTTTCAATATTTTCCCCACATCTTATGTCACATCTGCGCAGATCACCGTTACGGTGATGTTGAAGGTATCAAATATTCTTGGGGCTGTCACACAACGTGCTTCGACACGAAAGCGATGCGGAGGACCAGATATCTTCTGGTGCAGACTGAGGTGGCCTCACAATTGTCCAATTTCACGGCCAACTGAAAGAGAGAGCGTTCTTAGATGCATGCAGCACAAGGAACAACATGCAAGGTCGATCGTCTGCAGCGATCGCAATTATGAAGATATGAATGTCTGATTTAGATAACGAGATGACTCTTAAGGGCCCATTTTTCTTTGTTAGACATAATAATAATGAGAACTAAGAGACAATAGTGCCAAGGAAACAATAGTGGGTGTTATATGTAGTATTTAGAATAAAAATGTGAAGAAAGTACAGTGTACGAAAAGATAACTTGCCGCCGGCAGGGACCGAACCTGCGACCTTCGAATAATGCGTCCGATGCTCTACCACTGAGCTACGGCGGCAGTCATCCTCCCATCCACTTTATGGGCTACATATGTGCCTTTAAACCTAGGAGTGTTACTCTGCGCCAATAGCAGCCATGGCGACGAGTGTAGAACACTCTTTTTCCTGCCTGTAGGCGTGACGTAGCACGTGATCTTTTTACGAGCTAGCAGCTGACCCATAATCCCTCGCATACTACGTGAAGGCGTCAAGTCTGCCAGAACGAGACCCTCGCTATGAATGAAGGAAAGGAGATGACACTTACAAGCTCGTTTTTCTTTGTTAGACACAATATTAATGAGAACTAAGAGAGGACAACGCCAAGGAAAGTATAGTGGGTGTTATCTGTAGTATTTAGAAAATAAATGTGAGGAAAGTAAAGTGGGCGAAAAGATAGCTTGCCGTCAGCAGGGACCGAACCTGCGACCTTCGAATAACGCGTCCGATGCTCTACCACTGAGCTACAGCGGCGGTCATCCTCCCGTGCACTTTATGGGGCACATATATATGTGCATTTAAGCCTAGGGCTGTTATTCAGCTCCGATCTCAGACATGGCAGCGACTGCGAAACACTCTTTTTGTGCCTGTTGGCGTCACGTAGCACGTGATTTTTTTACGATCTCGCAGCTGAGAGAAATTGCACAGCCCTCATAACTGATATTGCTATTCGTGAGAACATCGCTATGTGTGTGCCCCAGTCTCCTGAAGGTACTGTAGAATTAAAAAAGAAATTGATGTTTGCACTAAGTCGGGCAAAGTTTTGCACAGCAAAGCACGGGGCCGTCGCCGCTGATTCGCAGCTTCCTCCTCGGGAGTACGCAGTTTATTAGGACGTGCCGTGACTCTGGACACGATCGGGCGTAGCCAGGCTATGACCTATAGAGCGGAGGTTGCGCGCGATGTCCCCGTCGGTGGGGCCGTAATGGTGGGCCGTAGGCCGTAATGTGTCGACCATGCCGCGAAACTAATATTATCATGAACGGATACAGAATTTGGGCAAATCGCACTACTCTCCGCTACGGCTTAGCCTGTATAACCCTGATGAGTGAGAGAACGAGCACAGAGAGAGAGAGAGAGAAAATGAAAGAGATAAACAAGCAAATAGACTGAAAGAAATATATAAAGAAGGAGAAATAGAAAAAATTCTTGACTAAAAAAATTCTTCACGAGGCGGGATTCGAACCCTTGTACCCTCGATCCGAAGGCGAACGTCCTAACCACTATGTTATCCAGACACATTTTTTTTCTTCATTGCAATGGTTCAGTTTTCAACAGTGATAAGCAAGCGCACATTTTCTACAATTGTTCCATGTACAATACAAATTCCGTACGAGGTACCCAATCGGGTACATCTTTTCGTTTTTTTTTGCAATTCCAGAACCTAAGTGTGGGCCTCTCAAAAGAATTCTATAGCTCGTCGAGCATCGACAACAGCATGACGTAAAACCACGTGCGACCTTCGAATACTATGCAGAGCCAATAATACGGTAATGTCACAGGAAAATTCATCAATGTTTTCATTGCCCATATACCCTATGCCCTGTGCGTCCGGCTGGAAATCCTTCTTTAATGTCCTTTGCAGAACATCGCAGAAGAACACCCCGTCCCGCTAATGAAGGAAATGCCAGGCCTGCGCGGAAAGCGCAGCACAGTCACAGCGAAAGCTGGAAGAGCGGCATTTCTAGAGCCCGTTGTAAACTCTCTTGGGGCTACTAATACAAGTACACTAGCAAGGTCCCCACTATGCCATAAATAATTATTCGTCATTGTGTGCTCAAGCGAGCTCAGCCCTTTGTAATGGGTTGGAAGATTTAAACGGCTCACCAGTTACGTAATTCGCATTGTGTGACGCCCGGTCGCTATTTAACTCTCCCACCATGCAATATAACATACATTGACGCGAGAAAGAGAGACAGAGAGGAGGGAGAAGAACTTTATTGAGACCCTGAGGAAATGGATGATGGGCTCATGGGCTTCCTTGGCAACCAATGCAAGTGCACTTGCGAGGAACCCACTGCGCTATAAATCATAATTTCTGTGAAGTAGGGCAGCAGCCACTATGCCATTTTTCGTCATTCAACGGAGAGCCGTGGTACCCGCTAAAAACATGTAAGGCATCATGCGCACTTTGTTGGTGTTGTGCCTGATGACGATGAAGAATTATTGCAGAGCCCCTTGTAGTGGGTTGGAAGCATTCAACAGCCCACTCGTTGCGCAATTCGCATTGTGTAACGCCTGGTTACAGAATTCGCGTTGTGTGGTGCGTGGTTGTTATTTCACTCTTCTACCACACTAAATTACACATGTTAATGTGGTTCCTTCTGGACATGAGGCCTGTATAGCGTCGTTTTGCAAGACAGTTCCAAGCACCGGATTGGCTCTGAGGTACAACACTGGGCTCCCACGCAGAGGACCCAGGTTCGAACCCCGTTCCATCGTGGAAATTTTTTTCTTATTTCGTTTTTTTTTTCTTATTTCGAGCGATAGTGGTTACGGACACCGGCGGCGGCGGCGGACAACTACGCCACCAAAAACGGCCGTTGAAATGATCTCATAACAGCTTTCGCTGTAAAAAACATGCGCTATAGCCGGTGCGCGAAGCACCGACAACGCCGCCTGCCGCCCCGGCTCGGAAGCGTAGGCGGACTCGGGCGAGCAGTGTTCCAGAGAGCGTCAAGGCAAGTGCTGTAATTTTTGCGAGAGTTGCGTTTTACATCGTAATTTAACGCTTCTGTCAGCCTTCAGTGACGCCCAGAGACGACTGCCGCGTAGTTGGCTGATCGAACAAGTACAAAAACTCGCCGCAAAATACACTTCTACAAGTTTCCGGAGCTGCTTCATGAGCAAGAGCGACGGCGACGATGGATTGCCGCTATTCGACACAGAACGTAAGCAATCGCGCTTTGTTTACGGCAACGTTAGAACTCTACCATGTTTACAGTTCGTCGCCTCATCTAAATTCTATAAGCCACAATGCACATGGAGTTGTATTTCTCATGAGGCGTTTCAATTTGAAAAAACGAATGATGCTAAGCGCAAAGCAAAACAATGCGGAGTAGAGCTATGAAGAACTAATTGCGCTTAGACGCTCTAAAGTGAGGACTCCGTGTTAAAAAGCAGGTAACGGCGCCTTCGGAAAAGCGCCGATTGAATCTCGCACGCGCTGCACGGAATCGACTGTGCGCTCAACCTATCAATCGCACTGGCATGTGATATTCGGTGCAGAATGTTCGCTGTGCGCTCGGCTCAGCTATCTGCATATTGGCTGTGCAACCTGACACCTGTGAGCAGTTAAGGCTTTGGACAGGACATTAAATTTCATTTTGAACCGCCGTGCGCTCCTAACATGACTTCACGGCATTGGGAAACGTCTTCATGTCTGCCACTGCACGTTCGCTTTAAAAAAGTTGTATGATGCATGAGGTCGATTCTGAAACCTTCAAGTTTCTTTTTTTTTTATTCTTGCTAGTGGTACTAGCTACTGCTGTTTTTTTTCTTTTGCATGAAAATGGTTCTCGTTGTTTCATTGAAATTTTGTAGCTACTTTGAAAATAATTGCAATGAGCACATGGTTTACAGGCAATATTTATGACCACTCTTCGCATTTGCTTTCAAACTATTAATGTTGCAAATATGTACTTTTAACTAATTGCTTGCTTCTTCCCCACTTCTGTAATCATTGGACCTTTTTCAGTATATGGGAGCCCCTGGGAGCGTGCGAAGAACACCAGGATATGCAGCCAGCGTTTTCTGAATGGCGAAAGATCAAAAGATCCGGTAAACCCAACTGACGTAATTATGCCGGAGTCCAATACGTGCTATTTTTGTCAACTTTATAGTGCTGCTTCGGAAGTTTTACCAACGCTGACATTTCACGTCGCCACAGCTGTACAAACCATTCGCCGGCGCAAATGGTTTGTTGCCGCCCTCAAAATCTACTATAAGACACGCAGCATCTCAACCAAGCTGGTGTGTCCATAGAAAGCGACGGTACACGCGTCCACTAATGAAGTCATTGGCGGTCGGGGCGTTGTAAAGAGAGCGGCGTATTTACCACTAGCGCCACTCCGCAGGGAAGCTTGTTGATGCTCGTCTGTGCATGACCCCCGAGATTGCGCGCCGTATCTCGGAGGCCATGGTCTGTGGAAAACATTTGGCACGTATGGTGATAATGTCGTCCCATAAAGCCGCGAAATCGAACGCATGTCCACTATTATAAGGTGCAGTGCTTTGGCGCACACTGTGACCGCAGAAGTAAGCGGCAAATCGCGTGCACGCCCATCACCAATGCCTGCAGTGAAAGCAGGCGTCTCCGGCACGAAGCCCGCTTATGGCTCCAACGGCCGCCGCTACGGGGCTTTCGGTGGCGCCCCTATAGGCGCTGCGCACCGCCTATTGTTATAAAAAGCAATGATCACCCCATAGAATGAATGACCCTTTTTCAGACAACCACGTCTTATTTTCTTCGTTCAGCGAACTGGGAGAGCAGGTAAAATACAAAGGACCTCGCTTCGTCCTTTGTGTTTTTCTGCGCTCCCAGTTCGCTGAACGAAGAAAACGAATTACCAACTTGCCCACCTTTCGGTCCTCCTGCAACCATGTCTTAACTGGCAAGACACCAGCATGAAGCTTAAAGGGGCCTCCTAACACCTTTTGAAGCGCCTACATCACTGCCGACCGCATCAACACGTAGTGGCGCTCGCCTGAACTATTGCGGCCGGAAATGACTAAGATGAGCGCAGGCCTATGATTGCATAAGTGTAACGTTAGAAGTAATCACAGCGTTGCATCACAAAATGGGTTATTACTGGGTTTAGTTTTTCTTTAGCATGCTGTTTTCACTGAACGCCAAATGGACGAACGTTCCAAGGGGGTTAAACAAAAAAATTGCTGGAGTGGCGACTATTGCGCAAGGCCCGTATTCTCAAACGATCGCAAAAGGCGATAGTATCGCGTTTGGTGACGTAGAATTTGATGCGTTCAATAAGTAAAAAAAACACTTGCCTGTGACGTCATTGTTGCAACTGGCTGTTGGTCCTACGAATGTCTTACAACACAGGAGTGAGCGCACCGTACGAGCGCAGAGCAACCCGAGTGCGGCGTTTCCGAGCGTGTGCTGCTGCTTCTACGCAGTGGCCAGGCTTGGCCGGCTTGGCTGTGGCTACTTGAAGTATAAGACGTGTTGAAGGTGCTTTCAACGTTTTTTGGTTTGATTATTTAATACACAGTATAATATTTAAAGAATGAAACTTTGCGTGAAACGTGTTTTCGTTGAGAGTTTAACACGGCGTACTCGGAGAGTTCAGCTGTAGCGTGCCGCCGCAGCGACATCGTCTCAAGAGCTCAACATGTTGCCAGCTCGCGATAAGCCACGCGAGCAACGCACGGTTCGTGTTCCTGGCACGTTCAAACCACGAAGAAACACGCGCTGGCATAGAACGAGTGCTGATAACACCCCAAGGTAATGCTCGATGAAAGCTTCAGCGTAAAAAAATGCTGCGTACATCCCCAGAGGATTGAATACTAGAAGCTACCGCCTACGTCACTGAAATGCTAGACTTCACCACGAACCGACGGTTAACGGTGCCTTCGTTTATTGCAAATATGTTGAGAGCACCGTCGAGCACCATGACGCAAAATTGACGTCGGCGGAATTACAAGATGGCGCCCTAACTTTCCCGGTTTGCTCTATAGCCAATCAGCGCGCACCAAAGACGATAGTTTTGCGATTGTCGCCTTTTGAGAATACGGGCCCAAGAGTGAAGCCGTGCCCACCACAAGATGGAGGCTGCGCCCACCATCTTAGTAGGGGCACGATAACCCAACGGCGCTTGGCGAAGGAAAGCGAGCGTTTTCAACGCACGCCAGACGAGTTTAATGTGGCAACTTTTAGGGGTCAGATACTGCTCCAAGTGTGTCTTTTTGTTACTAGTTTTCGCAAACAAGTCTCAAAGTGATGGCAAATTTTATTGGAGATCAATCGTCAATACTCCTCTCGAAGGGTTACTTTTGTCGGCAACAACGATATCTTATTTTATAATTAACGTAGTATTTACACTAACCGATCAAACCCATTCGATCTCTAAGTGGGCACCATCAGAAAAGAGCACGTTTCCGAGCTTTTTGGTGGGCAGAAGCTGGCTTCACTTTTGCTGGCAAGGCGTTGTGAGAGCTTCCACTCCAGAATTTTTTTAAACCTCCTTGGAACGTTCTTAGACTCTTTCAGCTTTAAAACTACAGCGCCCGGCAAAGAATGCGCGCAACGCACGGCGCTGGAGGAAACGCGCTGGGGACGCTCTATGCGCCGTTGTTTCAAGAAACTGAAGGGGAAAAAATATAAGAGCATTGATATAGACACCATCGCAAAAAGAAAGACGACTAAAACTACAAAACATGACAGAGGCGTTCGTGATCTGCCTCGCTTCGCACGTCCAGTTCACGCTTCATGCACCAGATTGTTTGTTACTGTCGCACCGGCATCATTCAGTTCATTTCATCGGGGTGCCATCAAACGTCACAGGGCAAGTGAAACGTGGTCAGGTGACCCGCGAAAATCAAGTTGATGGTAGGCCTCCATTTTATTGTATTTTGAGTGTTCTAGGCTGAATAACTTCGGAGTGCGTGCCCATATGGCAGCCGTTCTTGCTGCACTAATCTCTTCAGCCTTCAGTATATGCAACCCGCAAGTAAAAAATGGAAAACAATGAGACCTGCAAAAGTGTTAGAGCTTCCCTTTAAAGAAGAATGTTTCGAGCCGCGGACGCACAGGCATGCTTTTAACACGCGTTAAGACTTTGCTTCAAGTTCCACCGCACTACTGAGAGCGGTACAATGGAATTGGAAGAACAACATCACATAAATCTTTACATAACTTTTACGGGAAACTGTGCTGAAATATTCAAAAGAAAATCGTGCTTTTAAAGAGACCATCGTGCTTGATGGTCTCTTTAAAGTAACCCTTTGTTCGACCTTCAAATCTAACAGAAGACACGACAAACTCAGGCAAAACAATCGCCAAGTGCACTTTGCGGTCATCCAGGCAGGCTAGCAGAGGAGGATAGCCTTGTATATACTAAATATAGTGCAGCGAGGGGGCGAGAAAGGGAAGTGAACATGAGGGGAGAGAGATGCGACGGTTACCAGGAGGGAAAGGAGGAGGGGAGAGAGAAAGAAGTAGAGACTGAGAAATAGAGATAGCAGGATATAGAAAGGGTAAAATCATTGCAAAAAATTCATCAGAAATTCTTCTTCACGCCGACCGACGGAGACGTGACGCGTAACCCCCGCTCTATAGACCAGAACACAGCGAATTCCATGCGCATCGCCATATTTGCATCGCGCGTCGCGCCATCTATCGCACACGCGACGAAACAATGTGCGCGGGCTGCCACGCTAGCAGACGCTGCACAAAGCAAACGTGAAACTCTCGAAACTCAGCGCGTCGGAGAGCGTGTTTCGCGTCTTTTCTAGCCTGGACATTTTGGCTGTTTTTATTGGAACATCAAGAACACCTTGCTCATGCAAGTCCACAATGTATACAGTACGTGCTGAGCAGGCTGCGGAACCAATCTCGTCAGCTACGTACGCTGTTACATTTGTAAAAAAAAAACGCCCTCGCTGTAGTAAGCGTGAATCGTAATTGCAGCGCAGCTCGCGAAAGAGTGAAACAATGTTTTGTTGCCCCATATTACAAGTTGTGCACAAAGCTTTGTGAAAGCTCATCATTCCAAGATGCAACGCGTAATAATTAGAGTACGCTTTAAGGGTAGTTTCGCGAAACGTAATTTTTGTTTCAAAAGCACTCTTACAATAATGCGTCTTGCTCACAAAAGCGTGCTTTCAGGAAGTATCACCTGCAGTATCGTTCATCGATCCCTTTTGGACGCTACCTGCGCGATTTTAGTCTTGTAACGATGACGCTTTACAATGCGAAACTGTGCTATTAAGCCGATATTGAAATGGCCGGAATCCAATTGTCTTTTATTAAATGTGTGCTGTGTAAATATGCTAAAAATTTAGCCGCTTGAGCTAGCGCTACGCCTGCGACGTAAAGGACACTGGCGCGAGTACGGTTTACTTACGTGCCAACACATGCATTATGTGCAGCTGGATGCCTCGCGTCCAAATAAATGTGGAGACATCAAACACTGAAATGAAAGCACGAGATTCTGGCCAGCTGTTGAGGAACATCGTACCATTTATTACCTTTTGAAGACGAGATCTTGAAGGCGTGGATGCCATCAAAAGCACTGAAGCATTAGACTAGGTTGAAAGTGGCAAAGCATGCTGGTTCCTTGTGCTTGAAAGTACTACCTTGCACTACATTTTCGTCAAAGGAAACGCTCAAAGGCGTGAAGTGCACCCCAACACAAAGCTCGCGCCTGCTTTCAACCCAGCTGCGTGTCACGCATATTAGGTCCGTAAAATGAAATAGGTGGGCATCACAGTGCAGAATACACGCAGTTAGTGTATTACTCGCGCATTTTCATTCGGCACCTAGTTTTTCAGCTTGAATCACAGTTATCCATTCGCGGCGAAACTCAAAACACCGCGTTGGCGCTATCCCCGTGGCGCGACGTGATCGCCGCAGACAACGTTAGGTAATATCCTCCTGTTGCGCTGCTTGCTTTGGCATCCAAAGACGACTCAGTAGTGCCCAGACGAGCTCTTATACGCTGAAGCGGCGTGAACGGGTACTTTTTCGCACTTCAAAGCCTCAGAACTGCAGCTTGCCCTGTTTACTTGGTGCAACTCGCTCGCGCCTTGGCACTCCGGCCAGCCCGGCGTCTGGGTGCGAGCAAAACTGCTAGCCGGCCTAGTTGGAACGAATTCATTGTAGTACTTGCGCGAAAACAAACGGGGACGAAGAAAGAAGACACACGGACAAGCGCAATCTAACAACTCTTGTCCGTGTGTCTTCTTTCTTCGTCCCCGTTTGTTTTCGCGCAAGTACTACAATGGGTGCGAGAGTATCCGCTCGGCTCGCCAGCAGCCTGGGTGCGAGACAGGCGTGCTCTGGTGTATAGCGCATAGCCTGGCTGGACCCTATCGTCTCCAGAGAGTCGTGGGTCGTCCTAAGAAAGAGCGTACGGCCGAGGAGGAAGCCGCGCATGAGCGGCGACGGGCCCGTGCTTCGCCGTGCCAAGCTTTGCGCGATTTCGTGCAAACATTAAAAAATTTTTTTTCGACAAGAAATTGCCGAAGGCGAGGATACGCGAACCCGCGTACCGTCGCCTTCGGATCGAGGGTATACGCGGGTACGAATCCCGCCTTGCGAAGAATTTATTTTTCGGCAAGAATACTTCTCTTTTTCTTTCTTTATATCTTTCTTTCCGTGTCTCTGTTTCGCTTTTTCTTTCTTTCTCTCTCTCTCTCTGTACGCGTTCCCTCACCCATCAGGGTTATTACAGGCCACGGCGTAGCAATGAGCAGTGGGATTTGACCGAATTCTGTGGCACATACCCGTTCATGATGGTGACAATTTTGCGGAAGGGTCGACACTTTACGGCCGGCTTAACCAGCTTTGCTGTTAAAAAAAGATAACAATAAATCGACAGTCATTTTTTATTGCCCTCATGAGATTTTAGCTATGTGCTTTTCGTGAATTATTCAGTCAACCAAACAGTTCTAATTTACTTTAAAGCACGTTGGTGTCAAGAATACGTTTTTCGCACGATTTACCTTAAAGGGACACTAAAGAGAAACAACGAATTGGTTTATACTAATAAAGTGTGCTCGGATAACTCTTGTGTAGTTTATTTCACCACCATAGGTTCAATATTACAGGAGAAAACCAAGTTCAAAGTTTCATTTTTAAATTTCGCGGTGAACTTTGTAATTCGTGACGTAAAAGGTTTCAAAGAGCATTTAACGTATTTTGGCGCCACTGGCTCGACGAAATTTCCACAAACTCGTTATGTCAAGTCTCTGGCCCCCTCAGAGGACAATGTACTTCGATTTAACCGATTAGGAACTACGTAGGCCCAAGCAGGCGCCGTCAAAAATATGTGACGTCACGGCAAATGGCGCGGGAATTCCAAGGTGGCGTCGCCACCTGTATTTTCTTTTTGCGCGTTTTCTCGCTTACTAAGCGTGTTCTCGCAGCAAGCCTGGTGTTTTTGGTATCGTGGAAGACTCCTTTACTAATGCGAAATAAATCGTTTTGCTCTTTAGTGTCCCTTTAAATTAGTAAGCATTTGGAATAACTGGAGTAGTTCACAGCCTGCATGCGCTCGACCTATGTAAATACTCTGTCCAGCGTCAACACAGGCGGTAGCTTGCCCTACGTTAACGCAGGTGGTAGCTGTGTTAACACAGTGTTAGCACAGGCACTAACACAGGCGGAAGCTTGCACTACAAGTTAAGACTTATGTAAAGGAGATGGTGCCTCTCTACTTTCAGATGATTAATCTTGTGCAGTTCAAAAATAGTCACAATAACAGTCGAGCGTAAGACCTTCTTCCCAGACGAAAGCCACAGGGCCATTGTTATGCCGAAGCTGCGTATTGTAAGTTTGGCCCATTAGGCACTCGTAGCTTGAGAAAAAGAAACCGCAGCCAAAAGAAACAAGGAAAAGATGCGCGCAAGTTCTGTGTCCTTGTTCTCGTCCTTGTTTCTTTCGCGCTACGGTTTTACTTTTTCAAGTAATGAACCCACTCGACCAAAAACACGTTTACTAATGCAATCATAGTTCTCGTTAAGGCGTAGCAAGCATACACATTTGCCGAAGAGTCCACTTACATCATTTCTTCTGTCCTCTAAATACGAATTGAGAGGACAATAGAACCGGTAATTACTGGTTGTGTAGTCTGTGAACCATACAGTCAATTTTCTTCTGTAAGTATAGCCCGAGTGAGAACTATATTTTTTTACAGGTAACCAGTGGCATTCCCATTATTAGCGCCGTTATTTTTTTATTCCCCAATCGACATTGCTACCGATAACATGCGTTACTGCAGGTAAAATCTTCAGGCATTAGCATAGCTAAAGCATCTCGAGTGGGCAAAAGTTCAGTTCATAAGAATAGCTTCCATGCGTTTGCCTGTGTGCGACCTACGTTAGTTACTCTTGAACATCAAGAAATTGGGGCAGCAAACACCACCAGTATTGGAAAATATTTTGCTGTTTTGTTCGGATATCTGTGTTCATACACACATATATTCGGACGTAAACATACGACTATTTATTTGACTATGTAATGAGTGCACGGCATCCCTGATGAAGAAGCGTGCTGTTTTCTTTTCAGCATCACTTCACCGAAGCCCCACGTAGGAAACGCGCGGTAGAGGAAAAATGAGGAAGAAGTACACGATGCGTACAAAAAGCCAAGGGAAATACAATGAGGAATGCGAAATACAAGGATGCTTAGCCTACGCATTGTCTTTCTTACAGCAAGGAGGCTCGAAAATTGCTTTTTCCACTACACATGTACAAAATTTCTGCAACAGTATCGTACGCAAATTATACGAATAATTACCCTACGTGTTTTTATCATGCGTACCATGTGTATTATATGTATGATGTGATATGTGTGCATACCATTCAGGAAAGGTCCGGTCAGGCCCGTAGCCAGGGGGGGGGGGGCACCCCCCCCCCCGAAATTTTTATGATACATTGTGTTTTACCGAAAATATATAATGAAAATAGGCGTTTTTCTCGAATAGTCGAGGCTTTCAGCAAGTGCCCCCCCACCGCCGAAAAAAATTCCTGGCTACGGGCCTGGGTCCGGTTATGTTATCTATATGTCGCAGAAGGCGATGTCTCCTTAAGGCTTTCTTCAGGCCTTCGACGAACCTAATGTGAGTTTGCGTGCACTGCTACGTGCCAGAACCACGCGTTTCGTTCAGGTATGTATGTACCTGACGAAACGATCACACGTTATTTATAATCTGCATATAACAAGGCACAAGGTAGCAGGCCCATAGCATCGTGGTAGAATTGCCTTATTTCCTCCGTAGCTTTCTTCCGAAATATGAACGCACGTTTACCTATGGCAAATATATTAAACAACGACCAGAAGATATTTCGAGGTTTCGTCGTTTCATTTAGGATATTTCTTTCGCCGGCCCAGGTACACTGAAAAATTCAAATGCTGCATGTGAATATACATAGACACAAAAATGAGGATGCTGAACTAAACGGGCACATGATTGCCTTTTTTTTTCAGCTTTTCACTTTGTTTCCCATGCCTGCGTACAAAATACTGAAACAATTATCTGTGTTTATGGCACACAATTGAGAGAAGTGTAAAACATAAGACGAGTCCAGTTGTCGAGAACTAGCCCAGTTATCGATCCTTTTGTTCTATGAGTCATAGCAGTACCTTAATTTATTAGTAAAAGCTTCATTTTCCACTCCCTGGAATGCGTTAAATATTACATTGCCTGATTGTTCCACATAAAAGGCAGGAAAACAACAACATATTGGCGAGTCTAAACTCATGGAAAATGATTGAAAGAATTTTCAACACCGTACAGCTGGTGAAATGTAATTTACACTTCTCACTGAACAGAAATACTTTTATAATATCCCATTTCGTATGCTATAATAAAACAGGGATGCAATGTGTAAAGCTAATAAATAAATAAATAAATAAATAAATAAATTCGCTGCGGCGTCTTCGAGATCTCACGATCCCATATCATCAAGTTTCGTGACGACAAATCGTCAAGGGTCGAACGTGGTTTTCGGAATGCTGCTTTGTCATGACTCCTTAGTCTTATACCTGAAACTGAGTCGACAGAAACATCTGGATGCATTATAAAAGTCGTACTGCGAAAAACACCGCCACTAGCGCCCTCATCGCAGCCCTGGCACTAACTGGGTAGTGCTAAGAGAGCCAGCCGCAAGCGAATGTACATAGGCCACAATAGAACACCCTCTTTTGTTGGTGTCGCAACTCGTTTTCCTGAAAATCAATGACTTAGAAAGCTTCCTCTGCTAATGGACACTTCAAAGCTCATCAAAGCAAACTGTGGGCACTATGCAAAAGAAGTTTCAGTGATTTCGGCGCGTTGCAACTAGCAAGTGCAAGCGAGCATCGCAGGACATCGAGTTTGAGACAATCCCTACGACGTCGTCCGTTCTGTAGCGCCTAAGTGCGTTAAATTTGGGTATACACATAATATCAAAGCGATGAAGTACTTACTTGATCAATTTAGTTAGCTATGTATCTTACGAACAGTGGTATAAAGATTGGTTTATCAGGGACGAATGGCCCCGACAATTTTCGCCTTTTTAGTTGCATTCTCCGTTCAGCTCGCTTCCTGTGCGTCGGACTGTTTGTTTACGAATCCTCAAATGCTCTGTTGAGGATTGTCTTCCGTTTGTATATGCTGCAAATGGGGATACGTGCGGGTCCACTTTCGAGGGGTTCAACCGAAGGCTTACCCAACAGTAATTTGCTTACCCAACACGTTCAATGGCCCGTATCCAGTGCTCTCGCCTTTCTGCTTCGTAGGACAGCTATAGAAATCGGTAAAACTGAGCGTTGATATTCAGTCCTTTACGACGGGGACAATTCACAACGCAGCAGTAGCGTTGATTGCAGCGTTTCGACGTAACGCGCTGAGCTGTCGCGTATGCTGCTGTTTTCGCCATCGTTTTGGCGAGGGATTAACAAGCACTTCATGGCGGTTCAGTAGTACTTCCGACTGACACAGCGAAATTCATAGCTCTCTTTCTCAGTGTTAAATACGCATACACATGGAATGTTAAGCTCAATTGTTGTTTTGCACTCGCTGGTTGCACCTGGTTCTACAGCGATCTTTGCAAGGGAGTCGGAGTTGGAACTACTCAATTCCTTCCTTTTCGCTCCGACAGGTGGCGTTACGCGTCTTGCGAAACTCCATAGTCTGACGCCTGTAGAGCGCTAGATGCGCATGTCATTGTTGCTGTTTGTATTCCTGAGAGTTGCCGTGTTAAAACTCAGTTGCATTTCAGTGGTATTCTGTACCTTATGCTTCATTATTCAGTCTAATTTCATGCGGGGCTACCATATGTCGAGTATGAAGCGGCTAGGACAAGATCACATGGTATTGTTGGCTAACCGTTCGCTAATATTGCTGTGGTTTTCTAAGTGTTGAGAAATTTTGAATGACTCACTCTATTCACGATGCTAAAAATACATTATTCCAACAAATGGTTCGCACTCCACTACTGTTGCCCTTAAAAAAGTTGCATCATTATTTTCTGGCTGGCAACAGCTGGTTATGTGGCTGTCTATTTATTACCACTGCACTGAAATACAAAGGGAAATGTTTAAGCAGTAGTCGTAAATAAAAGCCGTGTTATATATTCGAGACAGTTCGCTGAAAATTCAGCGCAGGCCTGTATTTTTTATTTATTTATTTATTCATTCATTTACATTGCCGACCACAATACGGACCAAGCAAGAGTTAGCATGATTAGAATCAGTACAGCTAACATCTATTGCAAACACAAGAAAAAAGGGGAAATACTAAATAAACAGAAAAACTATTCGTATTGTGAAATCAGTAGCAACTGTTAAACGATGGGCCAGTCACTTTGTATTACTACTACAACAAGAAAAATGCCCGAAACAGTATGGAATTTTATGGATAACAACGTCTTCTACTTACCACGGCATCGTCGCCTGCAATAGTCGAATGTATATAACTTGTGTTTCCAGGCATCACAGCCCGTATAATAAAGCAATCTGCACTTCCTGCCGTTCTTGTTAGTGTAGAATTCATACCAGCGCTTTTGACACGCTCCGCCATACTTGAGCCAAAATTGGCAGCTCCACATGACCAGTACCTTAACTTTTGGTTTCCTGCCAGAGACTGAAAAAATAAGTAAATAAATAAAAGCGACCTCGGGTGATATCTCATAATAAAACCGTAAAGAACGACTGTGAATAAATGCACTGAATCATCCTTTGGATTAACTAGGTCTAACTCACAAAACTAGTTTGCCCTTAAAGGGACTGTCTACCGCTCGGAAAAATTTTTCTGATTATGGTGAAATTGAGAAGATCATTCATCTCATCGGCGGCAACGAGCACGCTTTTGCCCCATAAAAAAAACAAATTATATTTTTAATTTGATGTTGAAAAACGTGAAAGAATGACCGCTAGCATCACCCTACGGCGATGTGGTTCAATCTACTGGTAGGACAAGAAATCTTTGCAGGTAGACTCAATTTGCTTAAAAACAAACATGTATAACTTGAAATTGTATTTTACGCACTTGAGGCACCTTTCGGTTGCGTCAGTAAGTAATTTTTTGCTTTTATTTTTCTCGCGCATCCAAAAAGGCGCCCGATGGCGCTGCTTGCGGCGCCGCCTTCGATTTTGTCTGTTTCTACTCGTGCGCTATATGCCATGCGGCTCTCCGCGCTGATCGTACTGCGCCACTGTATTGTTGTTAGGATGTCTCACATGTACTGCGCTGTGAAGGCGCGCATTTGTTCTCTCTTTTTGATGAATCGACTTGGCTTGTATTGCGGCAGCAGTGCTGAAATAAACGCATAGACTGCGATTGCAGCAAAACAAGCGTTCTGTAATCGTATATTAAGGCTTCATTCAACCGCTAGCGCGCTGAAAACGACTGTTACATTCGTTACATCAACGTTCAGCGAAAGTAAAGTAATCCTACAGAAATCACACGTGCTTTCGGTTTTAATTTTTACCGGCACTACAATCGTCATCGCGTCCACCAACCAGTGTTGTGGGCACGTTTCACGCCAATGGAAGAAGACCGAACGCAGATCGAAAAATTCTGTTTTAAAAATTTCTACTCACTTTGCAGGAAAACTGCTGCAAGGTTGGACACTTCAGACGGTACGTTTTCTATTGTGGTACAAAACAGAAAAGCGATGAAGGACGGTAGACAGTCCCTTTAAGAACACCACTTGTCCCCCAAGCTTAACGTTCGCACAGTAAATAAGTTATTTGAAGTAGTGGCAGTATTATACCGCATATAACACGCAACGACCTTTATATATATATATATATATATATATATATATATATATATATATATATATATATATATATATATATATATATATATATATATATATATATATATATATTATATATATATAATATATATATATATATATATATATATATATATATATATATATATATATATATATAGCTACAACAGTGCTAACGCGGAACAGGGGGCAGTAAAAGCCAAAAAAGTTAAGCACGAAGAAAAGATCGAAAAGAAAGAACTGACGTTTCGGCCGCGGGACCAGCCTTCGTCGCAGTGATGTAGACATGCAACGGCACATAATACAAAATGAAGGATGGCATAGCATACAACTGTTCCTGGATGACCAGCGATTATTAGAAGCGCGTGCGTGAACTGGACACGTCATTAAACATGAAAAGGAGAATATGCGCGTGCGCGATTGCGCAAGAGAAAAAAAGGAGTAAAAAATTCTGAATCCACAATAGGGAACCCAAGCTCAAGCTCGAGCGCGACGCTCGCGCGGCTGAGCTATGCGTTACTGGGAGCAGACGCTGCCTGCGAAGGCGGTTTGTCGCTGAATTTGCCACCGGCGACGCCAAGAGCACGTGCGCGGATGCGCTGCTGGTTTGGCCCAGAGCATTGCTAGTCAGCAATAGTTACGTTGTGACGCACCACCGGTGTAATCCGAGAGCGCTTCGGGGACCGCAGTGTTGTGACCGTGGATGCCCCCAGTTGCGATGACAGCAGTGGCGGCACTCGACGTTGCTTTCGAAGCATATACGTATGTGTCGGCGGCACAAACATTATCAATCACACGTCATAGGTGCATCTGACAGCAGATTATTGGTACGCATAAATTCGTGCGCGACGTTTTTGCGTGCGCGACCTGTGGTATCAGTTTCCCACAGGTAACGGCTTTAAATTTACACGTTAAATACGAATTTCGAAGGTCTCTTTCATGATAGGTTCTAGTTCACTGTGACTTTCATCATATATATATATATATATATATATATATATATATATATATATATAAGGTTCTTCGAAACGCGCATATGATTATTGCCCATACGAGCCTTTGAAGCAGTCTTTTGGTTTTCTATCCTACCCAGAAAAGACCATAGAAAATTCAGGCAATCATTGATTTTCATGCAGCATGCACTCACCTGGAGGGCATGTCGTCTTGCATTGCCATTCGTTTTCAAATCTGTTTGCAATATCGGAGCAGGAGAAGCCTTTCACGCATTTATTATGCTGTGGGCTAAAGCTCCAGCCTAAGAGCACCGTGTCGCAGCCTTCCACTGTTACTTCCTTTGAGCATTTTTCGTTTCTCACATTCCTGCCTGAATAGAAATACAGCGGAATAGCTAAATTACTGAGGATGCCTTGCAAAATAAACCGAAAATATTACACTGCAAGTGTATGAGGTTGTTAGGGCTTGCCAGTTTATGTAATCGCAGAATGAAACTGCAACCGTGGTTCTGTGACATTGATGAACCAGGCGGGAATATCAAGCAAACACTGCGGACATGCCGAGGCTTATTGAGCCCTTTACTTCTCGCTACGAAACTTGTTCAAAATGTTCATTGTAAAGTGAAGATTCTGGAAATATAAATCTTGTGTATTTGGAGGTGTGTGCGAATACCAAATGTACCATTGCAAGGAGATGAGACAAAAGGAAACATGAAGGCGTGTTTCCTGGTTAGCCTTATATTCCGGCCCTCTACATTCCAGCTAATTGTTACTGTCTCAATGTGAGCTGAACTGATTGTTATGTATTTGCACTCTTCGCAGGAGTGATTGTACGGTGGCAAGCTCAACGACTACAACAGTGCTACTGCTCGTAGGGACGTTTCAAAGTTACGTACCGCTTCAAAAGAAAGGACACAACATAGCCTGATCAAAATGACGAGCGATATCAAAAAGTGACGTAACATTTAAAACAATGGTATCCTTCTGTGGTTACAAGACAATAGAGCCTTATACAAACCGTCTAAAACAATGATGCATGATTTGAATGGTACACTTCATATTGAAGGCGTAACAAAGACTTACCTTCAGCGAGGAGAACCGGACTGAAGAAGAAAACTATTGAAATATACACAACGCCCATTTCAGCTACTGAGGATGTCACAGTAGTCCATTAAGTACTAGCTAGTTCACTGATTCCAGTACGCTTTTCTTTCATAGGTTTAGCAAAAAAGCGAAGATGTAGCGCTCCGACTGCACGAGTGCATAGCCCGCACCGGGGCAGTGCGGATCTCGCCGTTTTATTGTTTAGCCTAACCCTATATTAAGCATTTAGTTTAACAGAGGACAGGCTGAGCGAGTTTACTCTGTCGCAGATGCATTGTGTTTCAGAATTTAGGCTACATGTCTTTCGGGACAACAATGTGTATGAGCAACTGGCCTTCACCGCGACCAGCATTTCTGCAATGATATAGTTATACGACATATATGTGTGGCAGGAAAACATGGAGCGGATCGCCTTCTTTACGCGCCTCGGTCTCATGGCCTGCTGCATGAGGCTCTGCTGGAAAGGCCCTGCATATAAATAGATAGTGACCCAAAGCTGGCTTATCATTTCGGTCGTATTCGCATCTTACTTCATCCGTAAAATGGAAGTGAAGTCTTCAGATATGCAAACCGCAGAAAACACCCTACTGGTTGTTTACTTCAATGAGCTATCCATAGTAAAACTTACAGATTTTGCAGTTGATAATCTTTTATGGTGGTTGTGAAGTTTTGTTTTCAGGATCATCATGCCGCAGAGCGTGTGACGCGCCAAAGATGGAGGAGCCGGTGGCTGATATAAAAAAACATGGCTGATCCCTCCGTCATAGGAATCGGTATAACACGAAAGTGAAACGTGTCTTCACAGAAGTAGTGCTTATGATATATGAGAGCTTGTACAATGTCTATTCGTGTTTGGCAGCTATAGCACCGTTTGACGTGGATGCACCCATGTTGACATCATGTCTCTATCGCGACGACTAACGCCCATGATCATGATTAAACCGTCGTGGTAGCGGACGGTGTGAACATATATTTGGACACAGCGAATCGTGAATCCCGCGTAAGGATGATATCAACAAGCTCATAATCAACACTGGTACCCGGTATGCACTTCTTCAAAGCGTCGTCTATTAAGGAGAGAAACGGCACGGTGTGCGCTTTCTAGTAATGGGTAGCCGACGCCTGTGCTCATGCATACATAACACACACTGCACTTCAGCAACGCGGGAGGTAGAGGTTCGTAGCCTGAGCCGCAAACGCGTGCGTCCCGCTGGCCTCTGTCTCGCAGGCGCTGCTCTCGCTTCACCAAGGCACGACATTCGCCCGTCGAAATCGCGTCCTTTCTGCAACGCATATTGCAGCAGTTTTGTTAGTCGGTGCTCTCGCAATTGAAGCAGTCGGCGGCAGAGAAATCCCGTTCGTGCACGTGGAAGCTGCACTACTCCGATGAGCCGACGCACGCTAACACGAATCCAAAGGCAAAGAACGTAACTGCGTCAAGGGTGCCTCGGCGACGCCAGCGCGGCCAGTCTACCTCTCTGGTATCGAGACGCTTTAACCATGTCCTCCGATATCACGTGCAATCTCGGAGTAAGCGCTAGTAAGTGTCGATCGTGAAGCATTACTTCTTTTCACCTCTCACAGACGGCGGCACCGCCCCGCGCCGCCCGCCGCGAAAGAGAAGGTGTGAAAGATATAAGGCGCGTTCGCGCCATGCCTAGCATCTCCCGAGTTGGCTTAGTCGGTAGAGCGTCGGGCGCTTGCCGTCGCGGCCGCAACGTCGTGGGTTCGATTCCCAGCGGGGTATCTTTTTCTTGGTTTTTTTCTTTCTCACCCGTTGGCGTCCATTTTATCAACGTCATATCCGTGACGGATGTACTTGGTGGACCCCGGCATAAAACACTTTCGTGTTAAAAAACACAGACACGCACACACACGACGGTTATATTGGACGGCACCGACACACGTGAAATACATAAAGAGAGAGCGTACAACTAGCCGATTGTCTCACGTGGCGGTGCTAGAGTCCGGGTAGTTGTGAGCAGGTATAGCCCCGGTGATGACGTAGTCGTCGTCAGGTAGCTGTCCTTTGTGCTATAGTGTCGGAGAAGCAGCAGGTGTTGCGGAGCGAGTGAGCGACCCACCGCTCGGTTGGCGGTAGCCACCATTGTCGGTAGCAATGTAGGTCTCGTCAGCGCGAGGCCAAGACCTTGCGACACTCGCTGTACCGAAGGCGAAAGAAAGCCTGGAACCATGAACCTCGGGCGTAGAAGCGGGTGCTCCGACAGCAGCAGGCCGCGTACCAGGTCTTGCGAGATGATGAGCGCGAGGCGCTCGCTGTCCAGAAGACAGGCGCCTTGGGGCGAACCTCGTACGACGGTATCGGTAGTCCTATGGCCCGTTGTGACCACATTCCAAAACTGCCTAGCTTGCGCGAGCCCGTTTCTGTTTTCTGCTTCTTCAGCACGAGCTCCTTCTTTTTCTTGTTTCCACGATCAGCTGCTACGTCCTTTGCTCTTACTGGTTCGCCTTAACGTCATTCTTCACAGTGGTTTTCGTAACGGCACCAATACGGACTTATTTGCGTATGGTAACAGTGGGTGTGATATATATGGCGTGGGGTTGAGCTATGGTTAAGAAAATTCCGCTATTTAAATATAAACCTAAAAGCGCATTCTTTGACATCTGGGTGGCTGCTCGGTAGTAGCGTTTCTTAACCAATTACCCAAAGATGCCGAGAGTGTCCCTTTGTTTCAATGAGTGTATAGAGCTGCCGCGGTCGTTAGAATGCTGAATAACGAGATACTTTCTCATTGGAGGTTCAGGAAAAGAAATCTCCACTTGCGATAGAAATGAGCAAGTAAAAATACTTCTTTGCATCGAATATGATTCCCACACTGTTCTGCGTTTTCTCACTCGATTATAGATGTAGTAGTGACCATAGAGATCATATACAGGCTATTAGCCTTCGGTCAGATAAAGCCAATGTCATTGCGCTGTCATTTCAAGCCGCATGCTTTGTTTAGAGAGCCAGCAAGGAGCGACATCAAAGCTCTTTTGCGCCACTACGAGCCCGCTGCTATTTACGGTGTTCTTTATTTATTTATTGGTTTATTCAAGATAATATTAAATTTGTCCTAGGAGACGGCTAAAGGCAAACATTGCCTGATATATCACAATCCCCTAGATGGGGTGGTAGAGAGAATGAAATGCTCTTTTAATGTCTATCACGAGGCTTAACTTCTAATTTACGTTTGACATCTACACAGCTGTTTCAGTGAACATGAATCCATCATTGCCAATGTTTTCGTCGGTGATCGAGTGCTATAGACATATCTTTGGACCTATTACAAAAGTCTCCGTTGCTTTTACAAAAACCATGAGGATAGTTGTAAGCGCTGCACAAATTTGGTTATATTCTTTATTCCGACGTATGCAAGCAAATGGTCGTAAAAGTGGCTGTGAAAAGGTAGTTTTGGTCAGTATTTGGTTGGAATGACTTAGAACAATAATCACAATGTAGTCTGCTTCGAGGCGCTAGCCAGTGTAGTTTCGCACACAATTTTATTCTGTAGTTCGCTTTTTACCTGGGGCTGCGGCGACGCTGTCATTTAACTATCCCGAGCATGTCTGAGAAGACTGTTCTTACATGTATTGTGTTGTCATCGTGAAGATGACATTTACCTTTGCAGGTAAGTTGTGTGTCTTTTTTAGACAGCTTGTTGGGCACATTGAAAATAACAGCGCAGACGATGGCCTCAAGAGAAACGAACGCTATGCTGGTGCTTTTCCTTCTCATGCGTCCCAGTTATCTGTTCCCGCTGTTAATCTATTCCTTGTTCACCTAGACTACGTAGAAAGGACGCCGAGCTCCGCACGAAGCATGGATGTTCTCGAACAGCATAAATGAGAAAAGAATTGGGGACAGGGCTGGCTCGCACTTACTTGCTGAGCCTAGAAAATCAATTTTATTGCGATAGGAATTATATGGACACTCTCGGCTGGTTCTTGCAGTATATATATATATATATATATAATATATATATATATAATATATATATATATATATATATATATATATATATATATATATATATTATATATATAGGAAAGGAGATGATTTTTCAAGGGCTCGTTTATCTTTGTTAGACACAATATTAATGAGAACTAACAGACAATAACGCCAAGGAAGGTACAGGGGGTGTTAACTGTAGTATTTAGAATATGAATGTAGTTCCTTGCCGAATGTAGGTCCCTGCCGGCGGCAAGTCATCTTTTCGTCCACTTTACTTTCTTCACATTCATATTCTAAATACTACAGTTAACACCCCCTGTACTTTCCTTGGCGTTATTGTCTGTTAGTTCTCATTAATATATATATATATATATATATATATATATATATATATATATATATATATATATATATATATATATATATATATATATATATATATATATATATATATATATGTCACGAAGACAAATAATTCATAAATATTTTTGACGCGCGGAATCGAACGGGAGACCACTCGCTCCGCAGCACGCGGCGTTAGACGGCTAGGCCACGAGCAGTACCGTCTTTCAGCATGCTAACGGTGAGCTATTTATATACACCATTTCAGCGTGCTTTCTTGCTCACCAGCGAGATGGCGCGAAGTGCGCGAGGGGCGCGCTTTAAAGGTCATCGCCCCGCCCGTAGCGTTGCGCGCGCGCGCCTCCGTGCACTTCGTCCTACAGGGCCTGGTCGCCTGCGTGCGCGCTTGTCTCGTGGAGGGAGGAGGGGGGTTGTATGCCTTGTGCTTTCACCGCGATGTCCGCGCTGAAGTTACAGAACGTACGAAGGTCACTTCGCTCGCTGCAGCGGCCGCGTTTGCGAACGAGCACGCTGTTCAAACAGAAATAAGTAACAACTGTGACACTTGATAATTCGCGCTCGCCCATTGTGTGTTCTTTTCGTGCGTCCTTTGCGCTTGAGCGACGCGCTGGAAATTTCGAGCTGCTTTCTGTTCTTCGCGTTACATTCCAATTTGCTGCTATCGCATTCATTGCTTCGCCGTTGCGGCGAAACTGTGACTTTATTTTTGTCCATAGCAACCGGCACTGTGTAAGACTGCTCAAACAACCCATGACAAATTTCGCAACATAAAAAAGACAAGTAAGCTGGCTAGTGGGGCTAGTTAATGTTAAGGGAACCAGCGCAAAACCAGCTTGAATACGTACAGCAATGTGCCACCCTTTCTATTGTAATAAGCATTTTCCTTTGTCGTTTTTTTTGCCGCAACTCTTCACGAGCAATCTGCCTTTTTTCCAATTATAGCAGCGAATTTACAGCCTCAGTTTCTCTGACGTTCATTTCGACGACTCTTGGTTGTCCATAAACCATCTCAATAAGCGCTCCTGCAAACTCTGGTGATTACTTCTTTTATTTAGTGTCCATGTTTTTTGATGTACATTATTCGTCGATGTCGGCACTATGTGCTAGTGAACAAAGGAAGGAATTACCTAAATAATTTTTTGATTGGTTTAATTGTGCCTGATGACGTGTGGACTACAGCCAATGGAAGCGCACCCTGACACACCGTGGTGGCCTTTTCTGCGGATGTAGGCGGCCGCCGAAAAGTGAGCCGTGAGCTTAAAAAATTCCAGACTTAAACTTTGGCAGCCGAAACACTAGCTGATTTTTAGCGTGGTAGACATTAAGCATAGGCCTCCCCGTAGCCCAACGTATATAAAACAGTTATATTTTCTTCATAATATACATGGATATCTGTTGGTTCTCTTAAGATGCAGATGATACACACTTGATTCTTTTAAATGTCTAGGCGCCAATATCTAGAAATCTGCTTAAGTTTAAAAACGCGAACATCTTCACAAAAAGAGGAAATTTCTCAATTCTTATTCAGTAACTACGAAATATAGCCTAATCATTTCTGCTTATTCCTGTCGCAACTAAATTGTCCCGTACAGTTATTCAAAGTAAACATGAACACCACATTTTCTCTTTTACTTATTGAATGCCCAATTTTTGATGGCATGGTGCGACAATGAAATTGTTCTTTGTAATTTGCAGAATAAAAATAAATAAATAACTCGGCCACCCTCACTGCTCCACAGTGAAGGCCCTTCATTGGACACAGAGAACTTGATTTGATGCTTAACTTGTGAAGAGCTTGTAGTCCGTCACGATAAGGAAGTTCTGCGCAAGGAAGAAAACATAAATAAAGATAGTGGTGAGCCATCGGAAGTATGTTACCGTATCACAGTATCAACTTGTCAAGCGACCGAGTGAAAAAGGCTCCTTAGACATGTACTCCTGAAGCAATACCACATTATATATCAAGCGCAACACACAAACCGTGGCAGCAGTATTACTTGGCGAAAGTCAGCACAAAATGTAAAGCTGGCTCGGGATGACTAATTAATAACTGTTGTAATTAATAACGACATGACTAATTAATAACTGTTGAGGTTTAACTTCCCAAAACCACGATATGATTGTGAGGGACGCCATAGTAGAGGTCTCCCGAAATGTCGACCTAACGTGCAACCATATCGAAGTACACGGGCCCCCAACATTCTCACCTCCCTTGAAAATGCGGCGGCTGCGGACGGGATTCGATCGCGCGACCTTTGGGTCAGCAGTCGAGCCCCATAAACACCAGGCCACCGTGCCGAGTTATTTCCGACATGACAAAACTATAATTTTGTCTCCTGTAGGCGTCGCTCTGAAAAAGGCGCTCCCGTTACAACTCGTTTAAATGCGTTATTCAATGTTTTGTCCAATGCGCTTTTGAATGTATATTGAATGCGTTACGACTCCCATTGAATGCGTTTTCACTCGTGCTGAAGTCGTTGTTAGCACAAATAAATGCATGTACGTGGTTTTAGAGGCCTTCTCCCTACTGTATGACGTTCGTTTTTGACAATGGGAAATTTAACTTCGTGCGTAGACTTCTTATGCCGTTTACGAATTAAGGCTTATTGCAGAAGTATGGGGGAGCAGCAATGCTGGTGCAGACATCGGATGAAGAGGGCTAACATGGTATAGGTAACTGCTAGTGTAAAACAATGACTGTGGGATAATCGCTAGCTCGCAGTACTTCTATTTGCTTTCAGCAAGAATATTGAGGCGGCCGAAAAAAATCACGCCATATCCACGGAATGAATGATGATAAGTGGGCGAAGCTCGAGAGGGGGAGATCATCGGTAAAACCGTAACCCTCCCGTGGAAGTTCGCCCATTACATCATTAAGAAAGACGTGAGACTGTGTGCGTATATACAAATCAACGTTTATTTTGTTCTTTTATTCTGTTCGTCTACTGTCTACAGCCACCTGCTCCATCCGGTGACTCGCTCCGAAAGAGGAAGCGCGTCAAGAGCGATTGCCTTTTATTGCGTCAGTCACATGCGAGTGACGTCATCATGACGTCACTCACAATAGCGCCACCTGCTGAGTGAGTCATACAACTAGGTGGTTACGAACCGGTCACAGAGGAAGGACAGACCCACGGCGTAGTAAAGAAGAAAGAACACCACACAGGCGAACACGCACGAGAGTGTCACTCGTCAAAGTCTTCTTCTTCTTCTACTGCATACCAGAACGCGCGCAGTAAAGAAGAAAGAATGCCACACAGGCGAACACGCACGAGAGTCACTCGTCAACGTCGTCTTCTGCTACTGCATACCAGAACTGCATACTAGCTCGTGAGAAGCGCGCGTTCTGGTATGCAGTAGAAGAAGATGACGTTGACGAGTGGTTACAAACCGGTCACAGAGGATGGACAGACCCACGGCTTAAGGAGCTTCGCCCCTAAAACTTTCTAATTGTACTGCATTTTAACATAACGTCACTGCCAGCAATGTTACTTCTCTCAACGGCTCCGGTAACCCGGTATCCGCAGTCATCGGAAATTCCCGAACAAAGTAATGCTCTGTATTGTTGCACTTTTTGATACATGGTGTATAGAACAAATTGGTCATAATTATTTTAACGCCTTGGAATTTAAGGCATGGCTAAACCACAACGCATATTTATTGAGGCTATCAATACAGTTGAATTCACTTCACTTATGCACGATGGCACACTTCTAGATCACGCATGCTCAGACACTGTTCCTAATACTGTGTTCTAGCATTTAACACGTATAGTTAATTACATATGTTGTGCGTATATTATATTGCGACTGCTTTTTAATATTAGTGTGTGTCTTAGCGAATGCGTCAAAGCAATGCCTTCTGATACTCCACCAGCGTCTTGTCTCTCCTTGTGCATGGCTTATAGGCCGAAACAAAACAGTGTGCACTATACAATTATTTTACAATATTTTGCCAACCACGAAGCAGGAATATGATGCCGATTTACGCAAAGAAACAAGTTTATGAAAATGCTTGTTATATTGGCGCCCTATGATTTATTCATTGTTGAAATCCATACCGAGCAATTTATCGCAATGCATATGCACAGGTCTCTAAAGGACCTCCCACCTCGAGCATGTAACACCATTTACATGTATTGTGTACGTGTGCGCCCTGGTGTGTAATTGAAGAGACTTGTCTCTGCGTCGTTCTCGAATGTGAGCCCACTTGGCGCAACCAGGCTTACACATATCACAAGAGGCAATTGTGTGCAACCATGAATAATATGGATATTATTGCTCTGCAAATAGCCACGTTGTTCAGTACTCGTTTCATGCTGACGAAAACATACAGACTGGTTTTACCTTCACAGTAGCTCTACTTGACGTAGTATAACGTAGAACTTACGTGGGGGCGAATGCGCGCATCGGATACGTGACTATCGTCTTCGCTTTCTTCCAAACGTTCCGGTAGAATGCCGTCCACTTTTGCTTGCACTCAGTTAATCGACGAAGCCAGCATGGCCTATCTTCCTTTGTCTCTGGTGGTTGCGGACGAGGAACTGTATGCAGAGAACGAAAGTTTAAAACATTCACTACTTGCTGAAAATAGCCGAAAAGTTGAAAATATTACGTAACAGTGCCAGAAACTACGCGAAACAACTGAAGGGCGATCCTGAATCGCCCAATTTTCTTGCGCGTAGAAAGAGCATTCGGGAGTGAGAAACGCCACAGTCTACTAATAGAGTGTTAAATGCAATGATGTAAGTCGCTAGCTCTGTTATGTTAACTTTTATCATTGTTTTGGTGTTGGCGATGCTTTACACAAACATTTCAGCAAACGAAATGTGACGTTTATATTAGCTCAAGCAAAACTATGAGCCGTTTCGAAAACATAAGTAGCACAAAGAAATGATGACGCGGATATCCCATACGACAACATTATTCGCATTTTAGTTAGTGTTTAGCAAATATAGAGTAAGGAACAGTGAAATAAGTGATTCAGAGAAACTGTGCAAAAGAGGCCATGAAAGATCAGAAAATGGAGGAAGATATTTTGTTGAACGAGCTTGGCGATACAGAAAGGGGGGCTGGGGCGGAGAGGGCCGGTGTATTATAATACTGGAGGAATAAGAAAGAAAATGGTTATACAGGTTTTGGTCGGGTTGACATGAGGAGCGGGAGGCGCAGCATGGTGCTGTGCCGTGATTCCGGTGGGTTCTGGAGGAACTGGCTCCACTCTGCTTTTGCAAGAAAAATATCACAGGGTGGGGCGCAACAGAAAAAGGAAATTTCAAGTAAAGTCCAAATGTGTGAGCGTTGGCTCCAGCGAGATTTCCTGTTCAACACTGTTTTTTTTCATCACAAGAACAGTAGACGCAAGTAAGCGAGGAAGTGAGATCTTCGGAAGATGACTCTTCTCTCAAGCGAGATGTCACACTGATAAACACGACCACACTAACATCTCGGAAGGTAGTTTTAAATGTACACGCGTTCACTGATAGGGTGAACAAGGCTCAGCGTGCCAGTGCTCTGCGGAGCGCCATTGCGTACGGCACGGCAGCACATCGAAACAAAGCGGCCCAGGCGCGCATGAGCGCACCCCTTTTGCTGCACCACTGCAGAAGAAGAGCGGCTAACTCTATAGTGCTGTAGCAGAGGATACGAAGAACCTTCCGTGGGTTCTTGTGCGCCGGCGCCGCTTCACCTCGATGCGCGGCAGTGCCGAATGCACTGACGCTCCGAGGAGCGCAGCCATGCTGAGGCGTGTTCTCTCTAAGAGTGCACGTGCCTGTATATATCAACGCAGCGCGGAATTAAGACGCAGCGCCAGGCATACGAGTACAGAGAAAAGAGCACGCCATTTCTCTCTTGCGTTGTTTTGCCTTCGCTTTATATGCGCTGCTGTTTGAATGCGTCATACGCTTGTGCAAATACATCGATGACTATCAGCGATACACTATGTGAAGCGTGCTTGTGCGCTCCTGTTTATGGCTACTCGAGGCATCTGAAGAAGTGATCGGAACATTAAGCTACAGCAACAGTTCAAAGGCGGATAGGAAAGATGTCGGTAATCGAGCGAGTTTTAAGGCCGTCGAATTATTTCCGCTTGTAGCAACTGTGTGATTATATGGGCACTCAATCATGCTTTGGGTAGCTTATTTAGTTCTTCATGCTAGGGTTTCTGGGATATATTTGAGAGGTGCCGTGATGTCCTATTTTATTTATTCTCGTGTTCGAGTGCAAAACGTTTGTGTACGTTACAGAAATAACGTTGGTTCGAATGTCAGCACTTTAGCTAGTACAAATTCTTTTTTTGCTACTTTTGCTTTTTCGCCACCTATCTTTATTATTAGCTGTAATTCTAATTTAATATTTCCTTTCACGTAATTTGAATGCGTACCGACATATCATGAACAGCGCGCGTTCTGCAGTTAGAGGCGAGATCTAGGCTGACAATATGTTAAAAGCGACATGTGTGTGATTTTTATGAACTAATTAAGCAATCAAGGTAATTTTTCTTGGAAAAAATGTTCAGCGCATCCGTAATGTGCTTGAAATACTCGCAGGATATAATATGGACACTCGATAATTGCAATTCCACTTGAAGTGATTTGCCCCTTTTTTATGTGAAGAAATATAGAAGTTATTTTGATCAACATTATATTGTTTTACTATGCATAGCGCTTATTTATTATTGTACATCGCAAAACGCCGACTGTGAGTTGTCAGTATTGTTTCAGTTGCTGTGCATAATTTGGTTAACTATTGAAAGAACTAAGATGCAGTGGAAGCGGTAGCCAGCCCACTTTATACTTATTATTAATGACTAAGTAAAAGAGCAAGAAAAAAGCGACGCTGAGGAAGTGAGACAATAAAAGCGTTAGACCTGTGTGACGCGCTCATGCTCTCCGTGCCTGGTTTTTTTTTTTTTTTCTATTCCTCTGCCATTATGCTTTGCCAAACCGAAGCTGCTTTGGTAAAATCTTTCACATATTGTATTTAACAAGATGTATTAAACTGCGCTGTGTCTACCAGACTAACTAAACAATCACACTCCCCACACGTTGAAAAAAAAAGCGTTTCAGGTATGTCCTCCATAGCGTCACGTAATAAATCATTCATTACATACGTATACAGAAGTATTTACGAATATTTATGTAGACACCCGTACACCTTAGACACAAATCGAACGAGGTGATGCGCGTTGAGAAGTGCTTGCTGTTTATTACTGCCATTAAAAATATTTCTCCTAATCGGTGTCATACTCACTTGCGGAGAAGCCTTGAAGAAGCACCTGAGCGACCAAATAAATTGTCATATGCGTTGTACACATGGCAGTTATACCGGCAACTTACTTTAGCGTATGTACATGCACCCTATGAGAACTTCTATACTTCCTGTAGAAGGCTTCGCACATTCTATTATAGGGCATTGGACGGCACTCAAGAGCGTATGTGTGAATTCATGCGTCATTGCACAGAGCGATGCTCAGGGGGCTTGCAAAGCGGTTGTAGCGTAATATACTGCAGGATGCATTGTCGTGTCCTATATCTAACGAAGTGGACATTGTACTAAGTCGTTTCGAAGTCTCCTAGTGGCGTAAGCTTTTTAACATACTGTTTCTTTCCTGTGCGCTATCTAAGAGCGCCTGAGCCAAAAGTAATGACTTACAAAAAGAGAATGCAATTTATTTTGTGGACTTCATACAACATGCATATGAAAATTCACGCTGGGTGCTCCAGTGGTTTCGTGGAGTTGCTGCAATGATAAAAACAGAGCCGCTCAGAACTTTTTGGCGTGCTCTTAGCAACAGGTTGAAAGATTGCGTCAGAATGCGCTTTGGTGGTGACAATGCGCCTGAGGATGCAACCACTTCTGAAATCGATAGCTTGCTGCACGACTGCTCACATGTGGTGTTATTTCACAGAATGTCACTTATAGATCTGTACAGAAAGTGAACTGCGCCAGGGATCCCCATGCTAAGTACATGGTTGCCTAATGCACGTGCAAACATAGGAAACATGCAACTATTGAACCTTTTGTAATTTGTGGATACACGTATTTTGGGACAAATCTGTGATAAAAAAAAAACATGGTTGATCCCTCCGTCATAGGAATCGGAATAACACGAAAGTAAAGCGTGCACTTACAGAAGTAACTGAATGTTTACTGTACATTGATATAAGAGAGTTTGCACAATATATATTGATGTCTGACAGCTAATGGCACCGTTTAAGTTGTATGCACCCACTTTGATGATTGGTAGTACACCTCCATCCCGACGACTAACGTCCATGTTAAATGATTAAACAAACCCTTGTGGTAGCTGTAGTAGTTAACGGTGAAAGCTTACTCAGAGGACGAGGTGGGATAGCCAAAAGAGCGTCGCATATTGTACACAGAACTTGGTCGCCATCCCGCGGCATGTTAAAATGTGATTGAACACCACGGCCGGACTAGAGGAAAACGCAAAGCGCGTCGTGCCGCCTCGGTAGCCCGGCCGCGATTTTTCTCGGGGCGAGCGCGTGAGCGTGGAACGCGGTGTTACAGACAGGTGAGGCAGGCGCGCGTCGCAGAGCTATTTATGGTTTGTATTAGCGTGATACTATGAGCGAGGCCGACGCTTTTACTACGCTTGGGCAAAGGTCGCCACCTAGTCATCCATAGTCATCCATTAGTCATCCATTATTATCAACCACACCATCTAATAAACAAAGTTCTTTCCGCATGAGCGAGATAGATGGTGCGCTTACACTCAAAGTCATCACGTGTCATTTCAGCTGCTTCAACAATCAAAATCGTGTCCTCGCTCGTCTTTCGTGTCTTGTAAGAGTTGTGCGCTTCCTACCAAGATGGAAGCCATACGAACGTGCCCGATATAATTGTTTATTAAGTTACATCTCGCAAGTTGATGCGATGTCAACTAGGTAGCTGGTGGACGGTGGGTTGCTGTGTTGCTTGTCAGGTAGTGAAGGCTTGGTCAATGGTGAATGCGTGTCAGCTTGCGGAACTAGTGAGCTAGGTCGTCTTGAAGCATCAACTCCTGTGGAAGGGCAGTGTCTTGGCAGGGTACTTTCCGGTTGCTTAGTAGCAGTGACCTTTCTGTTGCTTGTAACTCTCACGTAGTGACCTCGTGAGAGTTACAAGGAACAGAAGAGCCACTTGAAACTCAGGTAGTGGGCCACGTATGCAAGACAAGTAAGTGGTCAAGCGAGTCGGGCAGTTGAATATTGACTCAATTTTTGTAGCGGAGTGGAGACGTAGGAGATGGTGATCTTTGCGCAGATGGGAAATCTGGTGGAAGGTTGGGTCGTGTGGGAAAACGACCGCGATGTCTTTTCGTGAACATATGCCTCACTTTGTCTGTCGGGAATCGAAAATTCATGCTCGGTGTTCGGATGTGTGACGACTGCTTTTGACTGTGACGACTGAATGCGATTTTCTCCACATGGTTGGTTATAAGCAAGGCTTTGTCGTAGTCCTTAAAACGGGTAATTATCTTTTTTTGATCTTTTTCTATGACTTATTGTTTTGAAATATGTGTGTCAGGTAACATCGGAAAGCCTCACACGTGATGTAGTCGTTGATGTTGGTGACCATCTCCCGCTCCGACCATGATGCAGCGGTAGCGTCGAGCTGGAATAGGTCCATCTAGTCCAGCATGGGTTCATCGTCCGCTGATCCGGTGTACTTGGGGATGTCAAAGTCCGCCGATGATGCTTCCATGATGCTAGTCGCAGTTGGTTATCCGCTTCTGTGGTCTGCATGCGGTCAATGTGTCTTGCTGATGTCTTTGTTGGTGATGTGCGGCTGGTGAGTCGGCTGCCTGGTCTCCATCCTGTCGACTTGTGTGACGCTAGATGTGTGAGACGTACCGTTGCTCATAAGCTATGCTTTTTACATAAGAATGGCAGACTGGGCTTGTTGGTTTAACATATTTGAAGTTTGAGGCGCCAATAAGACACGGAAGAAGATAAGGGACACACAAGTGGAAGTGGCGCTCCGTGTGTGTGTTCCTTATCTTCGTCCGTGTCTTATTCGCGCCTTAATCTACACTTTTATTGCACTGCACTTCTTCCTCGTTGGCTTCTACCAGCCATCCCTTCATGCCTGCTTACGTCGTATGTACGTTGTTCATCCAACTTAATAAAAATGTAGACCATCTGCTGTCCATTTTCCGTGCAATGTCTTACAACCAATAAGTGCAAATGAGCCTGTTTAGCTTCGTGTTCAAAAAATAAAGTCCCAGTTTTGCCCAGTCTGACGTAACTCTGCAAAACGCTGGCGTAAAGGAGTACGGCCGCTCGAGCGAGCCAAGAGTTTTCCACGCAGTCTGTCGCTTCAAGGCCAATCGGTGAGATCACAGCACGTACAAAGGTATCAGCCAGATACTTCTCTCGTCTGGAACACGCCCTGTACGTCAAAGTATGCATTTCCTCCCAGAGGCACGCAACCCATCCCTGCGGCTCCCACCTCCCATGCGCCTTTCGCTTGACGAAGGATGGGCGGGGCGTTTCCTCTCTGCTGGATACAGCATCAATGTTACTACTCGCATGCGGGGTGATGTCATCGCATGCGCCTTTCGTTCGACGGAGATTGCCGGCTCCTTTCAGCTCTGCTTCATCGGAGCCCGACAGGTAGCGCTGGCGGGCTTTTACTCGCACGCCGAAGATGCCACACGCGGGGCGACGTTACCGCTTTCGACTCTATACGGAACATTACAGAAACGGCAGGAACCCATCGAGTCTGTTCATGTGATTGCTATTACAATAAAAAAAAAACTGCGCTTGGTCACGTCATTTCAGCAAGACGTTTAATTGTATAATTTCGGCACTGCGAAGCGGAATGTGAGCTCTCGGAAGGTATCGCCACGTGGTTGCATGGCGCTGAAAGTGGCAGTAAGACTGGTAAAAAACATTGCTGATCCCTCCGTCATAGAAATCGGTATCACACGAAAGTGAAGCGTGTCTTCACAGAAGTAGTGCTTATTGTGTAGTGATATACGAGAGCTTGTATAATGTCTATTCGTGTTAGGCAGCTATAGCACCGTTTGGCGTGTGTGCACCCATGTTGACGCCTAGTTGGTAGAGGTTCGTAGCTTGAGCCGAAAGCACGTGCGTCCCGCTTACCTCTGTCTCGCTCCACCAAGGCATGACATTCGCCCGTCGAAATCGTGTCCTTTCTGCAACGCGTATTGCAGCAGCTTTGTTAGTCGGTGCTCTCGCAATCGAAGTAGTCGGCGGCGGAGAAATCCCCTTGGTGCATGTGGAAGGTGCTACTACTCCGATGAGCCGGCGCACGCTAACACGAAGCGAAAGGCAAAGAACGTAATTGCGTCTAGGGCGCCTCGGGGACGCCAGCGCGGCCAATGTCCCTCGCTGGTATCGAGACGCTTTAACCATGGCCTCCGAGATCGCGCGCAATCTCGGAGTAAGCGCTAGTACGTGTCGATCGTGCATTACTTCTTTTCACCTCTCACAGACGGCGGCACCGCCCCGCCTACCTACACCGCCAACAGAGAGCACCGTGCGAGAATGTGTGAAAGATAAAAGGCGCGTTCGTGAAGTGTTCAACCTCTGCCAAGGCAGCTTAGTTGGTTTAGCATCGGGCGCTAACCGTCGCTGCCGCAACGTCCTGGGTTCGATTCCCAGCGGCTGATCATTTTCTTGGTTTTTTCTTTCTCACCCGTTGGCGTCCACTTTATCAACGTCATATCCGTAACGGATGTACTTGGTGGACCCCGGCATAAAATACCTTCGTGTTAAAACGAATCACTTTATTGGACGAAGTTGTCCCCTGAGGAAAAAGTAAAAAAGCAAAGTACGAGCAGTACTATATGAACACGGGTACCGGTGAGCACAGCGGTTGGTCATCGTTAATCTAAACGTCGTGATACTAGTCGGCTTTTATATATGATTGACCGAGAATTCCAGCGTTATCTCTAGTGGTTGTGGTAGTTCCTTAATGAGCGCAACTGATGACGTCGCGCGCGATCTTATAAGAACTGGCTAAAACAGTCGCGAAGGTTCCCGGATATTGCGGCGTGATCTGCAGCCGGGTGGTAACACGTGTAAGAGGTTTTGTAAGTGAAGCGCTAGTCAAATGGAAATAATGATATAAGCGCGCTGGAAGTATTGTAATAGATAAAATAAATTTGAGTTACGTATATGCCTATTTATTCCGTATGATAGCTTCAATTGCTTTATTCTGACAGTGACCCTATGGTTTATTTTTGTTGAATTGAGAAGAAATAACTTCGACTACTTTTACAAGTGCGCAGCAACGGCCAGTCATTTAAATATTGAAAATTCAAGGAGAGCTGGTGTACTTGGGCTGACCTTGCAGCTTATTCATTTCTTCAGTTCACCACGAAAAAGAAGTTCTGTGCAGAGACAAAAGCAAAGAGGGGCATTACACATCACAAGTAGTTTAAAGCATAATAGCACTCAAGCATTAAATCAAGGAAACCAACTGAGAACTATAACTACGATGCACTTCTCAAGAACACAAATGAAACAAGGCAAATACAGGAACCTACAACACGTAACTGTAGTGCTCTTGACCGGCGTCAGAGTTATGTAGCCACTAACGCAAACATGTAACTTTTCTTTCAACAGCGCCGTGAAATGTTGATGTTGTGCTGAAGGCTGCCTTGTTTCGAAACATATAACATTACCTGATCTGAAAGGTTTGCTTTCTCTCCCCGGCTGACGTGAGCCGGTGAGCGCGGAGAAGACGAGGTTATTTTATTTGGACCAAGCTCGCGGAGTGAAATCTGAATATCACGATATATGTGTTTGATATGCGTCTCTAATTGATCCGCTTCATCGATCGCGTTCTACGGTCTCTGGAAATTATCTCAGCAGCTCGCAATGAGAACCCAAATTTAGTACAAGCTTACCAAAGGGGCGCGCAAACGGTTAGATGGTAGTATACGGCAGAAGCGTACACATTCGTAATGACGGGCTCATTGATTCAGTGAAAACAGCGCACGAAATGCATGATACGGAATACAACGGGGTTCATGTATTTCAATTTATATATCTTTAACCCGGTGCGCTGTCTTTATTCGGACGCTATACTACAACGTCAAACCTTTAATATGTGCAAATTGATCTTCTCGGTGTGGCAGCTGCTAGTAGAAAGCACAGATTGATCCGCGGGTAGCAAACACTTATTTCCCTTGAGTCTTTTCCCTTAGAGATAAGCACGCTGAAGAAACCAGTAATTTCAATAAGCAGTGATGCCATAAGCAGTCATGCCATTTCTTGATGGAGAGTTTTTGCAGTCTTCTTCATATTACTTAACAGAAAAGCACATCAGGTGCGACCAGACACATTTCGCCATATCGAGAAGGAAAAATGACAAATTTATAATGTTAAAGAACCAAATAACTTGCGTCGTAATCACCTCTGGTTTTCTGGTGCTAATGTTTAACTTCCCCGCATTTATAGCATTTTGCGAATGTCTTAAAAAGTCCGAAATAGGTGATCGATATTCCGAAGGCCTCAACTACAGGGCGTTCTTCATGAATCATTGTCAAAACATAGTAGGTTATTCAAAACAATAGAACTCACTTCGTATATACACATTATGCTTGAATAATTCCATACACAACGCGCATACGCGCAGCGATCCTCATCGTGTGTATTGATATGTTCTGCGGGCACCAGTATGAGTGGTTTTGAACTTTAACCATAGTATCAATGAAGCCGTAAAAGCGACAGCTATTCATAAGCCTCCGCCGCGCAGCCTCATGTACCTTCCTAATAGGCAAGTACGGTATGCGAAGTATTGAAATGTCATACGATATCTTGTCGCCATGAGAGGTACTCAAATTACCGATTTGTGCAATGAACTTTTCTACGAAACTCTTTATTTTATTTGCACGCCCTGTAATGACCTAATCTTTGAATTTGAAAGCGAAAAACTAAGTACAATACATTAAAATTGCTTAGTGTGCACAACTCAATTTCACCTTGATATTTCGAAGAGCAAATGATACGGTTGTTAACTCCTGCGCAAAGCTTCGCATGTTTGCGTACTCGTAATACCAGAACAATTAGGCTTCAGCTGTTCTTACCTTCACACCGTCCTTCGTGCACATAGTAAGCGAAGTACTTATTTGGCGAAGTCCCGCATCCGGTGTATATAAAGACTCTCCTCGCTATTCTCCAAGCGTCCCGGTATAGTGTCACCCACTTTCGTTTGCACTCATAGAATCGACGAATCCAGTAGGTGCAGTCCTTGGTAACCTCTGGAGGTTGTGGACCTGGAACTGCGTGCAGGAAATGAAAGTTTAAGTTGTTTTTTATTCGCTGAATACATTGCATGTCGAGAAATGTCACGCAACACTCTCAAGATCTTCGCAGCACGGCCAGTATACAATCAGGCATGGCGACGTCATTGCGTCTAATGAGCATTCATACGTGGGAGACTATAGCCTATTGAAAACACGTGAAGCACTCCGGCATGCCGGCAAATATTCACTGACAAATATCAGTTGTATAGATTAACTCCGAGTAGACCACAAACGCATAAGAGACAAACATTCTCAATGGAAAGTTCGGCTTGGCCCTGTTCGTCACTGTTTGGTCGATTACGAAATACAATTCTATCTATATTGAGTGAAGGACTGAGTGAAGGACTATATTGAGTGAAGGATTGAGGAATCATTATTTCACATCACGTACTACGCAAAAATCTTGGATTTCCACAGTTGTTCTTATTACTGGTTATCTGCTTTCAATATGTTGGCATCCTACAGAGATAACGTAAGCGAAGCGGCGGATGCAACATTCAAGAATTGCCAAAACAAATAGTACTGGTGTGTATAAAAATGTAGTTTTGCTACGTTTCTTTTATGGATTTATACTTCGCCTAAGTGATACATCGTATTTCGTGAGAATTCGTGAGCTTCGTCGATGCAGAGAAAATGGCGCTCGACCCACGGTGCCTTTTAACTCCGCTAGGATTTAGATGTTTTCGAGCCTCGTTTGGTTCAGAGCTGCTATACGTACTGGAATCGCTGCACAGCGCACGCATACATTATGTACTATGTACATTCGACAGCAGGATTCTTGAAGTACATAATATATATATTATATGTGTTTTGAATGCCATGTTGAACAAGCCGGCACAACGCTCGCTAATAACATAAATGTTTGCATTTATGCATGCAGAAAATTTAAGCATGCATTCTTTAGGTTGGCTTTTCTCCGCACGGAAATATAACAAAATCTGGATCATTTATCTTGTGAATCATATTTGAAATGCGTAGCATTTCTTAGCGAACCTTAGCCATTTGAGCGTTTCTGTCTACGTATCTATTTATCTATCGAGCCGCCTTCGTCTGCGTACTCTCATCATCGACTCCTTAACTTGGTGTGGACCAAAATTGGCGTGGGAAGGTAAGAGGATTTGACGAATATGACTGTCGGGCCATGACATGAACAACGCGAAATTCCTGTCGCCTACGTCCTCAAACCCTTACCTCCAGACACGTGTGGCACATACCCGTTTACCACGGGCCGTGGCCTACGGGTATCCGCCACAGGTGGTTGACAGTTCATATCTACCCAGGAACGGCGAGAACAGGCATTCGTAATTTATACGAGACAGCGTCAAGAAAAACCGACATGGGTAGCGTTGACCCGACGAATGGAAAGAATAAATGTTCGAATACCAGCAAGAATCGAACCCAAGCATTCTATGTGGCAATCGGGTATTCTACCATAGAGCCAAGCCAGGTCTATAAACTGGTTTGGAAAATGCAGCCTATGCAGGCGTAACGTCGGTGTAACGTCAATTGTGGTTGTGGTGCTGGCTAGGTAATTTTACAAGAACAAGAATAAACACTATATATGCACTCCTACGATACCGGCGTCATATGAAGTTAACGTCTGTCGTTCCAGTGTTGGCTCCGCTTTTATAGCAGTGTAATAAGCATTACCTTTGTATTCCTATGATTCAGCAAGCTATATCGAAGCGTTGCTCGACCCCGGAGGAATACATTAATGAACGTTACGTATGACATTCACATCACTGCACCATAAAGTGCACTTCGTTTCGATAATACTGGCGTATGCGCTCTAACGTGAGTGCTGCCGTTGCGTCACGCCATAAGTTACCCTTTAAACGCCAGTGTTGTCGGCGTGCCTGGTAAACCCACGATGTGCACACAACTACCACACTTACGAAAACACGTCGATCCACCTCGTAACGCTTGGCTCAATACAAAAATGCAGCATAGAAGTACTCGCTGACTGCCTCACATGAAACCGATTCCCACGAGGCGTGGAATCTGCCGAATTTTTTTTAATGCGAAGCATGTCTTAGCGAATCTCATGTACCTCGACCGTTTCTATCTATCTATCTATCTATCTATCTATCTATCTATCTATCTATCTATCTATCTATCTATCTATCTATCTATCTATCTATCTATCTATCTATCTATCTATCTATCTATCTATCTATCTATCTATCTATCTATCTATCTATCTATCTATCTATCTATCTATCTATCTATCTATCTATCTATCTATCTATCTATGCGCCTACGTCTGGGCGCTCTCCCGGTCGTCTCCATAACTTGTAATAATCCAAAATTGGCACAGCAGGGGATCAGTGTATGACGAACACGATTTTCTAGTCATATGTATAACGCGAAACGCCTGTCTCGTACGTCCTGAAATCTTTTCCCTCAGTCACGTGTGCACACACCCGCACACCATAGTTCATGTTATGCGGGTATGTGCCACAGGTGACTCACAGTCTCAATGAACACATTAACGGCGAACATACACATTGAAACGCAAGACAAGCGAGAGAGCTGAAGACAGAACGCTCCTGGAAGACGCTCGACTGCCATCTCGTCCACGTGGTCCTCCAGAATGACGCAGTGTTCTCTTCATTTCATATGAGGCTGGGTGATGGCCCCATGCTGACCAAGGATGGCGTCAGGCTGATTGAGAGCCGCTTGGTGACACGCGAAGAAGCACCCGCTAGTGCCCTCACGGCACACGGCTATACTACAGAAATGTGAACGTCGACCGCTATAACGCACGTTGCCTCGACGCTGCGGACAGCGTGTTATGTCATCCCGCATGCGATAACATAACTGGCTATAAAACAGAGCAGGTACACAGGGATGTCCTGATCAAGGTGGCCAACTTGAACGCAAGCAACATGGTTAGCCTGCCGGCCTCAATTTACTTGAGCATCGGCAAGCCGTACATGATCACGGCCAACATCGCCGTAAGCGACGGCCTCGGTAATAAAAACATAGGCACCTTGCGGCACATCGAGCGTAATGAACACGGCAACCTCTTGCGACTGTGGCTTGAATTTCCAACGCTCACGGTAGGCACTGACCTCCCAGCCAGGCCGTAGGACATTACTACCTCACACCCTCAATAAAGTTTAAATGAGTGTCCGTGTGACTGCGAGCCACCACAACCAGGACATACGCCAGAAAAAAATCTCGTGTAAGAGGGCACAGTTCTCCCTCGCGCAAGCAAACACCTTGACTATATATAAGTTACAAATGGTCATATACACCCAGGTAGTCTTCGGATACGATAAGCGCCATCCACCGAAGTTGGTCTACGTTAGAGCACTGCACGGGCCGGATTTTACGGCCCGGGCCCGGCCCGGGCCCGCTTTATAAAGCTCGAGCCCAGCCCGGACCTGTGGTTCCAAGCGCGGGCCCGGCCCGGGCCCGGGCGTACATGACCGAACCCAGCCCGAGCCCGGCCCCGGCCCGTGGTTCCAAGCCCGGGCCCGGCCCGGGCCCGGGCGTACTTGACCGTACCCAGCCCGAGCGCGGCCCGGGCCCGTCGTTCCGAGACCGGGCCCGGGTGTTCATTACTAAACTAATCCAGGGCGCGCTTGTTCATGACCAGACCCGACCCGGGCCCGCTAGAGGATATTAGTTGTTGATGATGATTATTAATGATGCCATGCGCTTTGTAGCGGGCGATCGAACGGAAAATCCGTTGCGAACATGCATCGAAATGTTGCTTTGCCTGCAGTGGTAGCTCAGCGGCTAATCTGTTTCGCTGTTAAGTCCTAGGACGCGGGTGCGATTCCCGCGGCCACGGCGGCCGCAATTTGATGGGGGCGAAATGCAGGAACACCCGTCTGTATATTTATCTTTAGGTTCACGTTAGAGAGCTCAAGGTGGTCGAAATTAATCCGGTGCTACTACAGCGTGCCTCGTAATCATATCGTTGTTTTGGCACGTAATACGAAGGAATATAAATGAAATGTACCGTATGTGTCAACCTAGAATAAAAAACCGAAATCTTTATTCCTCCCATGGGAATGGCCCATTGTTAGTGCTGTTAATATATATATATATATACATGATCTGGCGTGTTTATAAGGAAACCCACCACGATGTACTTGTTACTTTGACAAAGTCTGGTCCAGCAGACGAAACGTTAGTGAAAATATACAGTGCCAATCTATATCTATACTGGTGAAAAAAAATAGCACTTCAACTGTTTTTCTATTTTTATTGCTAAGCTTTACTAAGAGCCAGCTCTTTGCACGTGTCACTTCAGCTTGGCACAGTATACCGTAGACCATGCAATGCGTAACGTTCGCGTGTGCTCGAAGGCCCGACTTACCGAGTCCGGCCCGGCCCAGGCCCGCGGCTTCAAGCCCGGGCCCGGCCCGGGCCCGCACTTTCACGCCCGTGCCCAGCCCGTGCCCGCCGAAAAACGCTTCGGACGGCCCGGCCCGGGCTTTCGGGCCGGCCCGGGCCCGTGCAGTGCTCTAGTCTACGTAGCACTTTCCAGAGCGACCAGCCTCGACGGCCTATACCTCACCAACGCAAAAGGTGACTTCAGGATCCGACATGTCGCCGGCTCAATCGACACAGTCTGTGTACGAAATGACCCGGGCAGCAAACAGGCTTGAGACATAGTTTTGGTCGGGCTACCACCTACATTCGGTGCCACAACGACAACAATCAACTCACGCTCACCGCTCTCAAGGTACAGTCCTGTGCACGTGCACGTGCACGACCTCGAAAATTACGCTGTGTTCACAGAAATTGGCGTGTTAACACTTTCTGAAACCTAAAGCCATGAGCCCACTGCAATCACGGTGTCACGAGCGATAGATAGCAGACGACGCTCGGTTTGTGTCTCGCGCTTTCGCGCGAAGAAAACGAAGAAGATCGACGCCGAGCTCGCGCGCGCTCGGGCAGCTTCGCAGAATAAAGAAAAGGGCCTGGTAGTCCCTTCCTGGTCTCCAACGTGCTCGGTCGTCTTTCTTACGCCGCCTCGGAACCCATAGATTCCGACGGCCACAACGGCACGTCACACACGGAATTCGATTCTGTCGTCCACAGCAAGCGGCTTCATTGCAGGTGCGGCGGCATGGGCACATATAAAAACACGGCGGTGCACAACTTGAACGTAGGCCGCATCCTACTTCACTGGCCGCCAAACACTGAACACACACACAGAAAAGCAGCGGAATCGGTGAGGTCGGCGTTGCCCACATACCTAACAATAACGAAAACTTTGCGCTCTCCACCATCTACGTGAGAACTGACAAGAACCCCTTTCACACAAGTACACGGGTTCGTGAAACGTGCGTGCGTTCCATATCATAACGGACAACACTGCATCTGGTGTTGGTAATACCTATGTTGCTGTTGGCATTGTTACGCAACTGTACGCAACTGGTTATATAGCACATGTGAGTCTCTTCAACATATGTGAGTGCGTATACCATTTACGCCTATCTTTAGCGTCATGCCGTAACGGCTCGCTCAATCCAAAAAATTACGCCACAGTCACCTTTCCTCCCCACGCTTCGCATTTCATCCATTCCCACTGCACGTGGGGTCTGCGGAATTTTCTACATAACAACCTCAGTGCTTAAATAGAAATATGAATACGTTTTTCGTGCGTGCCATGAAGTAAAAAAAAAGGCTATATGAGTATCTCACATGTCAAGCACGCTGGAAGAAGTAATTACCTGAAGCACACGTTGCCATGCAGGACGCTTGATCTAAAAAAGCATTCGTGTGGTTTGTGCAGACGTAGTTTCGTTGACATTGTCGTGACTCTGTATTGAAGCTCCACTTCATGAGAATAAGACTGCATCCTTCAACTGTGGGTGGTTCCAGACAAGATTTTGCGCTTGATGGGGGGCCTGCAATTGAACGTATTGAGGAAGACGCTACAGACACAGGAAGACAGATCTGCATAAAAGATACGGCTGTCTTGTGCTGTAACTGCATATATACCACTGCCGCATTCAGAAGTTGGATTATTAGCATATCGTGTTACTGTATTTACTGTTATCTCGTGTATTCTTATAATGTTGACCAACTATGCTAACGCGTCTGCTCGCAACGGAATAGAATAATTATTTATTATATCGGTAGACCATCATTCTCCTCTTCGTGTACAGGAAACAAAAAGCACATGAAAGTTGCCGCACTAGGAAGTTTGACGAAGCGACGAGGAGATGGGGGGGGGGGCGAGGGAAAATTGTCTCTAATTTTAGATCGTGCACAGCAGGATGAATATACTCCGTTTCGCAAGTTAGGTGAAACGCCGTGGAAGCTATGGAAGAATTCCGGTCAGCAAACTCTACGACTCCGCGCGTCTCGTGGTCGGCTTTCAGTCATTGTTCGAGCGAGCCTAGCACGAACGTGCACGCCAGGCGTCGCGCGGTCCTGCTGCAAGTGTAAAAAAACCAGAAAACGAAAGCAACGAGATACTGAGTGACCTGGAGCAACATAGTAACGGCTCTATAACTCAGTTTGTTTATTTCTCCGGCACAAATAATTTTCGTTTCTCACTCAGCCAGCAAAACAAAAGGAAAAATCACATTATGGGCGTTAAAAACACAGAACACACTTTCTTGGTACCAACGCATCTACTGCAAGCAGTCTAGCTAGTCTCCACAGTGTTGCACCTAATGTATAAAACGCAGTATAGGGTGGGCATAAATTTCTCAACTCTAAAGTGTCAATATACGTGCTGACGACCTCCCTGGGCATAACTTGAAAATGAAAACACTGGTTTCCAGAAAAAGGAATGCGATGCATCTGAGGACTTAATTGCAAACACAAAAGCTAGCAGTTCAACAGAACACAAAAAAAAGATAGGCACAGGGAGCACTCTGGCGGTTTTCAAAAAAAAAAAAAGAAAGATCGTACCGGTTGCTTTTGAAAACGTAAAAGATGAATCCATACAAATTCATTCTTTGGATTCAAATGTTTATGCAACGTGGAAATGTGCATGAATCTGTTTTCGTAATTCAGCGGAGGTCCCGTTCATTCCTTAACATTGTCCTCGTCGTTATGAGTGCTGGATGATCTAAAGGATGAATGCGTACCGACTAGCTCAGTGTTCACTCCCAATGCTGCTTTCCGTAATTCGTACGGATAGTTGTCGACCTTCCATAGATAAGGATTCCTAAATTCGTATTGGCTTCTGCTTCAATTCATGGCTGTTTAAAAGTGTTCACATGTTATTTTGCTTGCTAATCTTACGTTTATAAAAGCGACGCAATTGCAAATAATCTGTGCAGCGTGGGAAACTGATTTTTCGTATAACATTACGATTTCCGCGAACGCAGATTACGACACATGACAAGTCAGCTGCTGCCTTTGGCGAAAACCGTCAATGCTGTTTATTAAGGCAAAAGTGTCAAGTGCCTCATCGGATGGTGGCATTAGAAAACGCTGTGTCCGGTATAGAACCTCACGTGACCTTAATAAAAATAAAGGTGCGAGCCGAAAACGAACCTGGGTGTTCTGCGTGGCAGTCAAGTATTCAATCACAGACGAACGCCAATGCTTGAAATCGTTTTGGAAAAGGACCCTACATAGTCGTCATGGCGCGCAAGGAGTCAAGTTAGAAGATGTAATATTGCATGACAGAAGCGTGTAATCTAAACCAGTCGTCACACCTTGTGAATAGTGCAATGAGTACTTGGTTTAATGCTACTCACCCTTTACGAAGTGCTCATACATAATTCATCACCATTATCATTAGCCACCACATCAACAACCATGCTGCCCTTGAAAACGTGGCATACGGTACAAACGCTCACGTGACCTCTCAACCACCGATCATGACGGTGATGGCTTTCGCTTTCGAGTAGGCTTAGGCGAAAGCTTAAGGGACCTTCTGAGTTTGTTTTTTTTCAGTCAGAATAGGAATGTGGTGCCTCCTTTGGAGAATTTTCTTACCACTGTGTTCACGCTCGTTTCTAAGCCATGAGAGAGAGTGTGCTAAGAAAGTCATTGGCAGCACAGTCCAATGAAGAAATACGCTTTTCATTAGCGGCAGATGGTTGTTCTCAGATAAAGGCATACTAAAGGCAAATATCAAGTCGGCGCGCACTTTTGAAATACCATTCCAGGAACCTCGTAGTGCTATTTGCGTGCCATGGAAATCTTTAGTTTGAAAGAAAAGTCACAGTTATACCGCAATGGATGAAGCAATGAATGCGATAGCAACAAATTGCTATTGTTACACGAAGTGAGGCTGGCAGGTAACCGCTTTGTATCCGATCTCGCGTAACTACAAAACGCTTGTGTAAGAGAATACGGTTGCTCCAAGGAGAGATGCTCTCCGCATATTGACTTCGCGTTGAGAGCGCAGCACGTAGAATTGTATACGAGCCGCCCGCTGTGATGGTTTTGGAAATAGCGCGCGCGCCAGTGACCACGACCGCGCCCTTAGATTCAAAGTTCAAAGTGGCTGCTCGCGCGACAACCTCCCGCCCCCACCCCCCCCCCCACCTCGCGTCTTTTTTCATGGTCGTTGAAGACGGGCGGGGCGTCTCCTGTCTGCTTCGACGGCAGACGTCCCGAGCGGGTGATGTTATCGCATCCCTCCGAGCGACGGAAATGGGCCGGCTCGTTTATCTCTGCTTCGGCCGCGTTGGTCGCCCGCGCTCGCGCGAATTTACCGTCGGTAGAACATACAATGAGCCGTGGGATCTTATCAGGACTTCATACAGGAAAGACATGACGGCGATGGCAATGGCAACGGCGATGGCAAAACCCCATCGAGACTGTCCATGTAATTGCTATCGTGATAAAATCCTGTTTTAGTGGTCCGCATACCGTTAGCGCAATTGAAACCGTCCGCCACTGAAGGACTCGTGACGCAAGCGCTCCCCAAATCTGACTTTGGCGGGCGTCAAGCCGCTGCTTTCCTTGGTCTCACAACTTTGCGCCTTCACCGGAAACGCAAGTAAGCATACTTCCTGTTATGCTTGTTTTCTTATACTTTGCTGGGCGTTGCTCCTTGAACTGAACATACCACGTCATATCGGGCTGATACTAGAATACCCACTGGTGGCGCGTATGGTGTCCTAGATTTAAGTTAATTGGGCGATTACCAGAGCGATGCTGTCCATAATATATTGAAGGAAAGAAGATTCCTTTTAAGGGTTCGTTTTTCATTGTTAGACCCAATATTAATGAGAACTAACAGAGAATAATGCCAAGGAAAGTATATGTGATGTTATTTGTAATAATTGGGATATACATGTGAAGAAAGTAAAGTGGACGAAAAGATAACTTGCCGCCGACAGGGACCGAAACTGCGACCTTCGAATAACGTGCCCGATGCTCTGCCACTGAGCTACGGCGGCGGTCATCCCCCCGTCCACTTTATAGAGTATATATGTGCATTTAAACCCAGTGTACCGCTTCGTCCGCCAATACGTGCGTTCATGCTCCGAGTGTCAGCGCCGGAAGAGCTCCCCACGTATAGTCACTGGACCGCTCCAGCCGTTGCCTTGTCCATCCCGGCCTTTTGATCGCATCGGAATTGATTTGTACGGCCCCCTACCGTACACACCAGACGGGAACCGCTGGGTGATCGCCGCTATCGATCATCTGACACGCTATGCTGAAACTGCCGCGCTGCCAGAGGCCACATCACGTGAAGTCGGCTTATTCATACTTCACAAACTTGTTCTGCGGCACGGCGCGCTTCCCGAGCTACTCAGCAACCGCGGACGCACATTTCTTTCTGAAGCCGTACAAGCCCTCCTCCGTGAATGCAACGTTGTGCATCGGACAACCAGCACATACCATCCACAAACCAACGGAATGACTGAGCGCTTTAACCGCACACTAGGCGACATGCTGTCCATGTACGTCTCCGCTGACCACACCAACTGGGACCGCATACTACCCTTTGTTACGTACGCTTACAATAGCGCCACTGAGTCTACGACAGGATTTTCTCTCTTCATTCATGGGCACCATTCTTCTTTAGCGCCAGGACGCTTCAGAGTCCAGAACTCTATCTGAAGTCGCCACCTATGCCGATGAATGCAGGCAGCTCGCACGTTCCTTAAACGCACAAGATCAAGCGCGCCAGAAGGACCGCCATGCCGCAAACCTGCCTCCCCAGTCATATTCGCCTGGAACATTGGTGTGGCTTCGCGTTCCCTCCTCTGCTCCTGGCCTTTCCACAAAGCTACTGCCAAATATGAAGGCCATACCGCGTCCTACGTCAAGCATCTCCGGTCAACTACTTGTCGAGCCCGCTCAATCATCCGCAGACGGGCGCCGCCGTGGCCGCGAGATTGTTCACGTCGACCAACTGAAGCCGCACTACGACCCACCAGTCATACCTGTTCCTTAGGTTGCCAGGATGGCTCCTCTTCTGTGGGGGAGTAATTTGTAGAATGAATAGGGCGCAGACAGGAGCGCCAATGAAGGACGAAGACGAGGACGGTTGGGTGGCACTCGTGCTTGCTCTGTTTTGGACTGCTGGTCGCTTAACCGGTGCTATTTATTTAATAAACGCACCACGGACTCGACGCTAAACGCGTATCATCCCCAGGAGTGTTAGCTCCGATCATCAGCCATCGCGGCGAGTGTGGAACACTCTTTTTCTGCGTTTTGGCGTAACGTAGCACGTGATCTTTTTAAGATCTGGCAGTTCACCAATAATCCCTCGCATACTGCCTGAAGGCATCACGTCGGCCAGAACGAGACCCTCGCTATGAATGAAGGAAAGAAGATTGCCATTAAGGGCTCGTTTTTCTTTGTTAGACACAATATTATTGAGAACCAACGGACAGCTGCCAGCTCGTAGGAAGATCACGTGCTACGTGACGCCAAAAGGCAGAAAAAGAGTGTTCCCCACTCGCTGCGATGGTTGCAATCGGCGCTGACTAACACTCCTAGGTTTAAATGCACATATATACTCTATAAAGTGGCCAAGGAGATGACCGCCGCCGGTTCGGTCCCTGCCGGCGGCAAGTCAACTTTTCGTCCACTTTACTTTTTTCACATTTATATCCCAAGTTAAACAAATAACATCCCCTATACTTTCCTTGGCATTATTGTCTGTTAGTTCTCATTAATATTGCTCAGAATATTGTAGATTTAAACGTTCTGAAGCATTAGCCTTTAAGTGGAGCATAAATTCGCATTCGTCTTTAGTGTCCCTTTAAGATCAGTTAGTATACTTTTTTTCAATTTTTATGGTATGGTTCCTTAATGACGGAAGAGGTGCGGGAAGATGGTGCGGTTATTTTGGTATCGAAAGTTTTATGAAGAAGTATATATTTGTTGGCCTTCTAAAATAACATTGTGCTTGAAGACAGCGTTTTACCTTTTTGTAAATTTCATCGGCTCCTTAATTGTTTCGTTTTTTCGCAATTATTAGCATCATATTGTCAAATATAATTTGTTAAGAACAAGATGCCGGTAGCACGGTGTAGTCTTGAACATACTGTATTAACAAAGTTAAATAATTTCATGTTTCACAACTTACGCCACAATCTTTCAACTGTTAGTGCACCGCTACGCAACGCGATACCCAAGATGCTTTCGTGAAACGGTTGATGTACCTACAGATGTTTAAGTAAATACTCTGGTTGTTCTCACTGAGCTGTCGCATCATGTTTTGGTAGTCCACTGCACATAGTGCTGTTATGACGTCTCCAAAGGCGTGGAATTCAACTTGCACAGATAGACTATTCTTGGCCGTATGTACTGTACGTAATTATTCTTCGGTTCTAAATTTTGATATCAGATTTTTACATTTCTTAACAGTGCTAATGATGTGAGGTGCGGCTCCGGACATTGCTGTTCCTTCGTTGCAAACTAAAAATACTTATATATCTATCTTTACTTACTTGCTGAGTACTGATGAAAAAGCACGTAAGCGACCAAACAGGTTCTTAATAATATGTTGTGCACACCATAGCTCTACTGGTCATGTCTTGGGAATCTTACATGCACCACACAGCGATGGCTTCAGTCCGTATGACGAAACTTCGCGAACGTGATAATGTGTGAATGCAGTGCGAAACGAGGGCGTGCGTCAGTAGTCCACGTCATCGTTTTTTGCGATTGCTCAGGTGTCTTTCAAAACAGATGGAGTCTAAGAGGCTACAGCATGCATTGTCGTGTCCTAGCTGTAAAAAAAACGCACATCGTGCAAAGTAATTTCTGCGCAATGGGGTGTAAGCTTCTCAATATACCGCATCTGCCCTGCGTCCTTTTCTAAGATATTCTAGCGAAAACATAATAATTTAGAGAGTGGTTCAGCTTTAGAACATACATGCGCTAAAGAAAGCCATAATTTAAATGCAGCAGCTCCGACAGCGCAATGAAGGTTTTACACGGAGGAATACAAACGATAAGAGAATTATTTTCTTCGGATTACAGTTTCGAATAACAGGTCTCCCTTATAAGTGCATATTGTTGAGGAGGCGATTCCCATGTGGTCAGCGGTAACCTTCATATTCAATAGCTTGCAGCATCTATACGAACATTTGGTGTTGCCAAATGAATGGTCATTTATTAATGCACAGAGAAAGGGAACTGACCGATGATCGTGTTTTTGAAACTTCATTCCAACATGAGTGGACAAAAGAAAAGAATGGAGCACGAAGTGGCATTGCTGTTGTATGTAGATAAATATGCCCTGTGGCAAATCACCTAAATAAAAAGTTAAAACTCATGAAGCAGGTAATAAGTTATATGAATATGAATAAGGAAAGAAAAAAAGATTTGAACGTAAACCCGCAAGGGCGAAGCAATGAATGTAATAGCAACGAATTGGAATGGTAAATAAAGAAAGGCTAGCAGCTATTCTTTTTTATCCAATCTCGCGAAACTCTCGAAAACACTGGTTTAAGCGAATACGGCCGCTCCAGGGAGCTAAGTGGTTTTCGTGCTGTCTATCGTCTCAGCGCAAAGTAAGCGCTGAGACCATAGGGCGCATACGTGCTGTCTTGACGTCTGTCGAGATGGCGCGCGGTGCAGCGCTCGTGACCTCGCCATTGTGAGCTAAATTTGCAGTGTCGGCTCAAACGACGCCGCTCCCCCCCACCCCCACCGACGTCTTTACTCGCTCCTTCGCGGGCGGGCTGTTTCCTCTCTGCTCCTTTAGCAAACGCGGCAGCTGCAGCGAGCGAAGCAGACGCCTACATCCGCGCAGAATAGTGAAATACGGTGGGGCGATGCAGTTTGAAGCGCTCCCTTGGGAACTTTGCGGCGTTAAGCGGGTGATAGTGAACAAGCCCCTGCCACGCTGAAGCACCTCCAAGACTGTGCGTACCACGAATGGTAAATGATCTATATGAACAGCTCACTCTTAGAGGATGCTAGAGGATGTAAGCGTTGTGGCTGTTTGGATGGTGAGGGCGAACATGTGAATGCACTGTGCATATACTTGCTGTCGCAATAGAAGAAACAAATAAAGCCATTTCCACGCCTCTGAAATATGAGTAAACCGCGGAGGTGGGAAGCAAGTGGAGCCACCTGGAGAATGCCGATTGAGTTCTTTCTTTCATCCTTCCTTTCTATCCTTCTTTCCTTATCTCTCTCTCTTTCTCTCTTTCTTTCTTTCTTTCCTTCCTTTTTTCATTCTTTCGTTCTTTCTTATTCTTTCTACGTTTTTTCTTTTAGGGGCGAAGCTCCTTAGGGTGTGGCTCGTTCCCTCCTCTGTGGTAGTTGTAGTATGTAGCCAGCTCTAGTTTAATGAATTGCTCGCTAGATGGCGTTTCATGTATTTCTTAGAGCTGAAGTTTAATGAATTGCTCACTAGATGGCGTTTCATGTGTTTCTTAGAGTTGCTGTTTACAGACGACAGATAGCGCGTGTATAATGCGAATGGCGCATGTCATTGGATGCCTGTGATCGTAAAAGGTGCTCGCTCTTGGCGCGCTTTCTCTTTCGCTCGGAGTCGCAGGATGGAGGCAGACAAGGCTCTTGGCGCGCTTTCTTTTTCGCTCGGAGTCGCCGGATGGAGGCAGACAAGGCGCTCGTCCTTGGCGCGCTTTCTCTTTCGCTCGTCGCCGGATGGAGGCAGACAAGGCGCTCGCTCTTGGCGCGCTTTCTCTTTCGCTAGGGAGCGGACACTTCCCTGCATTTCACCGATCACAAAGCGGTGATAATGGAGAGACCACGAAAACCAACAGTACAGTAAAAGTTTGATGTTTAATATATACACGGTGTTTCACACTCTTTATATGATGTACTGGGTGAATTTCACGAAAGAGTTCCACGGTTTACCGATGATTCCCTCCGGAGCTTCGGCCCACTCATTATCATTCACCCGGTGGATATGCTGTGATTTTTTTTTTCTTTTGTCTTCTTCGTTATCTCAGAAGCACGGAAGCTTGGGCGAGTTTGTAAGACATCATGGCACAACTTCAAAGAGCTAAAAAACGGGGACAAACGAAAATGCGAAATGCGAAAGGAATGTGTACCACATTCCTTTCGCGTGTGGACGGTGCTATGTTGGACAGTCGGGCCGTTGCCTGAATGTTAGGCTTAGAGAGCACCAGAGCTCCCTTAAAGGAACGGCCTATTCGCGCCTGGCGATGCATTGCCGTGATTGCGGATGTGAACCTGGTTTATGTGACACTTCAGTAATTTTCAGACACGATAATAAACTAACAAGGGAGATAGTCGAAGCCTATCTGATTAAAGAGAAAGGCGACGGGTGCGTCAGCCAGCCTTCACTGAGTCTGTTGGAATGCGAATATAATCTACTGCAGAAATCTGGCGTCATACCAAAGTGATATTGTTGTGTTTTTCTTGGGCTTTTCTGAGCAGTCTGCGCAAGTGTGCACGCATGTGCGCCATCTAATATGGTTTACCTTTTTCCAATATTTCTTGTAATAAATTTCAGTTTCAAGTTAGCGCTCGTCGTGTCCACTCTTTTTCGTTTGTCCCTGTTTTTTAGCGCTTTGAAGTTGTTCGTTATCTCTTTCTATATGAACCCCTCTCCTATTTTTTATTCTACTAACCCTCAAATCACTCCTTCACCCTCACTCCTCTATCTCACCGCTTGCTATGCTGTAGTGTACATGGCTATGCTATATTGTACACCCTCTAACCTCCTCAATTTCTTCCTGCTTACCCTCCTCCCCACGTTCCCTTCTGTTTCCCGTATACTTGCCAAGCTACACTATACAAGGCTATGCCATGCTTTACTACCCCTTCCCCTCCTCATTTCCTTCCCTGTCATCCTAACATCACTTCTTCTCCCCCTCTTCACTTTTCCGCCATTTAGTGTACTGTACTATGCATGGGTATGCTATGCTGAGAGCTGCTTCGCACATATACCCACTGACTGTGGCCCGCAAACCATGCTACACAAGGCTAAGCCATGCTTTAGCTAGTCCCCTCCTCCTTGCTTCTCTCCTCACCCTCACTTCCCTTTCCCACCCCTTGCTATACTATACTTCGCGAGCAATATATATATATATATATATTGAGGGCCCCGCCTCCGCTCAGGGGGGTCAGTGAGCCGTAATTCGCACGACACAAGCCAGCAACGCTGGGAACAAGAACCGTTTTAATTCACGACTCAAAAGAATCACCACCGGCCTTCCAGACCGGCACAACACGGCACTAACGTATACAGGAGAGCCAAAAGCCCGGAACGAACAGTCCCCGCAGACTGGCGGTCAAATGGAACCTACGCGCGAAACATAACGGCAGGAAAGCAAACTCACGCGCAACTCGCAGTAGAAGACGAGCCAACGACTCCTATTAGCGGACGTCCCAAACCGGCGTGGCCTCTGCTCTGCAGCACTCACGGAGGAAACCGTCGCGCCTAGCGCGACCGTCGCCGCATCCCATCGTCCTGCCGCCCACCAAAAGCCCTGGGGCTTGTCTCACTTCCCTTCTTATCCGCCAGCCATCTTTACGCCCCCTGTGGCTTTCCGCCGCTGCCGCTCGTCACGCGCATGGGCAATGCGCGTGTGTTCTCCTCCCCCTGCTTCCAACGTGCGTGCTGCAGATAAGGGCCTATCGGACCGACACTCCCCCCCACACAAGAATGGACACTCCAGTGAGTGTCATTTTCCACCGACTACTAAGGGCAATAATGAACACCACAGAAAATAGAAAAGGGGAACTGAGAAGCAGTTCTGAATTAGTCTACACAGTTCGTCGGGCACCACAACAGTTCATAATGTGTCGCATGTCCTTGTCTACACAGTTTGTCGGGCACCACAACACATCACCATTCGTCGCATGTCTTTGTCCTGATGTCGCATGTCCTTGTCTACACAGTTTGTCAGGCACCGCAACACATCACCATTCTTCGCATGTCTTTGTCCTGATGGTTACACTGAACGGAGCCGGCCCACACGTCGCACCACATAACCATTCGTGCCCTGTCTGTCCCACCGGTTGCACAGAATGGAACGTGCACGTAGCGTGTGTCGGCGTTCACAGCAGCCTGTATCGGCGTTCCGTGATGGGTGCCAGCCTTGTGCTTTGTCGCGGGCTAGGTGGCACTGAAGTTGCTGCGGGGTGTTCTGCGAAAGGCAAGGTTATTACAGCGGGGCAAGGTTATTACAGCAGGACAACAAAAAGGCACCGCATCCTGATTGACAAACAGCGAATACCCAGGACAGCAATGTCGACGGTAGCGGGGGAATGTGTTTACGAGTCTAGCGGGCGCTCGTAGTAAGCTTTGAGGTCGCACACGTTTACAGGGCCTGTTACTCGACCACCGCGTTTGTTTTTGAGAAGGTATGCCAACCTGGAAATTTGCTTTGTAATCACGTAGGGACCGTCCCATCGTGGTGCGAGGGAGGCAGCAAACCCTTTTGCTGCATCACTGAGTGGATGCGTGCGGCGGAGCACCTCATCACCAACCGCGAACTCTAGAGGTCGCCTGCCCTTGTTGTATTGATTGCAATGTTCCAGGCGGGCCAGTTCCAAGTTCTCTCTGGCCTCCCGCAAAGTTTCGCTCCAGCGACTGGAGAGATTTTGCGCGAACGTCGCGTAGTTACAGCGCGGTGATTCGGAGTCATGGGTGAGCTCATGTTCGATAGGAAACTTGAGCTCGCGACCTAATAGAATGGCTGCCGGAGTAAATCCAGTTGAACGATTCACTGTTGTTCGCGTGGCGAATGCCATTTCCTGTACGCGGGCATCCCAGTCCCTGTGCCGGTCAGTGAAAGCCACCAACATTGTTTTAAGGTTTCTGTTGACGCGCTCAGTAATGTTGGCCTGAGGGTGGTAAGGTGCCGTTCTTTTGTGGTGTACACCAAGAACTTTACAAGTGTCCGCAAATATTCTGCCTGTGAAATATGTGGCATTATCTGTTATTAGCTGCTTTGGAAAACCGAAGCGAGTGAACGTCTGCAGCAGACAATCCCAGATTATTTTTGAATCCAGCCGGCGTAACGGGTACAGCTCTACCCATTTAGAAAAGTGGTCAGTGAGTACTAACAAGTATCGACACCCCTTAGCTGATCTGGGGTACGGGCCCATTGCATCACAGGCAACGATTTCCCATGGATACCTGCTTTCTACAGATTGCATGAGGCCCGGTGGTTTGCCTCCCCTCGGTTTTGCGGTCTGGCAGGTAGGGCAAGTTTGGACGTATGTTATGACGTCCTTTCTCATGTGCGGCCATGTGGCGACGCGACACAGCTTTTCAAAAGTTTTCTTGCCATCACTGTAACCAGCGAGGCGTGTGTCATGAAAGTACGCCATGAAAGTTTTGCGTAGAGTCCGAGGAATGAAAACACGGAACGGGGACTCGTCATCATGAGTCTCGAGTGAGGGGACGTAACGCAAGAGCAGGCCGTCCTCGGCTTGCAAGTAGCTGCCATAGGTGTTTGAGGACCGTGTGTTCCCGGTGGAACTAGCAGCGCCCAGGCCACTGCATATCTGCTTGCACTGGTCGTCGCTTCTCTGAGCGTCGAGGAGCTGCTGTCGTGAGACCAGTGTTCCCCAGACTTCTTCAGGGACTGTCACGACCAGGACCTCGGCGGCTGGTTCGCCATCCCCTGACAGTGGCGCTCGGGAAAGCGCGTCAGCCACTTTGTTGCCGGTGCCCTTCCTGTACTCCACTCTGTAGTTATATTTCTGAAGAGAAAGGGCCCACCGGGCCAGACGACCGGATGGGTTTTGTACCTTTGACAGCCATGACAGCGTCCTGGTGATCGGTTTGAATCGTAAATGCAGCTCCATCCAGATACATGTCGAATTTCTTCAGTGCGAATACGATTGCAAGGCATTCTTTCTCTGTTACGGTGTAGTTCCTTTCTGCGCCCGAGAGCGTGTGGCTCGCAAATGCTAGCGGGTAAAGCATCCCTTGATATTCCTGGAGCAAAACTGCTCCAAGGCCATAATCGCTTGCGTCGGTCTGCACCGTGAAGGGTAAGTTTAGGTCAGGGAGGCGCAGCCGTGCTGTATCAGCGATAGCCTCCGACAGAGCCTGGAAGGCTGCCTGCTCCAGGTTAGTCCAAGACCAATGGGCACCCTTGCGCAGGAGCTGGTGAAGTGGTCTTGCCAGATCGGCGCAGTGAGGAATGAAGTGACGGTAGAAGCCCGCCATACCCAAAAACCGTTGCAGACTCTTAACGCCCGTTGGTGGTGGAAAATGCAGGATGGCCTGAAGTTTCTGTTCATCTGGCCGTATTGTGCCTTGCTCGACAATGAAACCTAGTAGGTTGATCTTGTTTGAGACCAACTGAACTTTCCGGGGGTTGACGGTGATGCCTGCGTCCTGCATTCGTTGTAGTACAGTGGTTAGGTGGGTCAGGTGCTCGTCAAAGGTTTGCGAAAAGACTACCACGTCGTCCATGTAAGCCATTGCGTAGTTGAATTTGGCATCTCGAAGCACAATATCCATGACGCGCTGAAATGTGGCCGGTGAATTGCACAATCCGAAAGGTAACCTCGAAAACTCAAACAATCCCCTGTGGCAAGTAAATGCCGTTTTCTGAGCATCGCGCTCTGCTAACGGGATCTGCAGGAAGCCTCTGCTGCAGTCAAGGGTAGTGAAGAATTTGGCGGCTCCAAGGGAGTACATAACAGAGTCGATTGATGGGAAGGGGTACGAGTCTCGAACCGTGACGGCGTTTAACCGCCGGTAATCAACGCACAACCGAGCAGAACCGTCCTTCTTTGGAGCTAAAACAACTGGAAACGCCCAGGGACTGTTGGACGCTCTTACAGCACCGGTGGCGAGCATTTCGTCGAGGGCAGCGTCCAGAAGTTCACGCTTGTGGACGCTCAGGGGACGAGGATTGAAACGGATAGGGCGGACGTCGCCTGTGTCGATCGTGTGTTCCAATACATTAACCCTGCCAGGAGCCTCTGTGAACATTGCCGCAAAGGGCTTTAGGGCTGTTTCGATTCTAGCTTTTAGCTGTGATGGCCCTTTGAAGGATTCGATAATAGTGAAGAAGTCCTCCCTGGCCTCGAAGAACGGATGCACATTTGTTGCAAGCAGATCAGACTGGGGTTGTGGCGAAGTAGTCACAAACGCGAGTGGTTTTGCATTGATGCCATGGCTGTAGGTGCCCGTACGGACATCAAGCACGATACCCGACTTCGCTATAAAATTGCGTCCCAAAATTACGGGGCAGGAAAGTCCGGGTAGGTGTAGGAAACGTTGCCGAAGTTTTCGCCCGTCGAGTCTAACCGCTAAGCGAGCTGCAAGCGTAGCAGGGACAACATGAGCAGAGGCCACGCGCAGATTAGTGCTTACACTTCGCAAAGTTAAGCCTTTCATCTCGCAGGCATTCTTAATGCGATCCCCGAAAACGGAAACAGCTGAACCAGTATCTAACAGAGCCGGGACCTTTACTCCTGCCATGGAAACCATCACTAATGGTGCTTTATCGGCGTGGGCAGCGAGGGGAGTGGATGTAGACGGACGATCGCTCACCGTATTGTTGAGTACACCATGGCTGTTATCGGGCGGGGAGCACTTCGCAGGAGCGTTGGTTGCTTGGTTCTCTGGCAGTTGTCCGAGCGGGAAGGGATGCGGCCTTGTCCCTTTGGGCGTGCGTTGCTTTGTCGAAGGTTTGCCGCGGCTGTGATTCCTGGCGGCTGGATGATGTGAAGACCAAAACACCCGGTGGCCTGGCCTCTGCAGCGTGGCTGGCTGCTCTTGAAGACGAGTCGTAGCCCACAGAGGAGCCGCAGTAGTTCTTCCAGGACCTGCGTAAAGTGAGAGGACCCCGGGGGGCGGTGGAATGCTGGCCGGCGATTGGCATGCGCTCATCATCGCCTGCCCCGCTCGTTTCCCCAGCGGCCAGAACGTGGTCTGCTTGGACACTGGCTCCTATAGTGGCCCCGACCTCCACACTGGAAGCATACCGGAGGGTTCCTACTTGTGCCTCCGGCACTAGAATGGGCGGCGACCGCTACGGGCTGGCCTTGGGTCGAGGCGCCCGGTGTGGGTGTCCCACGTTCCTGGGTAGTTGACGGGAAGGCGGACGGAGCAGGCAGATTGTGGTGGCTGAATGGGTCTAGAGCCCTTGGTAGGGTCATCGGTGAGGCCATTGGGTTGGACCGACCGTGCCACGCACACGATGGCTCGAGAGTGGATTCAGGCGGTGGCGGTGGTTGGTACGTGAGCTCCGCCAACATCGCGGCCTGAATATCACCCGCTGCTGTAGCGAGGACGTCGAGTGAAGAGAATGAACGACCCCTCAAATACGCCTGAAAACGCGGATGCGACTGCTTAACTGCCCGAGCCACTCTTTCCGCTTCAGGTGCCGAAGGGTCCGCGCGGTCGTAAAGCTCCTGTAAGGACCGTATGTATTCTTGGAGGCTTTCCTCCTCAGCCTGTGTACGGCTGCGAAGTTCATCTTTCATGCGGACGGCGTAGTCGGGGGGCAGAAATTCGGCACGGAATAGCTGCTCAAAGTGAGACCAACTTTCGAAAGACTGGCGACGACGCCAACGTGCGGCAGAGCCAGACAGGGCGACGGGCAGAACGCGTAGCAGAAGAGTCTCATTTGGGAGGGCTTGCGCGTCGCGATAATCTTGTAAATCTTGCAAAAAGTCTGTGACCGATTTCTTGTCTGTGTGTCCCTCGTACGTAGGCACGGCCAGCGGTAAGCGAAAGGTGTCGGCTGGTGTAGCCTGGCGTTCTAGCAACGCGGTCAGCTGCTCGACGATACGAGGGGTATCTGGCGCGGACGCGTCCTGTTTCACCTTGTCGGGCATTATATTAGACTTGAGGTCCGTAGGGCTTTCACCTTCGCGAGCTGTAACTGTACCGGAACGCAAGAGCATTGGAATATGCGCAAAGCATATCGCGAGTGCGATGGGCCGGCAGGACGGGGGCCTAATGCGTGCGGTTCTCGCGGTGCGAAAGCGAACTCAAACGAAAAGAATAAATACTGCATGAGGAAACCACGTTGCAAGGAACGAAAGGAAGGTCAGCTACGTGCGAAAACCACGTTGGGCGCCAGATGAGGGCCCCGCCTCCGCTCAGGGGGGTCAGTGAGCCGTAATTCGCACGACACAAGCCAGCAACGCTGGGAACAAGAACCGTTTTAATTCACGACTCAAAAGAATCACCACCGGCCTTCCAGACCGGCACAACACGGCACTAACGTATACAGGAGAGCCAAAAGCCCGGAACGAACAGTCCCCGCAGACTGGCGGTCAAATGGAACCTACGCGCGAAACATAACGGCAGGAAAGCAAACTCACGCGCAACTCGCAGTAGAAGACGAGCCAACGACTCCTATTAGCGGACGTCCCAAACCGGCGTGGCCTCTGCTCTGCAGCACTCACGGAGGAAACCGTCGCGCCTAGCGCGACCGTCGCCGCATCCCATCGTCCTGCCGCCCACCAAAAAGCCCTGGGGCTTGTCTCACCTCCCTTCTTATCCGCCAGCCATCTTTACGCCCCCTGTGGCTTTCCGCCGCTGCCGCTCGTCACGCGCATGGGCAATGCGCGTGTGTTCTCCTCCCCCTGCTTCCAACGTGCGTGCTGCAGATAAGGGCCTATCGGACCGACAATATATATATATACAGCGCACTGCGTTAGACCAATGTGGCACGCGCCATGCTTTTCCTTTCTTTAATAACGCGATAGCGTTAGAGAGCTCGTGTCGCAGAAATTCTGGTGTCGGCGACGGTGACGGCGTTGTTAGCTGTGAGCGCAAAATCGTCCGTTACCGAAAAACCGAGAAAGAAGCAAATAAAGTAAACAATGAGAACCTTCGGTCCCATTGAGGATCGAACCCGGGCCCTTCGCGTGGCAAGCAGGTGTCCTACTACAAAGCCACGACGCTACTTGCAACTGCTTCGGAAAAAACACTACATATATGCCATGTAGTGGAAGGAGTCTCCTTAACGCATTTAATGTTGCATGGCAGAAGCGCACAATTGCGCAAGGCGACGCTTAACTGCACCGACAGTTTCAGTGACATTCTCGTGTGTGAAAAACTTTGAAGGCTTTGAAGTACAGAGGCATGTGAAGACCAACTTCACATCTTTCGCACTCCCATCGGCTATCGGACTTCTTGCCGTGTCCCTTGCAAACTAAGCATAGCCTTCAGGGATTCTTTATTTTGTTCGGCAGGTGTCACGACGAAAATGAGTCCATTCGGCGATTTGTAGGCGCATTGGCAAGGCAATCAAACTTAGTTTTTTGCGCGACGTCATGCGACGTTGGCGAAAGGAGTGAGCTGCTAGTTAGAAGAGCCCAAGTAGGCGCTACACGGTTGTCCATAGTCGGCACTTGCTGCGCGCTGCTAAAACACAAAAAAAGCAACATCTGTGATAGTTGTTAGTACGCGCTCGTCCTGTGTATACCAGTGCGTTCTTTTCGTTCGCCCTTCTCTGCGTTTGAGCAGCTCGCTGCAAGTGTCGTGATGCGACAGTTCTTAGTTTGCGCTCGTCGTGAGGGTGTTCTCTTCATGCGTCCTTTGTGCTTGACCATTGCGCTGCAAGTTTCGAGCTGCTTGCCGTTCATCGTGTGACATTGCACTTTGTTGCTGTCACATTCATTGCTTCGCCCTTGAGAAGAAATGCGACTTTTTTTTTTGGTGCTGACTGAGGAATCTCTTTTGAAACCGCAGTTTATTCCCATGGAGTTGTTCGCAACAATAAGGCCAACGGGTTTTAATGCGTCCTATTAAAATAGGCGGACGTGAACAGAAGGTAAAGCTTCGTCATAAATCAAATAAAAGATCTGACGTAGATATTTGTATAGCAACAGGCTAGACCAAGGTTGTTTGCATGTGTTTCTAAGAATGGAGAGCCAAGGAATTTTCAGATAACAGTGAACTTGAGCTCCATTTCATTGTTTCTGCAATATTTCAGAAAAAGGCGCTTTACTGTAATGTCATGAAGAAGTGCTTTAAAGAGTTGCTTTTTTTATTTTCTTCCATTAGATGAAAACTTGAGGTGATGAAAAGCCTTTAGAAATGTGAAAAAGCCGAGTCACCAGTGGATTCTTGTTTTGCGGGATCATCAGCTTCGCAACACGATTTCTGTGCAACGAGAGAAAGAAGCAATTAATTAAAAGCATCATAGTTCATGAAACTATATCACGCCAAAAAAGCTCATATGCAAGTACTTCTTTAACTGAGGCGAAAGTACTATTCTGAAATAAGTGCACATTAGGAACTAATTATCGGCCGTTTTTTATAGAACAAATTCCATAAGTGCAAAATTATTTGGTATCCGAGATTCTAAAATAACTCTATATTGAATAAGGATTTGTTCACAAATGAAAATCAGTGCAATGCACACAAACGTTCGGCTGCAAGATCTATGACCTTACGAAGAAAATTTTAGATGCGAAGTATCTTAAAGCGGAGCTCAATCCGGTGGTGGTGGTGTGCGGCGTGACCACCTTTACTGCGCATGCGCATACCCTCTCCACACACCTCCTGTCCACTCACCCTCTCTACTCACCCTCTCCACTTTCCCTCTCCCCTTCCCCTCTCCCATTTCCCTCTCCACATTCCCTCTCGCCTCCTCATCTCCTATACCCCTCTCCCCACCCTCCCCTCTCCACTTTCCCTTTCCCTTTCCCCACTCCACATTTCTTCTCCACTACTCCTCTCTCATACCCCTCTCCCCTCCCCCTTTCCACTCTTCCTCTGAAACGCCGGCTAGACATGCCGAAATTCTCTCCTGCGCAACGCCACGATGAGCTCGAGCGCATGCGCGTCCCCTCCACTTCTCCCTCCTCTCCTACGCTGCCCCCCTCTCGCCCGCCTGTCGACCGCGTTCCCCGCTCGCCCTGTGAGAATTAACGGCCAGGCAAGATGGAAGATACGACGCGCGTAGCGTCCCTCTTCGCGTTCCACGACGCGAGGTTGGTAGTATGCCCAACGAACGCCAACGGAACGCGATCGTGCAAGTGCTCCGGCTTCGCATCGCCTCATGGTCCCCTTTAGCGGGAGATGGTGTATTTTTTTATTAACTAGAACAAACGCACGAAATGTTTCAGATGAATACAATTTTATTGCATGAGACATACTTCTATTCGATGTTGCTGTTATTGTATTTTCTTTTGGATGTTCATTTGGACGTCCTTTCTTGTAAATATCACTTTTACAGATTTTGGGACGTCCGCAGCGCGTAGGTTCATTTTCGTAAAAAATTACTCATGCCGGATGGTTAGCGCACGCAATCAAAAGAATTATGGGGGATGCTTAGAACTTTATAAGAATGTCACGGCAAAAGCACAGTTGTACCCATAGCAATGTGGAATTAAGCTCTTAGGCTTGGCGGCGACGCATAGAGACACCGTGTAGTGGAACTTTTGAAATGCTAACGAAGCCTCAGAACACCGAGACTAGCGAGCAGAATCAGCCACATAGGGCCCGGCCCCAACTAGAAGCGAACGGGACTCGCGCATCTCCCCCGTATAGACCGGCCGTGCCTGGCAGGGCCATCACAGCAGGACCGGTGTGGAGCGGGCGTCTCACAATTCTTCATGCCCCTACCTCACTGCTTGTCACGTGAACGGTGCAAAGACGTGGCGGACTCGCAGCTCGCGCGCTCATGTGCTTTTCAACAGAGGATCTGTGTAAGTTCGGAGTAAGGCCGGTGTTGTAGAGAGAAAAATCTGCGGGTATGCGCCACTAAAATCGGGTATGTGCCAAGGAGCTCCTAGCACAGCATAGCCTTGCGTGGGGGTGGGAAAGAGAAGTGAGCATGAGGAGGAGCGATGTTATGGTGAGGAGGAGGGAAAGGAGTAAAACGACAAGGAGGTGTGAGGGTAACCGTAGATTAAACATGTGCAGCACAGCATAGCAATGGGAGGAGCGGGGGATTGAGGGGGCGGATGAGTGTTGTGACGGTTAGGAGAGCGGGTAACATAGAACGAAAAATGAAAAAAAAAATGAAACAACAAGGTGTAGAAAAAGATAAAGAAAGAAATAATTCTGCGTGTTCCAGCTGGTGGTTAGGCCTCCTGTTTGCTCAGATTTCACAGGCGTGGAACTGGGTAAAGTTTTTTTACAGGCGGAAGCCCCGAATTTCATTGTTTCGAGGACGTGTAAGATCCAAGAACACTGTCCAAAAAACAGAAAACTACGTGTGAGCGTGAGCCAGCGCTTCTATTTCGTCCACGTTACCTTTGCGGCATCGCGCGAGTGAAAAAAAAAAAAGACATCTGAGCGCGCGAACTGCGCGTTGACGCTGGGCTAGGTCCTGGGTCACAGAAGTTTCACACACAGAAAACACACAGAAACTGCAATCTACAGGCTTGATTGAAGCAAAAAGTGCAAACAGAAGCACGCTACAGAGCTTTTCACCAACATGACTTGAGTCATGAAGTCATGGTTGGTCAACGTTACGCGAACAAGTACAGCAGGTCTGCTCACGTATTAGCCAATAAATACGGGATTTCGTCTTCAGATAACACAACAAGAGCGGGCTTGCACATTTATCTTGCAATAAAGTAATTCGGTACATTTCAAGATTTCGCGCGTTATTTGCGCGTTTTTGTGCAAGCCTGTTTTGCGTCCTTGTGTTACACACTGTTCGCAGCTGAAATAAGAAATACGAACTAGCTGAAATCTTCACTTCATTAAGTAATATACACTTTCGAGTGCGTCAGTGCAAATAAAAAAGAACAGTTGCAATGAAACGTATCGCGATTCCTTGAGATAGACCATCGCCGATGGTTTCTAGGAGTAGTGTTTCGTTTTAATTTGGTGAATACTGCAATGCACATGCAGTGAAATATCTTTCTTGTTTACATCGGGTTCTTCAAATAGGCGATGGCAGTCGGTTTAGTGAGAACCGTTTGTAGGTGATTACAATAACGATCTCGCGAAATTTAGCATTTGATGCTTGCACGGCATTTCTATTGACGCTACATACACCCACAATTAGTATTCACAGGGAGTGTTTCTGGCGTCTCTTGGACTCAACACATTTACACTTTACGCAGTATTGTTCGCAACGTAGCCCCATAGCGAAAGCACGGCAGTTCCTCTATGCCTTACGGTTTTGCGTGAAAAGGACAAGGAAATAAACAGACAAGCGCTGTCTTTCTACTCGGCTACTAATTGAGAGACGCGCTGTCCCAATTCTTTCTGCCTTCATACCTGTGGCTTGTTCCTCGTGCTATAACTTAAAATTCCAAGCACAACGAAACACCTGATAGCCTAAACCGCTACCCTACCGCTCCTTTATTTTTTTATCACGAAAGTGTTTTATGCTGGTGTCCACCGAGATTTTCGTGACGTATTTCCGTCACGGATATTACGCTGTTTAAATGGACGCTAATGGATGAGAAGAAAAAAACTGTAAGAAAAGTTCCCTCACCGGAATTCGAACCCCGACTCTTTGGCCCCGACGATAAGAGCCCGCCGCTGTGCCGATAAAGTTACGGGGGCGTACGCACTGCACTCTACAAATGTGACTTACATCTCTCACACATTCTCTCTCACACTGCGCTCTTTTGGCGCCGCTAGGCGGGGCGTGGCGGTGCCGCAGTCTTTGGGGGACCCTTAAGCTTCGCCTTTATGAGTTGAACACGATAGCGAAGTCTGGCCCCTAGCGTGCACTTCAACCTCTAAGTGCATACTTATTAATGTGTGTTGCTACACACACGCGCGCGCGCGTGACGTGGTCAGGCCAGGAAAGAGGAGGTCAAACGCCAAATAATGGGAAAAAAAATAAGGACATTCTGCCGTAAAGGGCACAGAACGGAGCTGAAAACTTAAGGTTTTTTTTTTTCTGGAGTAAAATAGTTTTAATTGAAGTAAAGACACTAGGCCAACGCTAAAAAAAAAACAGTAAAGGTTTTTTTTTTCGAGCCTGGTGGCACACTTGTCACCGCCCCGTTATAAAGGGGACGCTCATAGCATCCATCCATCCATCCAGCGGGGAAGTGAAATAATGCGGTATTACACTTACTAGCCCCGATCGAGAACGATTCGGCAACGACGCAGTTAAAGCATGGCCTCGGAGATTGCGCGCCGGAGCGCATTATCTAAGGCCATGATAAAAGCGTCTCAATTCCAGAGAAAAACAATGGCCGCGCTAGCATCGGGGAGTCGCCCTGGACGCAGTTACGTTCTTTGCGTTTCGCTTCGTGTTAGCGTGCGACGGCTCGTTGTGGGAATAGTGCAGCTTCCACGTGCAACAATGGTGTTTCTCCGCCGCCTACTGCTTCGAGTGCGATACCACCGACTGTGAAAATTGCTGCAAAAAATTGGCGGACCCTTAAGCTTCGCCTTTATGTGTTGAACACGATAGCGAAGTCTGGTCCCTAGCGTGCACTTCAACCACTAAGTGCATACTTATTAATGTGTGTTGCTACACACACACGCGCGCGCGCGTGACGTGGTCAGGCCAGGAAAGAGGAGGTCAAACGCCAACAACGCCACGAAGATGCCTTGCTGAGAGCCAGGGAATCTGAAATGAAGCGTCGCCGCCGTGACATGGATCCCCAACTACGAGCGCGGGAAGCCGATCACAGGCGTCAACGACGCCATAATGACGCAGAACTTCGAGATCGAGAAGCGGAGGCCCAACGTGGCGCTTCTCTCCTTAAAAGCGACACTATCTAAGGGTCACTGCGTCGACTGACGGGGACAGAGCGAAGAAGAAACAGGAGAGAGGGCTGCACTTCAAGTAATATGTTATTAGGAGCAACGCATATGTAGGCTGAAGCAACCTATCGCAATGTTCTCTGGTCTCTTTTACCGCTGTGAAGCGCTCTTCGTAGAACGTACCGTGGTTTGGAGAGAGGACACGCTGACATGGGCAGTGATCGAAGCTGGTGAAATCGATTGTCATAAAGAAAATTCTGTAAGCGATCCCTCCGTGACGCTGTCAAAAAATATCTGAATGTCGCCTGTAATAAGGAGGGAGTAAAATGATGAACTTCGTATTTTTATTATTACTTTTTGTGCGTTGCTCCGAGAGCCTCGCAATTGGCTGTTTCAGCTTTTAGATGTGTCGTTCTTCCCATTAAAGTATCAAGTATCCAGCTTGAGTTCAGCGCTGCTTCCTTTCTTTTTTCTTCACTCTTTGCCTGTCAGTGTGCGTTGAAACTCTTTTAAGCCGCTGTGTCAACTAGCCCACCAAGCCATCTTCGTGAATAAGCGTGAGCGAACCGCCCACTCGGTTAGATATATCTCACGAGGAACGCGCGCCACACGGCGCTGTTTCGCCGACCGTTGCTGCAGCGCGCAGTGGATTGTGGTCTAGGCGCGTAGAGCCCTTTAAATAGGACATGTTGTATCGCCGCGCAGGCGACGCGGAGCACACTGAATTCAGACGGACGCGCCGGCCATGCCGTCACGCCAGGGATCCTATAGCTTAACCGCGCCGCGCGGTGGAGCGCGCGCATTACGCCGGACCATCTGCTGCCCTTGAGTCTTTCGTTTAACGATTGAGCTTTATGAGTTTTAAGATTTCTGATCCCCAAGCCAGTGTTGTCATTCTGCAACGAAGGTACACAGTTATTCTTAGTTAGGGAGAACACTTTATAAGCATTCGCTCTGGTACAGTTTAGAAACGTTTTCTACTACGCGGACGCAATGTACGTAATGATGATGTGGATAAGTGGAATAATAATATAGGTAATGCAATCATATGGTGCTAGATGAAAGCTTGAATTACAAGAAAGTCTACCCCCTTAATCCTACGTTCGGTCCACCTGTACATTGTTGAAAACAGCGGGTATGCGAACAGCTGGCCTGGCGAAGCCCTCCTCAAGTGATGGTCAAGTGCATCGCAGATTATATTCAACTCTACTGTTCGCCACAAAGCCCATTGCCTTCGATGCACACATGTGGAGACGGTTGTTTACGGTACTTTCAGATGGTTTTCCGAACGATACTTTCCACCCAACGATGTTTCTGCGTGACGTTTGCTTACCTCTGCAGTCGCCAGTGTAGAAGTAGTAAGCATACAACTTCAAGCTTGATTTGCCACAGAATCTAAACAGCAAAACACGCTGCCTCCGTCCATATGGGTCTGGATAGAACGTTTCGCGTTTGAATCGGCACTCGTTCAAATTTTGAAGCCAATAAAAGCAGTCATCTCTTGGCCGAGGTTTGTGACCTGTATCTATCAACAGAACATCAGAACAACAGATCAGAGTTGAATTGACACTAATGATCTGAATTTCTACGCTATCAAAACAGATTGGTTTGCGATATGTTACTAGCTTGCTATCGATAAAAGATGAAGTTATGCAATTTATTCTTATAGGCATAACATATCAACGTGCATTACGTGTTTCGTTGAAGGTTCCTAGACAAATTATTATGCGCAACATTCTTGTATTGTCATTGATATTGACGCAAGATACATTCAAATTACGCGCCCCAGCAGTTGATACGCCCTCCACGTTGTCTACGGCGTGCGTGGGAAACAGAGGAAGCAAAGCGTCGATGGAGCATGCCAGGATCACCGCTGACAAGTCAGGCACGTGCGAACTGCACGGGACAAGAAAAGAACAAGAGGTGCCGAACTCTGGTGAACAAGAGGAAGGCGTTCCTGCAGGATAGACATAGCCATTGTTTTATCTAACTTGTTTGTTTATAGGGCACAAGTTCGCCCAGTTTAAGCTATTAATTAAAGTGTGCTTCTTGACCTTTGCGTGACAAATCTGGTGGAGGTGCTGGGTATGAACCCAAGCTCTTCTGAAGTTGGAGGAAGCGGCCCGGAGCAAAGAAGACTTGGACCCGACGAGCTGACTCCTGTTCATCAGCGCAGCAGTCGTCGCCTACGCGGTGAGGTCCCCGAGTTTTCACCTTTGTGTTGCACAAGAACAGCAGCAGCTGTCAGCGAAGACGCTACCAAAATGACTTCTCAGGTCACGCCAGCACAAATTATAGTGGATCCGCCGATGACGCCCGAACCTTTCCACGGCGACGCATACGAAGACGCAGAGGACTGGCTCGAACGCTTTGAGCGCGTCGCGAAGGTCAACGGCTGGGATGTGGATCGCAAGCTACGACGTGTTTACTTTGCGCTCAAAGACTCTGCACGAACGTGGTTTGAAAACCACGAGGCTGCCATCTTGTCCTGGGATGGCTTCCGACGGGAGCTGCTTGCCACCTACCCGAGTACTGATCGCAGGGAGAGAGCCGAAGCTGCTCTACAAGCAAGAAACCAGCGGAATAATGAAAGTGTGGCCATGTATGTAGAGGACATGTCCCGTCTCTTCCGCCGAGCAGATCCGAACATGAGCGAGGACAAAAAGCTTCGACATCTAATGCGAGGTGTGAAACAGGAACTGTTTGCTGGTTTGGTTCGGAGTCCACCGTCTACCGTCGCTGAGTTCCGCTCTGAGGCAGCCACAATGGAAAGAACGCTTCAGCAACGAGCGAGGATGTACAACCGGGATCTGGGCATTGCCTCCATAGACTCAGTGCCGGCTGTATTTGGAAACAGCGTGGAGTTCTTGCGTGAACTCGTGCGATCTGTAGTGCGAGAGGAGCTCCAGAGGCAGCGGTTGGACCATAGCGCTCCAGCTGTGTCGTCACTAGCCGACGTGGTGCGCGAGGAAGTGAGAATGGCCGTTCGGGATCCCCAACCCATTCGGAGACCTCAGCAATACGCCCAGACAGAAGCGCCACCGCAGCGACCGCAGAGATCCTCATATGCCGACGCTCTACTGCAAGGGCCTCCCGCCCGTATGGACATCGCAGCCACTTCGGTGTACAGCACTGCGTCATCGAGCACGCCCCCGCCACCGGATAGGAGACCAAGGAAGACAGATATATGGCGCACTCCTGACAGAGTACCTCTCTGCTACCATTGTGGAGAGGCCGGCCACCTCTATCGAATGTGCCAATATCGCCAGGCGGGGCTTCGTGGTTTCGCAGTGAATGCACCTCGGCCTCGAAACGGTGAGCGTCCTTTCGAAATTGGGCAATACCTGTCAACTCGTCAGGGCCCACATGACCTTCAGCAACATCAGCCTCGCTCCACAGCGCCATTGAGATATCGGTCGCCGAGCCCCCGTCGATCATCAGCCTCTCCCACTCCAAGGCGCCGTTCACAGAGTCCGCGTCGGGAAAACTAGAGTCAGCGACCTGTGGAGGTAAGGCCGCTGCCGACGCTGAAACAGAAGAACCTCCATCGCTGACTCCGAACGACGACGACGGACTAAGAAGCCGCTGCAGTGATCGCGACGTCGCTTCCGACTTGCGTGTATTCGTCGACGGCTGCGAAGTGAACGCACTAGTGGATACAGGTGCGGATTACTCAGTAATCAGTGGCGACCTTGCCAGGACACTGAACAAGGTACTGACTCCTTGGAATAGACCGCAAGTTCGCACCGCAGGGGGACACCTCATCGACCCGACGGGAATGTGTACGGCTAGAATAGGAATAAGGGGCTTTACATACGTCGCAAGTTTCGTGGTGCTTCCGGAATGCTCTAAAGACTTAATTATTGGTATGGACTTCCTGAAGGCTAACGGCGCTGTAATTAACTTGCCGGAATCATGCGTCTCATTTTCTACGAGGCACGCGATTGCAACGTTTGACACAGAAGAAAAAGTGAATGATCTTTGCATTGCGGACGACGACGTGGTGGTACCTCCGAGGTCCAGCATAGCTGTTACAGTAAGGAGCAATGCGTTCAGTGATCATAAAGGGCTCGCCGACAGCAACACTGGACTCATACTCAAAAAGGGAATCTGCATGGCAAGAGGCCTTGTCCAGCTTCGTGACGGATGTGCTAACGTCTTGCTCACAAACTTTGGAAATGAGGTACAGCACCTAGCAAAGGGAACCGTCATTGCAAGCATCCATGACTTCGTCCAAGTTGCGGACCTGAGCGCCTCTGAGACGTCACCACCCGATTCCCAAGACGTGGATTCTGTACTCGAGTCCATTGACATCGACCAGCGACTATTGCCAAGCCAGAAAGAACAAATAGAGGACCTCGTGAGAGAATTCGTCGCATGCTTTCAATGTCATCCAAAGTCCGACGAACGCCTATTACCAAACATCGCATCATTGTCGACGAGTCAGTCAGACCTATCTACCAGCGCCCCTACAGGGTGTCACAAAAAGAAAGAGAAGCTATCGGAAATCAGGTCGAGGAAATGCTCAGAGACGACGTAATTCAGCCATCCGCCAGTCCGTGGGCGTCGCCGGTGGTACTTGTAAAGAAAAAAGACCAGTCCCTACGCTTCTGTATTGACTACCGAAAACTGAACTCCATCACTAAGCGAGATGTTTATCCTCTTCCGAGAATTGATGATACTCTGGATAGACTAAGAGATGCGAAGTTCTTTTCTTCCCTAGACCTAAAAAGCGGATACTGGCAGATCGAAGTGGACGAACGAGATCGCGAGAAGACTGCATTCGTGACACCGGATGGGCTATACGAATTCAAGGTACTTCCATTCGGCCTTTGTTCAGCTCCCGCAACGTTTCAGCGGATGATGGACAGTGTGCTCTCCGGACTAAAGTGGCAGTCCTGTCTCGTTTATCTTGACGATGTTGTGGTTTTTTCTGCTACCTTTGAGCAGCAAGTCGACCGACTGCGATCTGTGCTGAAAGCCATTAGTACGGCAGATCTGACGATAAAGCCACAGAAATGTCACTTCGGTTTCCAAGAGCTCCTCTTTCTTGGCCATGTCGTCAGTGCTGAAGGCGTTCGTCCGGACCCTGAGAAGACAGCGGCAGTAGAAAAATTTCCACAACCAACGGACAAAAAAGCGGTTAGACGGTTCCTGGGACTTTGCGCTTATTACCGTCGCTTTGTCAAAATTTTTCGAAGATTGCCGAACCACTAACGCGGCTGACAAAGGACGACGCGCGTTTCATTTGGCTGAAGGAACAGCAGGATGCCTTCAACGAACTGCGACAGCGCCTTCAGAGCCACCCAGTCCTCGCACATTTTGACGAGAAAGCCAAGACTGATATTCACACAGACGCAAGCAACTTAGGTCTCCGTGCTCATTCAGTGGCAGAATGGTGTAGAGCGGGTCATTGCGTACGCCAGTCGTACACTTTCGAAGGCCGAGATCAACTACTCGACGACAGAAAAAGAATGTCTCGTGGTGGTTTGGGCCATCAGTAAGTTTCGGCCATACTTATACGGCAGACCTTTCCGAGCCATCAGTGACCACCATTCACTCTGCTGGCTGGCAAATCTTAAAGATCCGTCAGGACGTCTTGCGAGATGGAGCCTGCGATTGCAGGAATACGACATAACGGTTGTCTAAAAGTCCGGTCGCAAGCATAGTGATGCTGACTGTTTGTCACGTGCACCAGTTGAATGCACGGAAGCCGCCTCCACGGAAAGTGGACTAGACATTCCTTTTTTGGGAGCCGTGACTTCGTCGCAAATAGCACAGCACCAGAAATCTGACCCTGAATTAGTGCTCCTTATCAAGTACTTAGAGGGACAGCCCTTCAATATTCCTCGTGCTTTTTCCCGTGGCTTGTCGACGTTCGTCCTCCGAAATGACGTCTTGTATAAGAGAAATTTCGAACATAGTACAGAGACATTCCTGCTTGTCGTTCCTACAGCGTTACGATCCGAGATCTTGGAAGCATGCCACGATGACCCGTCAGCAGGACACTTAGGAGTGAGCAGAACGTTGGCACGTATTCGCACGAAATATTACTGGCCAAAGTTACAAAATTCTGTGCAGCACTACGTAAGAACTTGCCGGGATTGCCAAAGACGTAAAACACCACCACTGAAGCCAGCAGGTCTCCTCCAACCTATAGAGCCACCAGAAGCCCCTTTCGCACAAGTGGGAATGGACTTACTTGGCCCATTTCCCACTTCGTTGTCAGGGAAGCGATGGATCATCGTTGCAACGGACTATTTAACGCGATATGCTGAGACAGCGTCTCTTGTTCGGGGAACAGCCGTCGAAGTAGCCGAATTCTTTGTGACCAACATCGTACTGCGGCATGGCGCTCCTACAGTGCTGATCACGGACCGAGGAACAGCGTTTACAGCTGAGTTGACAAATTCCATTATGAAATTGACGCACACCTGCCATAGAAAAACAACAGCGTATCATCCCCAAGCGAATGGACTGACAGAGCGGCTGAAGAGAACGTTAACTGACATGCTGTCGATGTACGTGGACGTAGAGCACCGAACATGGGACAAAATATTACCGTACGCAACATTCGCATACAATACCGCTGTGCAAGAGACGACGCGAATGACACCTTTTCAACTTGTGTTTGGCAGAACTGTTACCACCCCTCTGGATGCAATGCTACCGGTCGATGACAACTCCGATCACGACGATAGTACCAGCGACTTCACGCAAAGAGCTGAAGAAGCCAGGCAGCTTGCGCGACATCGCATTCGGCAGCAACAAAAAGACGATGCCAATCGGTATAATTTGCGACGAAGAGACATCAAGTACGCTCCTGGAGATAAAGTATGGGTGTGGACACCCGTACGCGTACGTGGGCTCTCCGAAAAGCTACTTCGGCGTTATTTTGGTCCTTACAAGGTACTTCGCCAGCTTGGTCCATTGAACTATGAAGTTGTCCCAGAAGAGCAAGTAACATCAGCGAGACGGCGGCATCGCACAGAAACTGTGCACGTCGTCCGAATGAAGCCATACTACGAAAGGCAATAATGTATCAAGCACCACTGCCGGTTGATGCCTGTTTCTACCGGCAATTACTTTAAATACCAGCCTGCAACCAAAACAAGCATCGGGACGATGCATTCTCGGAAAGGGAATAATGACGCAAGATACATTCAAATTACGCGCCCCAGCAGTTGCTACGCCCTCCACGTTGTCTACGGCGTGCGTGGGAAACAGAGGAAGCAAAGCGTCGATGGAGCATGCCAGGATCACCGCTGACAACTCAGGCACGTGCGAACTGCACGGGACAAGAAAAGAAGAAGAGGTGCCGAACTCTGGTGAACAAGAGGAAGGCGTTCCTGCAGGATAGACATAGCCATTGTTTTATCTAACTTGTTTGTTTATAGGGCACAAGTTCGCCCAGTTTAAGCTATTAATTAAAGTGTGCTTCTTGACCTTTGCGTGACAATATTGAGCTAGGTGATATATTTTAAGGTGAGAGGAAGGGCTATGCGTTTTATACGCAAAAATAAGTGCACCGCCCACTTCGGCGTGATTTTTGCTAACGCTGCTCTGCGAATGCATATGCCAGTGGCGCATCGTATGGCATCGTATGGCGCATCGTATCCTTTGCCTTCGTCATTAGATTTAAGTGGATGTGTTACAACTATACTGTAATTTTTTTAAAGGGAATGACGTGAGATTTGTTAGCGCCTAGCACACTTCGCCGCAATTTATGGAAGGCACTTATGCACACAGCTGCAACGTGACGACAACCAGAGCTCTACAATTATACAGCAGCGCTCTACAGCTTACAACTACACTTTAAATGTTTGAAAGGATTTACGGAAGGCATTTATGCACATAGCTGCAACGTGACGACAACCAGCGCTCTAGAACAATACACCAGCGCTCTACAACTTACAACGATACTTTAAATGTTTGAAAGGGAATGACGTGAGATTTGTTAGCGCCTAGCACACTTCGCCGCAATTTATGGAAGGCACTTATGTACAGTGCCGTCCACTGTTAGGATGAACGCGGCTCAGCGTGGCTGCGCTCCGCAGTGTGCCAGTGCAGCCGACTCGGCCGCGCACAGAAGCGTAGCGGCGCATGCGCACACGGACGCACGGGAGACATTTTGCGTCTTCTGCTTTAACACTCGAGCGCGCCGCTCCGCAGTAGCCAGGCGTCGGTCTTGCTTGGGTGTGGTACAGAAAGAGCGGCGGGCTCTCGTGCGCCTGCGCCGCTTCGTTTCGATGCGCGATCACGCCGTATGCACTGGCGCTTCGCAGAGCGCTGCGCGAAAATTGAATATAATATTCATCCAAAAATTTAAACTTGAGCAGATGAGAGGAAAAAGCGCTCTCTTGCGCATTTCACCATGCCAGTGACGTCACTTGCTGCTTCAAATCAGGGCATGCGTCATATACCGGAATTCTCGCCTCTTGGTGGCCGTTGCGCCGCGTGTGTAGTGCTGTGTTCCGATTGGTTTTAAAATGCGACATTTAAAAACAGAAATACTTTTTGTGTCTGGAATTGCAAAAAAAGAATCTTTGTTTTAATATTTTTGGTAGTGTGGCCGACAACAGGAAGATTATTTGAGACTTGGCGTGCCAAGCCTGTCAGAATGTCCAGCCGTGCACTGGCGTCACTGCCATATGACCATACGTCACTTACGATGAGAAAAATGTCTGTTGTGTGTCGCTGTAACTCAAGAAGAAGGTGGCGCTCACGTTCAGTTAAATTTACAAATACGTTGCTTTGGCGTCCCTGCTTGATCTGCAATTTGAGCTACAACTTCACAGTAAGGATAAATGAAGAAGCGAATAAAACGGCACGCTTACTTTGTGTCGCAGGGGCCACTTAAGGTAAAGTGAAATGAAAATATTCTTGCAGAGCAAGACCATCGTACGAACTTTTCTCTCTACTCATTGCATCCTATAAAAATACATTTATTTCTATCTAGGCAAGTCGGCTGCCATGATGTTTTCGAAAGTAACACAGAAATATTGTTGTCGAGGCTACTAAATATGAGGCATTAAGAAATAACGGAAAATCGCAACGCACACGTCTTAACAATTCGGTAGCTTCAGCTAACTCTTCTATTGCTGTCAAAAATATATTTTTCTACGACCGGGACATGAAGCAGTCCGTTGATCGCATCCAGGAAGATTTCCAACAGATCTAGCAGAAAAAGTAAGATTGTAAAGAGAAGAACAAGTGAAAAGTAAAAGACGTGGTAATTTACACTCAAACAGAAGCCTTCCATAAAAGTACAACATAGCTTCTCGCAAAGTGACACACCCGGTGGTGGCAAAGCAGGTACGGCGTTAGGCTGCTAAGCTCGAAGACGGCGCTTCCGATGTACTGGAAGAGAAACCGAATTTAAATAGGGGTGGACTTCACAAAGACAATTTACAGTGCATTTTTCTTTGTACCGAAATGTTCACTCTTGAGAAATTTGTGAAGGTAGCTTCTGCGTTATCTTTATCTTTTGAAGCCGAAACGACAGTTTATGTCCTCATAATGAGAAATGTATTTACCTGGCGGACAAGCATCTTCGCACTCCTGCTTAGTTTGGAATGAATTGGGGTGCTGAGAACAGACAAAGTTGAGTTCGCACTTCCCCGCTTCGGGTACGAAGCTCCACTTCCTTCGTATAATGCTGCATCCTTCTACGGTAGGTCGCATGTCACAATCATCACTTCTTTCGAGGGCACCTATGCAGAGAGTGAACGATACTGGTCATAATGTCAGGCGTATATGGAGCACTCCAACGAGTTATCGGTATTAACTAATAAATCCTTCCCGCCTCAAGTTAATAAGTACTGTAGTATGAGTCCGCAACATAAAACGCAATGCACCCTGGTATTACAAAACTCAACACCAATCAGTTGAAATGCAGTTAAAGTTATATGTTCCTTAGCGTTTTGCTACCGCAAGCTGTTAATCATATTTCAGACAAAGTGTTAAATCGGAGAACATCGCTCAAACACCTGAAACTTATAAAAGACAGCCCGTACTTTTAGGTAATGCAGCTTTCTTTTGGATTTTCAAAAATGCTATGACAGTAATGCTCCTGTCGTCGTCACAGGTGAACTCTACGTTGTGGCTGAAATACTGTGGCGCTGACGAACTTGCACTGAAATTATCAAGTAACTTAATTTCTTCAATAATTTTTCGATTTTATAATGAACTCCTTTAGTAACTGTACTTCTCAAACTTTGTAGTGCGGGGCCCGCTGTCTACTCCAGACAAGGGACGCTCGCCGGTTCAACTAAATAGCCATTTATTAGTAAAACTTGAACGTTATGGCAACAGTGGCAAAACACAATAACAAGCTCACCGCCAAGTTCGACGCACAATTTTCGCCCCGGCGCTAACCTTGGCCCCGGTGGACCACATGCCGCGCACATATGCGCACCTCACGACAGTTCGCCGGCAACTCCCCATTGGCCGCTCGCCGTGCTCGGTTACGAAGCATGTCCCGATCCAGCCACATGCGCATTGGCCCTCGCTGCTGGGTCTTATCACGTTCAGCGCGGACATGGTTGAGGGTGATGATCGGGTGGTTATCAAGGGTTCCCCACAGTAATAATATTTGTCCACTACATGAATCTAGTGCAAAAGTAGCTGCCGTGCAACACACAATACAATCCAATCTCTCGGCTTTGCAAAAAAAAAAACATAAAACAGAAGTTTTATTACTTACCGGCATGACTTAAAACAGAGGCACTGACAACCAGTATGAATCCGAACATTTTGAGTTCCGTTCTGCTGTAGTCTAGTCTGCCCAATTCAGTGCAGAGCGGTTCGGTCACCTTTCTTCACGCGCAGTTTGGCCTGCGGGAATATCAGAAAGCGTCTGTACAAACCATGCTACAGCGATTTATTTAGTGAAACAAAGGACGCCAATGACTTCTTGTGCAAGAGTATTCTGTAACTGGAGTGCATTCACTGCTCATTGTTCCAAATCAAGGACAAAGTTTCTTGTGTGCGTAACACTGTGAAACTGCTGTTTTGCACAAGGGTTTCTTAAAGGGATGTTCAGCCTGTATACTAATCATACGCTTTTAGACTTGAGCTATTATGAAGTGCTGTATGAAAGATGTCTCCGCTTAGGGGAACGCACGTAACGTGTGTAAAGAAGTTACGGCATCGTCACCCGCCGTAAGGATAAATTTTATGGTTGCTATAGAAAGTGTACTAATTTCGAGGTCACGGTGCGCATGCGTGACCTCCTTGTGAATGGTTCGAAGGTATCGAAAGATTCGCACTCTCTTTGACTCGAAAAAAAAAAAAACGCCACGAATAGTACCACCTATCAGATTCTTACCGCACAAGGAACTTGTATGCTTACCTGCTCACTTAGGTATCGACGTGGAAAGATTTCTTGTATTGCTGTTTTTCTCCATTCGACGAGTGTGCAGTTTATTTTTACGATCTTCGCTCCTCGCCAATTGACATGCTATCAAATTCTTCACAACGTATTATACTAGAAACACAGCTTTACAATAACACTGTGCCATGAACTCATACAGTTAGGTTAATCGTAGCACTTCGTAAAATAAAAAAGTTAAGCAATCTACCGCTCTTGATTTATTGTCATTGTTTATTCATTTATGAATTGATTTTGTCACGACCGCATACATTTATGTTGTGGCTGTCTTCGGTTACGAGAGACGCGAATATTAAAGTTGATGTTACGGCCATGCTGAAAGCGTACGGTAACATTAACGAATTCTGGTAACTAACAATATCTCTAAATATTCAGGCGTGGTGTGCGCAAACTGAACATACCAATTAAGAAGCGTTATTTTACAGCATCCGGCTGGTGCTGACAAACTTGTTCATATATGTTTTTTAAGACTAGTGTCATCTTCTGACATATCTCAAGACATAGAGACTTTGGATGAAATGAGTAGAAAAGAGAAGAGAGTTCACCACAATTATTTCATTGGCTGTTCCACAATGAAAAAGAAATTGTCAGACTTACACGCTGAGCTGCAGTGACAGAGGTCCTTCACAAGAAAGCACGTTTTGATTGTGTACACTAAGCACATTGGAACTGCCCTGACGAAATACTTCAAAGCATGAGCGTGGTTCACTCAGTAGCAATTTTAGCAACCCCTTACGGCTGACCACAGCTTAAGTATGCATAACTCAGTGTCAATGTACTTACGTGCATAACGCAGTGTAAATGTTCTAACTTATACTAGCTTTATCTTTGCTTTTTTATTTGATTGTTTGTGCATTTGTCGTGTCGACTTCCTAACAGAACCGACATGGTGATGAGTCAAGGTGACATCCCCAAACGCAAGCTTCTTAATAGACTGCTACACGACTGTGCACTTCTGCAAAAGAGCTTTGCAATGGCTAATGGTTTTGCCTAGAAGAAGCGCTTTTTTACATTTGTGGCATTCGGGTGCTATTGAAGTGGCGGTAGTTGAACTCAGTTGCTTCAAGTGCGTCATGAACTGGCCACACTAGCAAATACAAAGGGAACGCAGCAGTTCTCGTGTTTGCTCGGGACTTTATGAACGATTCACGTCACCAGCGGTTGTTGTCAAGGAGCCGTTGCTCTTTGCGTCTAAAGATAAATTGTACCCTGCTATTGTCCACGAGAAATGAAGCGAGCCTACACCGGTTTAGAAAATAACGATGTTAACTGCCATTTTTATATAGAGATTGAACTTACTGTGTTACGCTATCCCTGCTTTATTGTATAAGTGGTAGTAGTACAAAAAATGAACGACAATATTCTTTTCCTGTTTAAGTCTAGGATATTTAGCAATCTGTTCTCAGCTTTTATGACTGCAAATACAATTGATATGCGACTTGGAGTAGCATGGTAATAAAAATCTATTGCATTCTGAGATTATTACTGAATGCCTCGTTGACAGAGTGCTTATATCTGCGTATCTTTTGTCTTTGTATTCTCTGTTTTTCTTTGCGAATTCTTTCGGTATTAGAGGGCAATTGCTTTTCCACTTTCTGCCTATTAGTACGGATCCTTCCAAATAAACGCTCACTTGGCCCGAATTCATAGCGACCAATCTCAGTTGGGATGATGGTAAGCTTACTAAATAATGCCGAGGACACCGAAATGTACACCGAAACAGGTGATGACTCATCATGTGATAGTTTCGTCCCTGTGCAGCCAGGACAAAATGCTACTTTGGTTTCAGTGGCCGAACAATCACTGCACACTACCATCTACATGCTTTATTAGGCCTTAGAAATCTGTTAATGTTTAACAGGCAAGGAGCATCCGCTTTTTCAAACATTTTCCAGGAACGTTTTTGGGGGGCAGTTAGCATCAAAACCCGTACATACGTCCTTATGCCATTGTGTCACACAGTGCATAATTTGTGCTAGTACTTGGTATTCCTGACGAGGAGGTGCCAATCCTCATCGAACGCGAAATGGTGCTGTCATCACGCAGGCCATCACCTTGGCAAAACACAGTGTGTGCAGTTTTCTTTTGAAAAGAGATGATATATCTCTGACAGACATGATTCACATTGGTGTGTCAATTAGGCCACTTTTGTCATTCCGTTTGGCCTTTCCCATCAAGCCAATACAATTGCGCCAGCAACGACAAGGTCGAATATACCAAAGACGTCTACTTGAACTTAAACTGTCCCGGGCACGTTTAGCCTTACGCTGCAGAAATTTGTAACGCTGAGTATGTAAAAGACGGCGATTCAAAAACCTACCAAGGAGGAGAAAAAAGAAGGAAAGGCGGGAAGATTAACCAGACGCACGTCCGGTTTGCTATCCTACGCTGGGGAAGGGGGATTAAGGGAGAGAAAGAAGGGAGATAGAAAGAAGGGAGCATACAAAACGAAACAATACACGCGAGCTTAAAGAACACAGCTGCGTTCCATAGTACTGGACTCAGGATCTCAGGCATATACGTTCCACTGTAGATATTCGTGTCATGGTGCCTACTGAAGGCTTGCAAGTACTGGACATAGAACATCCAGTACTTGTGTACGGACTGAGCGTAGGGGGATTTCAGCTTGCCGACGAACACGCGAAGTGTGTCCAACAATGACTGAAGCACGATGATGGTTGGTTTGTCTTCTTCAGGCAACTGCTCAATAGGAAGATTCAGTGCGCACTGTTGCCGACGTGCAGTGTGAATCTGCATGTCGCTGCGACTTCGGCAACGTAGGCCAAGCTGCATCAGTTTTGTCCATGCCTTCGTTGTGTTCTGCTTTGCACGGCCGTCGACGACCTCTGTGACTGTGGCTTCGACAACGGAGCCCAAGTGGAATCTCGAGAAACTGCGCGTTTTACTGGAGTTCGTTTCGTGCCGGCCACGAAGGGTCCGGATGACAAGGGAGATGGTGAAGCAGGGCGTTCAAGGGACGCTGCAGATGCACAAGCATTGGTTTTCTTGGATGCACGTCGGCGCCGATTTCGCCGCTTTCTGACTGTTTCGGCAGCCTCGCGATGCGATGCAACAGCAGGCCCTCTTCATCCCCGAATGTACCAAATGAAGAAGCGCCGCGAAGGCCGAGGCCAACACTATCATCTTCGTTCCTGCTGTCCCCAACGGCAACATGAAGCGCCTCAACAGGCAATCTGTTTCGGCGCTGCTCGAGGGACTGGTGCCAGATGAAATCATCGACATCAGAGTGAACCCGCGTAAGAATGTCATGGCGAATGATGTTTCGCATGCTGCCGCTCTGAACGTACTACGCAACGTCACAGAGCTGGATGGAATCAACGTCCGCTCCTACATCCCCGTGGGCTCCAACGTCGTCGCCGGCGTCATCTACGACGTTGACGCTACCATACCCAGCTCCGACTTGTCTGCCCTTGTCAAGCCAGCTAATGAAGCTAGCGTTATCGCTAAGGTTACCCGTTCAGGCACCTCACGCTGCGTGAAAATAGATTTTCAAGGCAACTCTCTACCTTCGTACGTAAAGGTGGGTCACTTCCGACACCCTGTGAGACCTTTTGTGTTGAAGCCACTGCAATGTCACAACTGCATGAAGCTAGGTCACGTGAGAGGCGTATGCGAAAATGAGCGAGTATGTTCTCACTGCGCTGAAACCCATTCTGCGGACACTTGTATAGTCAATGTTCTCAAGTGTTCAAATTGTAATGGACCTCACGAAGCTTCCTCAAAACAGTGCCCAAAAATGAAAAGAGAAATTGCTGTATTGAAACAAATGGCAAAGCTACCAAGATTCTTCAAAGAAAGCCTATCCTCCTAAACCGAAAGAGTTCTCTGTTGTAAGAGAAAAGGATAAGGATATTTCATCGCAGTGGTGGCCAGATGAAGTTGTCGAGGGCGTGCTTCGTAGTCACAAAGCATCGTCAATACAGGGAGCGGCGTGAAAAAGTGCGTGCACGTGCTTGCATGAAGCATACACTTATTATGTCAAACCGCAAAAGCGCTGAACATGCCAATAAAGCCAAATGACAGAGTTCTTGCTGAAGTGCCTTACACATCCCAGTCGAAAGCTGTCTAAAATAGCTCAGAACTAATTTCCCGATCATGCACACAGTGCGGTGCCTATGTCACTTCGTGGAGTTATACAAATGCCGTGATTCCTTAGAGATGCTATCACTGTGACTCTTCCAAACTTCAAAATCGCACGTGCTCGATGTGTGCTGAGACTACCGAATGCTTCAGGCTAAGTACAAGAACATCTTCAGATGGCCCGTGACCACTCTTCGGCACGAAGTCCGCGGAGCGTCTGTCGTCCAATGGGAAGCAGGAAGTCTAAAGTCTCGTTTATTCAAGATCCGTCATTTCGCATACGCTAAACAATTTCGATTACCATGATCATTCAGCGTAGTAAAAAAAACATCTGTCACGTCCTCGGCTAATGTCGCATGGAGCATAGTCGTTGTCTTGTTTCGCCTCGAAATGGCACATGTAGCAGGCAAGGTGCGCCGGAAAGTAACAATGGCTTTGCTTGAGTTTTTTACACAGGCGTAGCCCGATGGCGGGCGAGGAGCTTGGGCTTTCAACCCTAGCCCTCCGAAATTTTAACGCTTTGTAGTATACATAACTGTGGCGAGTACCCATACACAGGGGCGTAGCCAGAAATCTTTTACGTGAGGGGGGGGGGCACCACCTTGATCTGAAGTTGGGGTCGGCCAGGCAGATGTGATCGAGTGGCATTTTGAGCTCTGTATGCCATGGCAAAAAGAAAAATTTCAGGGGGCGGGGCACGAGCGCGGTGTGCCCTGCCCCCCCCCCCCCTGGCTACGCCACTGCCCACACAAACACATATACGAGCGTCCATAAAATGGGTGTCAGGTACTTGGGTGTAAGGCAGTGGTTCTCAGCATGAAGCTTCGACAACCCCTTGTGGACCGTTGGAAGTGATGAGGAACCCCTTGCAGTGGTAGAAAAAAAGAAATGGGGGGGGGGGTAATAAATTAACACACCATGCTGCATGAAATGGGTGCCTTTTCTTTCTCCTTGGCAAATAATGGTCAGACTAAAGTGCCACGCCAATTCGATCACAACAGCTTGCCAATAAACTGTGCGGTCAGCAGTCACATTCAACCTTTTTGTAGCTATGTTTGCTCTTCAAATATGCAATACCAGCAAAAGTACGTTCGGCTGCATATATCGTAGAAAACGGCAACAAAATGTTTTCATCCATCTTATGGAGAAGGGGAAACATAAGTCAGCTCCGCCGCAATACAACTGTTATGCGGTGAAGCGTATCCGACGTCAGAATGGATCGGTCTTCGGGGACTTTGTGTGCCTCCAATAAACGCGGTATTTTTTCGAGGATGACTTTCGCGGAACCCATAAAATGGCTTCGCAGACCCCCTGCGGTCCGCGGACCCCATTTGAGAATCCCTCGTGTAAATATGTGCATTTGTAAAGAAGGGTCTACTCTGAGAACAACGAGCAATCACAGTCAACGCCTCAAAATATCAGCAGGGAAATGTACACTGGTGGAGAGAGACACAATAAATGTTTTAGTGAAAGGCTGAAGATGTTAGCCTGGCTATTCGCCTGATATCCTCCTCCAGGTGCTGGGTGATGATTATGATGTACACATTAACGCACACACACACACGCCCATATATATATATATATATTATAATATATATATATATATATATATATATATATATATATATATATATCCTGCACTGTTTATAAAGTTTTGTTCAGGCTCATGGCCCGCAAGAAATCAGCAGCGCTTTCGTGGCGCGAACGCACGGGTACTCCTTTGCCATGGGAATTTAGTAATAAGCATTGAGACATCGCACCATCTAGAGAACGTGCACATGATTTACTGTGCAAGGAATCAGATTTCTTTTTAGAATCATCGACAGAAGCCTATTCTAGAGTACCCTTGCGGCCAGCTTGAAACAATCACCTGACGACAATTGCTCAGTGATTCAGCTTCGTATGAGTCAAAATTTCTTAAATTTAAGAAACTACAATGTCACATTGATAGATGCTTCGTGCGTTATCAGAAGGTGTATAATACGAGGCGTTAAGTTGATATACCGGAAAATTTAACGTTACGTAAGAAATGGAAGAGACACGGAAAGAACATTTTATTGTGCGAACTAAATATTTCAGCATCACTGCATGACTCCGTGTGAATTTCTGAAACGGAAGCACACAGCGAGATGACGTAGTTTAATTTCATCAACCAGTAAAACATTCGACGCATGTGTTTAAGGTTTATTGCGCTGACTCCAGGAACAGGCAGATATTTTCTTAAACGCCAGTGCATGAGAAACAACTACGTATTTCTGAAAAAAAAAGCACATCATTACCGTGAACCGTATATATTCATAAACTAAGCATACCTAGACATACGAAGGTCGCAAAATTCTGTATGTTAGGCTTCTCGTTTTGCGAGAGCATGAAGACTGGGACACGGGATTGTTTTTGGACAAGGTCTATGAGCTGCAGATATACAGGACGTTTAGTAAGTGCCTCTCCGTCGGTTTCAAGCTGTCTGCACATCGTTACACCTGCACCGGAGAATGGGACAAGTAACACAACAGGCACTGATTAACTGTTCCTGTTATGGCATGCATGCATCTCGTGCTAATCTGTTGGATTCAGAGCAAAGCGCTTCAGCTTTTATCGTGCAAATAGCCCAATGATCGTCAGAGTTGTAGCTTTTCTGCAGTTGATGAAATTCAAATGTTAATTTTTCGTAAAAACATCGCTGACACATTGCTCAGTGCAGCATGATGCCTACCTGGACAGGTCTTTGTCCATGGATCGCACACATATAGTTTGTTTTTCCATACTCGGCATGCCGTATAAAACATGTAGGGACGAAAAAATCCGTATATGTCGGGATAATATTCAAGCCAGTATTGGTAACATGGATTTCCGCGGAGCCAATCACTGCAAGTAATCTTTTTCCTTGGATGTAAGGGCCGCCAAACTGCGAGGAGAATGCAAAGCAAATATTTTATTTCTTTTGACATCGCATTTAACTATTTGAAGTGGTAAATCTACTGGTGAACTTGGTAGATCAAGAGCCAATTCAGTCAAAAAAATTATAAAGATATTTTTGATTGGGTAGAAAAAATGCACATTCTAGAGATTCGTACTCTACACTATGAACAGTCTTTCTGGAGAAGAGAGGACATTAGTAAGTCTGATGATTTATCTCACGTTGATATTTCTGAGGACCTATTTGGTTCAAACTGAACTTTGCTTTTACCGAAACATATTGTTGTCTAAAAAATTCAAATACAGTACGTTCACAAAATCATTTAACAAAACATGCCACGCAGCCGCGTGTTATGAGCTTGATATAACAGAATTATGTTTGATTCATTTCTGACGTCTAATAATAATTGTTGCTCAAATTTAACGAGCCGAAATGATTATGAGGATTATCATTATGAGGCACGCGAGGACTGTCGATTGATTTTGACCACCTGGAACTCTTTAATGTCCACTTCATTCCAAGCACTCTGGTGTTTGTATTTCGCACCCATCGCTGTGGCCTGGAATCGAACCCGCGCCCTGGAGCTTAGCAGCACGACATTTTAGCTGAGCAACCATGGCGGGTTTCTGAATATAAGTCATGCCCAGTCAACACGCATTTTATGTTATAATCATACAAACGACAATACCCGTAGAAAACAACGTTCAATTACGTTAGTTCTCCTATTTCGCTGACAGGAAGTCTTGTGGCTACTTTAAGCTCCCTTGGCATGTAGTGTACCAATAATGCTATGCCAGAATAATACGAAGTACCGGCTAATACCACTGATACTTTCCAAAACGTTAATTAAAATTCCCTATATTGTCTTACTGAATGTTACGCAGTCACGTTCTATACCAAAAGACTTTCTTAAGCAACTTGACACTGTAAACTGTCTTTGTGGTGAGTGGTCTGTAATGGCCACCAACTTCGTGAAACGCTCGTCGACAGCTGATATCGTAAAATCACAGAAAGCTTACGTGTGCACTGAGTAACCGTAGCCGTAAAGATTTTTTTTTTTTTGCATAGCATGTGTACGTTTCTACCTGTGTGTTCACGATACGACGCAAATACTATTTTGGGGCTGTTATACATGAAGCTAAGGGCGTTCATACTTATATGACATATGACACACGAAATGTGAATTGTGCATTTTCACCCCCCCTCCCGTCGCGCTTACAGCCATATAGGGCTAGCAGTGTAAATAAATAAATAAATAACAACGCAGGTTATGTCCTTTGAATCTGTTGCATATTCACTGTAGACTAAAAATTCATCAAAAGAAATATTTGATAATAAACACTAATATACAGTAACGTACACAACAAATCCCTCGACTTGACGACATTTTTTTCAGGAAGTGTGTATAAATATCAACAAAAATATAGCGGTAATTGAATGTTTACATAACTGAATTATATCGTGTTTTGAAGAATATTGCAATAGAGGTTCATAACAAGTAAATATCTTAAAAAACCTGAGGTACGCTTGAGCTTCGCCTTCAAGAGCAGAACGCGATAGTGTAATCGGGCCCCATGCGCATCGTCTTCTCAATACTAGACTAACTTCGGTTCCCGGTGCATGCCTCAATCGAGCTGTAAGGAAACGAACGACTGTGCACACTGGTGTACTGACTTCTTTCTTGTGTCCGTGTTTGCACGCCCTGTCTTTTTAGAATGAATACTTACCACTAGCTCAGCTCTCTGTTATTCTATGCACATAACATTGGCCGTTTCAAATTATCCTAGAATTCCTATTGCAAGTACAGTAGTTGAGTGCTCACTACGCTATAATTTTTTCTTTTGCGAATCAGCGAAAGGCCCACTACGCGTCCGTAAGGCAACACGCGAACCTACGCAGCTGCTCACTTGGTGATGCTTTTACACCTGACGACGATTACATATATGTCGGAGCCGTTTCAAGAAATAGCGTGGCTCTGTGGTAGAGCGCCTGTTTGCCACGCAGATGGTCTGTGTCGGATTGTCACTCGAACCCAGATATTTTTATTGTTTATTTATTTGCATCTTCCTCGATTATTGATATAGCGCATTTTTTTCCGTAGCAGGTTAAAAAAAATAGCGTAGCTATGTGGTAGAACACCTTCTAACCACGCAGACGGCCTGGGTTCGATTCTCAATCCAAACATTTTGATTATTTATTTCATGCATGTTCTCGACTTTTCGGCCACGGAGAAGATGATATTTCGCTCGCAAACAACGACACCGACACCGGAAATTTCAGCGAAACGAGCTCTTTAACGCTGTCGCGCTAAAATTTTCTTAGCTTGTACTGGAAGCACAATGCTAAAGAGACAGCGGAGCTGATGAGAAACCTAGGTAGTCCTGGTGCTGTTCTTATATTTGCAAATTTCTCTTTCTTTATTTTCTATCTTCTCTCTCTTTCTTGTGTCTCTCTCTTTTGTCTATGTTTATTTCTATTTCTTCCTTTCTCATCTTTGTCAAATTCTTTCTCTTTCTTGATGTTTCTATCTTTCTTTCACTGTCTTCCCTTTCTTTCACTCTCTGTATTGTCGTTTCCTGTATGGTCTCTTTCTCTCGCTCTTTCTTTCTATCTCTTTCTTTGATTCTCTCTCTTATCTTTCCTTCTTTTTCTTTCTGTCTTTCGTTCTCTCTATTTCTCTCTTTCTCTTCCTTTGTAAGGTATGCTTTACTCTCTTCCTTCTCTCTCCTCCTCAACCTCACATCTGTCCTCTTTACCTTCACTTCCCTCTCCCACTTCTTTGCTAGACTATACCATGTAATCTAATGACATGCTCTGATAGCGTGCCTGGATAGCCGACGTGTTTAAGGCGCTTCGCATTCGGATAGTGGGTACGCGGGTTCCAATCACGTCACGCGAAGAGAAATTTCCCCCAAAATATTCCTATATCTTTATTTTTAGTTCCCTTTCTTTTTATCTCTCTCTTTCTTTCTCGCTGTCTTTACTCGTTGTCTCGCCCAGCAGAGTTATTGCATCCACGTGTACCAGACATGTGGTGCACGTGTATGGGAGCGAAGCAGTAGATGAAGCAGAGCGCGAAGAGAGCACGCGGCGCGAGGTGCTCCTCGGCGGTTTTCTGTTGACGACGGAGAATACGGCGGGTTAAAAGCTTCTATGTTAAAAATCGTAAACGACTTGAAATTCACTTTCAGGAAACAGTACTCACGTGGGGCAGGCCCTTGCACACTTGAACTTGTCGTCGAACTTGTTTATGTTGTCCGAGCACACTTTATTTTCGTAGCAACCATTTAATTTTCAATGAAACTCCACTTGTATTCTAATGTAGTGCAGTTTTTTTTCGTAGGTGGTTTTAGACAAGCCTTATTTCTTTCATACTTGTTTGCTGAGCCAACATTCGTCGTTTGCACACACACATGAAAAAAACAAACATTTTTCGCACTGAAACTATCAACTACGTTGTGTACATATTTCAGGAATTAAGGGCAGAATTATGAAAACACAACGTAACTTTTCGTTACAATTAAAGAAGCAGCTGTTATATTCACATATCTAAAGACTACTTTGGCCTTTACCAATAAAAACGCACGAAGAAAACACACTGCTGGCAAAAAGCTCTGCTTTCAATGTAAAAATTTCACAAATTGTTTACGACGCATGCCTACTAGGTTTTTCAAAAGTACGTTAGCATTGTTTTTTTTGCACCAATAGAAACTTATTTTCTACTATTGATCTTGCTGACACAAATATATACATAAGCGCTTGGAATAGTGTGATTTAACCATTGCTGTGGATGTTAAGAAGCACACTCAAGTTGTCAGTTGGCTAATATTGCGAATCAATCCTTTACAAAAGGCAAACTGAAATAATTTTAGTCTTTTGGCTCAGGTAACAAAAATGACTGATATGCAAGATTCTTCCCTATTTTGTATAAGCCTTTTTAATTTTGTTTGAAATGCAACAAAACACGTATTTCTTATCTATTTTTTTTCTAATTTTAAGCTTAAACTAATAACTGATTTAGTCTGAGTGCAACGCTACCAAGGCCCTATGCTGTTTATGGGTTCTATATAGTAAAGCAACGCAATTCAATGAAGCTGGAGGCATACATATCCCACTTACTTGTTCCCTGGCTGGGCGAAAGCAGTTGACATAAAACTACTAACACTTGACAAAACGTACTCATCTTATCACGCTCCACCGTATCTCAGGCTGCAATGTTTTCGCCTTGAAACTCAAGAGGGGCTGTCGTTTTCCAAAACATTCGCAAGGATTGCGCAAAGGGTGTGTATAGAAACATGTTTAATCTTAACATCTCTACGAGTTATTTTCCTCGTTCGCAATCTTCGAGAAAAGCACCACCAACGCGCATATTATCTCTTCGAGGCATTGTGCTGTCTTCTCTGATATAGCACATATGTCTAGTGCAGGTCTCACACGTACTGCACTTTGCGGTTTGTAGTGCGCTTGGCATGCTCCGCTTCCACACGTACTGCAGCAAAATCGTGGTGTGTGCCGTGAAAACAAGTTTAGGTTTTCTCGAAAAAAAAAAGAGTTGCATAATTTTTAAAAACTTACTGACAAGTGCAGCGCTAATTAGACGACGGCAGAACAAAGAGGTTAAAATTAGCGTTGTGTTGTGGTTTTCTTTCCTCCGTTCAGTTCGTCAGTGATGACTCACCACCAACTCACCCGAGATTCTCTTCTGCAGCAAGATGTATGCGTGGTACCATACTTGAATGTTGCTGGCGAACCTAACTGGAACGCTTGTTTTTTATTTTGTGGTAATGTCGGTTTCGCTGAATGACGCCCTGTATTTGGCGAACGTTCATACGAGGAGATTCACATTTATTCAGCTTCTATTAGTAAATGGGTTTAGTGGGACATTTAAAACGCTGAAAGAAAGTGCCTTTTTGCAGCAAAGATAGTAGATTACGGCCGCTCGATAACTTTTTTTTTATCAAGCGGCCGTGGTATGATGCTCTGTAGAAGAACTGATAGCTGGGCCAGTTAATGATGATACTTGAACATTTTAACTTAGAGCAACGACGACGAGGACACAAGAGAATAAAATATTCAGTTGCGAGTCATCTCTGTGGTTTGTCTCCTCTTCTCTTATGTCCTCCTCGTCGTTGCGCTAAGTTAAACATGTTCAAGTATGATGCTCTGAATCCGCCCTTTCTTCGCGTGCTAGACATCGACAGGAAGCGATTACACGAACTGAAAAGGCTACCTCCATTGAAATTATGCGTGCATTTATTGTAATTTACTCAGTTGTATCACATGATTGGTTAATTAGAAAATAAACTTAATTAGAAAATAAGTGTTAACTTTGGCTTAGTGTAATTGACATTTCCTTCCCAGAAATTACACATGGGTTCAAGATATGATCCTAAAATCAGGAATCTTAGGATGCACGTCCAACGCGATCCCCGTATCGAACGCACATAAAGCGCGTTTCGTCGTGTGGATAAGTCCTTGAACACTTTCTAAAATCAACGTTTTAGTGTTATTAGAGTTTAAAAATTGGGGACCCAAGACGCTGGCCCCCAAGCTGCGTTGGGCGCCTGCTCTTGCGTTCGGATGATCTGCGGAGTTTGAGAATAAGGCCAACGCAGGCTGCGTTAGGACAAGCGCACGGAGCGCCACGCGTGACGAAATTTAAAATCCTGCAGACGCGGGCCATGCTGCGCCGTGGCCCGCGCTACGTCTGTGTCTTCTCCCGGTGACTCAAAACGCTTTGGAGACCCACGCTAGTTTTCAATGTTTGCGTCTTGGGTCAACGCGAGCGCAAGAGCCCAAGAGTGGCTTGGGTTCTGCGCATGCGCCCTGGCGCCTCGCAAGCTTCTTGGGTCCCCAAGCTCCTTGGGGTCCCAATTCTCATCTCTAATTTGTGATATGTATACAGAATGTACGAAATATCACGCAGCACGATTTAAAAAAAGAGGACCATCGTTACGTGAAGCACATCCAGGCCATATTGTTCCCAGTACACTGCAGTAGCCACTACTAATTTTTTCGTTATGGAAGTTCAGGTAATAGTCCTAATTATGTTTCTAGCTCGACCATACTATCTAATCATTAAAATGTCAATGACGCATATGTAGTGTCTTAAAATGACACCTAACTGCGCTATTTTTAACAACGTACTATTGCATCTCACTTTTCTTGGCTAATAAAGAAGCCTGCGAAATCTAAAAAATGACACGACTAGACTGCAGCGCGCATCAGCAAGCAGCGCCCTCAAATAGGATCCCTGTGAAGTAGCAAGTGAAGACTATACGCTCACACGTTTTTCACGTGGGAGCGTAGTCACGTGTTACTTTTCATATTCGCGTGCTTTCGTTATCAGCCGGATAAAACGAGCACGCATAACTATGTTGCTGATAATAGCGCAGTTAGATACCATTTGAGGATGCCTACATATGCCTCATTGATATTTTTATGATAGATGCGATTTGTCGAGTTAAAACATGATTAGAACTAATTAACTAAACATCACTAACGAAGGAATTAGTAATGGCTCCTACAATAGACTGGAAACAATATGCACTAGGTGCTTCGCGTAACGACGTTCGCCTTTATTTAAATCGTGCTGCGTGATATTTGTGACGCCCTGCATACTGTTTTTACTGGTTTTCTATGTTTTTTTTTTTATGTACAAGTCACACGTACAATAAAACTTCCCTTTTGTAGACATTCGAGCATCCTGCATGAGAACAGAGCGGGGGCTATTCGCACGACTGGTCTTTACAGTGACCTTGTACGTACTGTGGAGGCGGCGCTGTTTGGTGGAGCGCACCGCAAGCCTAATAAGGCGCCTACCCTTACTTCAGAAAGTTCGCCTCATTGTGTGAATTATCTCGATGACAGCTGTAAAACACGGAGAAGAGGCTTTCCTTCGACGATGGCACACACGTTTCTTTAAAGTAAGGAAGGGACAGCTGGAGTTCCAGTATTCCCGCGCTAACAGACCTCCCACTCTACATGAATGTATACATGACAGCCTTGAATATGTGAACATTTTGATCCAGCTTATTGTTTCTTTAATTTGTGCACTTATGGATATACAAAGGTAAATCAGTGTTTTGTTTTCATCCGGGAAATGGATATGATGTTTTTTTCGTTTTCTTTGTTTATGTGCCATGTAGAAGAAAATTTCTCCTTTTGAAATGCCCAAGGACTACTTCCTTAGTGCTGTGATTCACATAGCTGGTTTTTTATTAGGGACAACTTAGCTCCCGTATTGGAGTATATATCACTCTAAATCGTCGAACATTTTTCTAAACACACAGAAAAACACTAAGAGGAAGCTATAGTTCGACGATTGCACATGCCTTTCTCTAAAGTAAGCAAGGGGCAGCTGGACTGTAAAGTGGTTAAGTACTAACAGAGCTCCCACAGATGTATATGTGTATGCTCAGCAATCTTCAATATGAACATTTTGATCCGGTTTATTGTTTGCTTAATTTGCATGCTAATGAATATAAAGATAATCACTGCATTAGTGTTGATCTGTAAAACGTACATACTGTCTTTGCTTCTTTTTTTTCGTTTGCTTGTTTTCTGTTTGTTGATTTGTTTGCTTGTTTGTTTGTTTGTGTACAAGCTACGTGTACAATAAAACTTCCCCTTTCTTATGTCCTCCTACTCTAGTATGTGTGCATACTTGACAGTCTTATAAGTGGGCGGTTTGTTGCAGCTAATTAGGGCGAAAGACTGGGATGCCTCATCAAAACTCCAAATTTACCGTTGGCTTCGGCAGCGTCAGAGTCCCGCAGCATCGGCGTCAGCACGAGTCATGCCAGAAATCATCACGTGATGACGTCACAACGAATTGCCTAAATTTGTGACGTTAACACGCAACACTACGACGCCTCATAACGCGACGTCGCGCGATGGCGTGATCACATCACATCGTCGCTTGGTCGAAGGTGGGCCGATCCCTGAGGCAGTGTAAAACTAGGTGACATGCAGAAAGCATGCAACGTCTCCGCTTTTTGGAGGCAGTGGAAAACCACGTTAGGTGCAGACAAGGTCGAAAAAAAGTTGAACTCACTCAGACCCACTCAAGAAACACTCCAGAACAATCCGAATATGGGGAGTATTTCTGCCACACAAAAATAACCGTCATCCACCTCGTGTATTTTCCTCGCGTTATCACCGCGGTCCCGGCACTTCCCGGTCACGAACGGCTCGCGCGTTATCAGCGTGACATAGCATTGTTGATAGGAAATTCACGAGAGCCGGTTTTGCAAGAAAGAGATGCGAGCAAGCCAGATGACGATTATTGTTTTTTGGGAGAAATACTCCCCCAAATACTCGATTTTTTTCTTAGAGTATATATTTTACGCTTACGGCTCACTCGGACTCACACTCACCAACATTTTCCTCAACCGGACTCACTCGGACTCAATCTCACTAATATTTTAGCAGCGGAGCTGCTTATTCTCGGCTAGGATGGGCGAGAGAACTACACTCTTAAAAAAAATGGACCCGGAAAGTTGATACAGCTTTTAATAATACACACACGTTCACTAGGCAGATACATAGTACCACAATGAATTCAATACATACACAATTCATTCGCATGTATAAAACCATTCACTACAGACGCATACGTACAGACGCTTACACATACCCCTCTATGAAGCGCTGGCCCTTATATAGTCGCTGAATTACAGTGGACCATGGTGGCACAAAGGTGCGCCATTTTTATTCAACTCTTTACGATTCCATGGCTGCGTCACAATATACGCCGACATTATCAATAGTAGCTGTGGCTTAGCCAAGCGCACCAGTTAATCTAAAGCCGCATAATAATGAACGATATATTATATAGTTGAATAAGTTAGTGCGAAACGACCACATTGAGAGCCGTCCATACCATTCCGATGACATTTTGAAGTAGCGCCATCTTCCGACAGCGGCCACAGCTGAAATTTCTCTCTCTATTTCTTTATTTTCAATAGTTACTGTGGGAGGGCGCAAGATCAGCAACATGCCGTTCAGACTCCGTCGCCTTGACCCGCCATGGTGTACTCGTGGCTAAGGTGCTCGACTCCTCCTCCGTCGCCTTCGTCGCGTCGATTTCGTTGAGTCGTTTGGCGTTGACATTGGCTCACATTCTATTTATGCGTTGACCACAAGTATGACGATGGGCCATGGATTCGTTCAACTGCTAGCCCTTCAGTGACAATGCTTCTGATACGGTACGGCCGTCTCATTTGTGTATATGTACATTACAACGCGGTCGTGCGAAGAAACAAGACAAGATGGCCTCGCACCGGACGGTGGTCTTTCGAGAGCGATGTCAGTGGCTCTTGGCGCCGCGGCAGCTCGATTACTTGAGTAGAGAAACTGTCGCTACACCGCGCGAATTATGGAAAAGAACGCTACCCACACTACGTGTTCTGTAATATTTCAGTACGCTGTACCTTCATGCTGCTCTGCTACTGTGGCTGTGTTCCAATTCTGGACAGCATCGTAGACAGTCTACGCTGACAGCTTAGAAGACAGCATCGAGTCATGTTGTCCGACAAATGGAACGCGTCTAGAGACGTCTACGCGACGTGACGCCACCTCGCATCGAGAAGAGAAAGCTAAGAAAAACAAACGTAAATGTTCTTTCTTTAGCCTCTTTCGTGTTCAAACCTATGAAAAAATTAACGTAGCTTACATTGAGCGCCTGGAAACGCGCCTACTGGTGCACTGACGACCATACCGCGAGATCCGCGCTACGTGAGCATTGCGCTGAGCCGCCATCTTGTTTGGACAGCAAAGTAGCCTGCATCGTTTTTGTCTTTCTCGAAGCTGTCTATTTTGCCGCTAGTGAGAATTGGAATGGGACTTAAGATGGCCGCTGTCCACATAGCTGTCTATTTAGCCGTCTACGGTGAGTATTGGAACACACCGTGTTACGTCACGGTATTCGCCTGGCGTGTGAAATTGCGGTCATTGTGCCACAACTGTGTAGTTGACGTTGTGGCGGTGGTTAGTCTTGCGCTGGATTTGGAATACTCTTTTCACAAAGGTGAGTGACAGTGTTAGTGACTACCTACTGTCACAGCTGTCATTAGAAGCGCATTTTGTGTTGAGTTTCGCACGCCAAAGCAAATCCTGAGACCGAGAGATACATACTGCACGCGTGATAAGTCCGTCCTAATTCTCAGTGATGGCATGCTATTCAAAACGCAGTGATGAGAATTTTGGCTTAATTGACAGAAGTCATTGACTTATTTTTCAGATATGTTCAATTATGATGCAGGTTAACGTTAAAATGCGGCCACGGCGGCCACATTTCAACGGGGCGAAAGGCAAAGAACACCCATGTGCTTATGGTCGGGTGCACGTTAAGAACCCCAGTTGATTGAAATTAATCCGTAGTCCCACACTACGGCGTGCCTCATAATCACATGGTGTTTCGAGACGTCAAACTCAGCAATTATAAGTTATCGTACTTTCACGCATGCGCTGTCCAGTGGTATCACGTTGCTAAATGTTGTAAAAATTAACTTTCATGCTTCTTTATATTGCTTATTGTATTGATAAGTGCTGTGTAAAACTAAAAACGCATGCTCTTGCCATATGTTAACGCCGAGAAAAATTGAATTATTGGTGTACAGTCTAAGGTGTTCATTAAAACAGACTGTTTGTGAAGCGGGACTTACTGTATTTATGACAAGCAGATCGTGCGCAACGTATACAAACAACACGAGACACACGAAAGTATGCGGCGCATCGCGCACACGCCGAGCCTATAAAAAAGGGGAAAAAAACGCCACACACGTTACTCAACACATAGAACAAAACAATGAACGTCACTCGTGTTTCTCGCATCAGTCCTAGGTACAAGTAATTGCACGCGACTGGCCGAGATCGGTAGCACTGGATAATCTGGTCTGAGACTGCCGAGCGAGCGCGAAAAAGCGTCCGCTCTCCGCCGCACGGAATCACGATGTAACTCGGCGTGGGCATGCGCGCGCGCGCAATCACGTGGTCGAGGAGAAACGTTTCTCCCTTGGCGCTTGCCGCAAAGGGCGCGACGAGTAAATCGTCCGCAAAGGAGAAAGTCGCTGCTCCAAGGAGGAACGGAGCCCGTTGCTCCATTCTCGCTCCTTTTTTTTTTTAGAGTGTAGGATGGGCGAGAGAACGAGCACAGAGAGAGGAGAAAGAGAGAAAGAAATAAAGGGATAGAACTAAGGAGACGAGATAGAGAGAGATTTGGAAGACAGAGAAAAAAAAAAGCCTAAAACAGGGAAAAAAATATATAGTGATAGAAAGAGATAGAATGAGGAGCGCAAATAGAGACGGAGAGAAAGAAGGAAAAACAAAAAGGGTAACGTTACGTAAGAACACAGCGCTAGTCTCGTGACACGTTCCTTCCAAATCACGTGACACTAGTAAGTGACAAGTTACCTCGAAAATCACGTAACACTAGTGTAGTTACATGTTCCTACCGAAAATTACGTACCGCTAGTCCCGTGACGTGTTCCCGCCAAACCCATGTCGTTTAACTGGGGCAGGGACACGGGCTTGGGAATGCAACTTCTTCGGAGTTCGAACACTATCTCCGCTGTTGGTTCGTGCCTTGCCCTAATAGTGGACGCTGAGCCAATATTTTTCTCAACGGGCTCACTCGGACTCAAGCTCACGAAAATATTACACAACCAGACTCACTTGACTCCGACTCACAGCCCTATGTGAGCCTGAGTGAGTATATGTGTTTCTACTCATGAGTGAGGTCGCCCACCTATGGGTGCAGAAAGCTTTCAGATGGTGACAGCGAAGGATCAATGAATCGGATGAGAAGACGAGGATCTTTTGCCTGCGAGGAGTCTCAGCTGAATGCATAAGAGACTTTGTGAGTTTTTTTTGCTTCCTTAATATGTTTGCTTATTATATACTATACACTGATAAATCAGTGTTCGTTAAATCTCTGAAACATATACACTGTTTCTGCTTCTTTTGATTCTTGCTTTTGTTGTTTATGAGAAGTTACATGCAGAAAAAAACTTCCACTCTTGAATTTTCAGAACGGGAAACCTGCATGGTTTTAGAATTATCGTCTTCCTGTGACGCTCACTAAGTTATTAACCCATTGAGGCCTTGACATTGACCGCATATCTACTTTTATCAGAAGCATTTCGCGTTACGCGCTTTAAAAAGGGACGCAGTTAAGGTGCTTTTCTACCATGCAAGAAAAATCACCATCTATCTCACGTACTTTCCCCGCATTATTGCCGCGTGCCTGCTACTTGCTGGTGGCGGACAGCGTGAGCGCTATCAACGTGGTGCTGCATTCTCGATAGGAAGTTACAGAGCTCAGAGTTTTCGAGAAAGCAAAAGTTAGAAGCTAGATGACGATTACTACTGTGCGGCAGAACGGCACCTCAGATACGCCCTTTTGCTTTAAAGCGTAGCAGCATACGGGTACCATCCTGCACTCTAATAAAAAAAAAGATATGTGTGACTATTTCGGATAGTCCTGACTGCCACGTATAGGACTCTCTTTAAAGAGGCACGTTAACTCTCTAGTATTCACACGATTCCCCGAAGAGATATAGTGATCTCCAAATAGAGTTGACCTGACTCCCTAAAGAGAGTCATATACTGGCAAGTCGGACTCTCCCAAAGGGTAAAAAACTCTTTTTTTTTTTCTTGGAGTCTGGGGTGCGCCGGGCAAGAAACGGGGAACAGCTTGCCAACCTCAGACGCGGGATTTATTGACAGATAATTTGAGTAATCTATTTTGCATGAAAAGGGAGTATTCTCGGATGCGAGGCTCAAAAATTACAAACCACGAAAGCTGCTAAAATTACATGTTTGGTCACGATTTATTACGCAAGAAAGTACGGTATATAGTGAAGAACAAGACGAATGCAGGAAAGTGAGCAGTATCATCACTGTCATGTTTGCTTTCGCTCCCTCGTCTAGCTTTGTGCTGCTGTGGCAGCGGTAAGCAAGATAACTTGGTTACCGTTAATGTATGTGTCACTGCATCAGCGCAAGTTCGCCACTTAACAATCATTCAGCGCTTCCCCAACTTTGACATCTTCGTCACCACAACTTCCAGTTCCACTTTGGTGTCAGTTTGGTATCATTTTTAAAAGCATTAAACATACTTACCGTGTGCGTCGTAGTATACCAACGTGACTGAATTCGAGATGGACTTGGTGGTGAGGTCGCAAGAAAACCTCTCGCAATATTTTAACGTCGCGGTGCCTAACGGTTTATTGCATATAATTAAAAGCTTATTTAATCGGTTGTTTGTAACATCAACTTGTTTTTCGTTATTTTCTTGCTCCTGCACATAATTTCTAAATAACTGATATTAAGTGCTTGCTGTTCATCGCACATTTCCTTCGCGCCGTGAAAAGGGTTACCAGCGCTATGTTTGTACTGTTCTGCACACATCTATGCGACAAATTTACACCAGTGTTTTAAACACTGAGATGATGATGATGATAATGATGTTGTAGGTTGCCGGCGGATCTAGCCTCGTGTAAACAGTGAGAGTAAGGCATGCTGCATTCATATTCCTTCGCAGACAGGTGCTAAGAAAAAGAAGTCTATATGTCAACTACATAAAAACGTAATAATACGATCAAATTCCATTGATGACAGAGTTTATCCAGGGACGAATTGTGCTCACACTAGTACACTTAACATAGTGTTTAATTAGCATCACATATAGGTTTTGATGAATATGATTATATTGATTATATGCAATGTGCATTGAGGCACAAAAATTTTTCCGGAAATATGCAGTCGTTCACTTTGGCACTTGCCGAGGAAAACTCTCATAAACACTATGTTTATACTCTCCTACAGGCATATATGCCACAAGTTTACACCAGAGTTTTATACAGTAAGAGGAAAGCGTGCCGTATTTGAATTTGTGATACAGGTGCAGTCTTACAAAAACAAGTCTGCTTGACCAATACGTTGCTAATGTCATCGATAGCAGCCGTTCGTTTTAGCACTTACACAAGCAAAAATGTTTTAAAAAATGCCGACTACACAGAATAACACTTTCTTTTATTCAGTGTTGATTAGGAGATGCTGGTGCATTTACATAGCAGCGGCTACTCCGTTTTACAGATAGTAGGATTACCGAAAATCACAGCCTTCAAAAAAGCTAAAAAATCGCTGCTAGATACATCGTGTCAGTCAAGGCATACCATTTCATATAAGCACGACGTGCATTCACTAGTGACACTAAAGACGACGCAAAATACAGTCCAGGTACTAGACTCACACACTTACTAATGTACTTCAATGTCAACTCACTAGAACGCACATAAAAGACAGTCACAAGAACACCATGTGTTAACAAATAACGCTATACATAAAGTGCAGTCACATAACACGAAAAATTGACACATAGTATCGGTACAGTTACATACATCAAGTTTACACATAACTCGGCACATAGCGTGACATGGTCAGCTTAAAGTGTATACACAAAATTAACTGTCGCTATGCATATAAACGCTTATTTCTATAATTTCCAAGAACGCCACTCGTTTTTACAAATTTGTTTAGAGAAAATAGTTCACGGTTCTGTGAGACACGTGTTAGGCATGAACCTAGGATTTTTTGCGAATGAAAGGTCTACGGTCCAGTGCCATTAAATTGTGTAATAACTGCTCTCTTTGTTCGTGCTACCCTGGCCATCCTAATTAAAGATGTTTTATGTCCTCATGCACGTAGCCGGAAGCGAATTCTGAACATTCTGCTGGTGAAATTTTGTTCGAAAAGCGATTTTTGCAAGTGGTACGTTTTTGCAGGCGGTGAACCAGCGTTTCAAAGGCTCAGTTTGTATTCAGTGGTAAAGGTATTTTTGCTTCAAGTGAACCATCAATGGAAAACAAGTGTGAGGGTCTTGACTTTGAATCAAACCATGTCACTCGGCTACCGCAGGTAGATATCTGTCTTAGTGTGTGTCGTAAGTCACCTTGTATTATGGGTTGCTCCGATACAATATTTGTACTGTGTGCTTGTGCGGCTTCTTTATCCGCTGCAGCATTTCCAGGGACAATGCGCTTTTTAGTGGCATATATTTTGGAATGCGATCTCTAGTACATCAACATGAATATATATGTGACGTTTTTTTAGGCGAATCAAGTAAAACAGAGACACGAAGCAATTACTTGTAAACAATTTGATTCACAGAAGGATTATTCTTTGAGTTCCAATTTTTATTGTTAAGAAGAAGCGACTGACATCAGCAGCGTCGAGGAGTGCGCTTCAGGGCTGAAAAAAAAGCGACACACTATTTTAACTTTCCTTGCCCAAATTTTACTCCGACTTTTTCTTTGACCTGTATGTGCGTCATCCAGAAAGGATTATTGATAAAGAAAATTTAACTAACTGCCTAATGCCAAAGGCGCGGTAACATTTTTTCAGTTCAATTGAAAGTACAGAACCTCTTCGCTTTCCGCAGAACAAATGTCTTCGCTGGTTTCTAAAAGCAAATAAGACAAAAAAATCGTGATCACCGAATATGCTTGCAATTACTGGCTTCACGGGGAAATAAATTTTTTTTTGTTTGATGATATTATCCAGATGGCTGCTGTATCATGTAACATCGTGGAAACAATATTTTGCTCTAGATTATCTCCCTCACGTCGCACTCTGTGCTATGTCACCGCCACGGCAAAATTATCAAAAATGTAAACGGTGGTAGTGAGAAGCGATTGTTTTTTGTTTATCATTTAAACGGTGCCTACATCACCAGTGAGGCATTACAGCAGATGCTGTTGCATTTCCAGTACATGCAAAAGCTTATAGATACTATTTCACGCCCAAAGAGTGAGAAGGAGCATCTCGTACTCACAGATTCTGACATTCAAGACACAAGTATTTGAAGAAAGTTCTTTAAAAAAAGGGTGCAAGCTTAGAACCTATAAACAATTTCTAGAACGCGAAATATGTTGATGTAAGTGATAGGCGCCAAAGGGAAAAAAAGGCAATTTTGTGGGTTGCACTCACGGAATACGTTCTCCTCTCTTTGTCGCAAATATGAGGCACTTCCTGGGTTATGCTTATGCTTGCAGTATAATTATTTTATTATCGCGTGAGTACGTCGCTTGTAGACTGGAAACGTTTCACACACATGACATCCGCTTTCGAAAGAGCATTATTTCGTCTCATACTCTGCTGTGTTCAAGCGGTCGTATCACGTATCTGAACATACGAAATGTACCGAATTACAAGGGAACTGCATTATGGCACTTCCTTCAATTTGGAATTGAGGTGCGTGAATTCTTATTTAAGTTGAAAAGACAGAATTTTCATGACCTGCCGAGTGACATACACTCAAGTTCACGCGTGGCGCACTTGTTCTCGCAGTAAAACACAAAATCGAGAAATATATCATATTTTTAAGTCGAACCTAAACTGCAAGTACAATGGGCTCATTTCTTGAATGACGTAACTGACTTGGTGGTAGTCAGAAGGCTGCTGGGCTAATCATTGAAATACTATGCAGAATTAAGAGCATAACCTCTCAGTCCTCTTTCACCACTGATAGTTTACTTAGCCTCAAAGCGACACCGCGGGTCTGGATTAGAGAGTCACACAACACACTCTAAAACGTTTACACCCATAATGGTGCTCCGCTGTCTCATAATCGGCACCCTTACATTTACGGCTATAAGAAATTTATGCCACCTCAACAGTGAGCTCAAGAAGTACGAAGAGAAAAAGAGCTGTTAAAGCTTTTCAGGTTATGTTGACCTGCTGATGCACTCAAAAAGTCTCACACGATAATTCTGCTGCAAGAGCTACCAAACCTCTTCATTGCATTTTTTGTTGCATGCTCGCAAGATTACCAGGTTTACTTGGAAACTTGGTGAATAAGTTCATTAAAGAGAAAACTGAATCTGACCTTGGCCGTTAAACGAAAGGGTGTTAGCCATGTGACAGCCAAACACATTTTAAAAAGACACAAAGGTGTTAACATTTTTAGTGTGTAGTTGGTTTGCTGCGCTGCTTTGGCCACAGGAAACGCTACACAAGAGGCCTAGACACACGGGCGATGAGCTTAATTTAAACTTTATTATCATCCGCGCTGCCAAACCAGCACAGTAAACCAAGGCGGCGTCTTACCATATCGATTCCGTTTGATGTCCTGTCAAAGGTACGCACGAACGCAGACTCCCGGCACTCCTCTCTCGAGTCAAACAGATTAGGGCCACGTTGCAGCACCGTAAAGAAATTGGAAGCAGTTTTTATATGCGGGTCGAAGTACCACTTGAATTGAAGTCGTAGCACGGACCGCGGTTCGGCCAGTGGTGGCAGTCTTCGGGGGAGCGCGTCTGCAACGAGTACGTAGGTGTGGTGATAGCCGAAGAGATATTCGTGATAGTCATCTTCATACACTCTAAAATATAGCCCCTTCACTCTTTTTTGAGAGTTCGTGCTCGCCACGTGCATGCTCTCTTTAAAAGAGGCACGTCAACTCTATTTGGGGGTCATTATATACTCTCTTCGGGAGTCGTGTGAGACCACAAGAGAGTAACGTACCTCTTTAAAGAGAGTCATATACGTGTCAACTATAGGCCCTCCGAAAGGAGTCACACATACTCTTTTTTAGAGTGTATTCGTAGCATCTTATTCGTATAGCGATCTTTAGTGCGTGATATTCACAGGCGATACGCTTCAGAGCGGTGAAAAGGACATTTTGTCTTAAGTGCGCGTTGTTCTAGTATCGAGGAATGGAGACTTAAAGGCCAACTCCGGCGATTTTTTGGCCATGTCAAAGTAATGGTGCTTTTATGTTCCTGAGACGCTCCTGTTACGGGCCCGATAGCAGAAATACTCGGCAAATTGGAGAATAATTTTAAATAAGCAAACAAGCGCGACACCGAAACCGAAACCCAACCGAGTGTACTGTCTACGTATGACGTAGACGTTGTTACGAACGGACCGGAAGTCGGGCAAGGCATGCGGTCACGCCGGCGCGGAGTATGAAAACTGTGACAGCCGGGACGACCTGCGAAGCGCCGGCCAAAACCAACGCTGTCTGTCGCCTTGGCACAGCAGACGCTCGCTGTAGCGGCCGAAGCGCCGAAGTTAGCGGTGCCCTCAGCTGCGTCACTTCCGCCGCCTTCCAACACTGACGTCACAGACGCAATGTTGCCAATAATTGTGAGAAGCCAGGAGGCGTTTGCAGACAATCTTTAAATTCATTTGCAAACAATCTGTGCATGTCTCAAGCCAGTAATTTGGCATAATGACGGACACAGGCAAGGAACGTACCCAGCGAATTTCATTGAGATCCATCGACCTCGAAAAATCGCCGGAGTTGGCCTTTAATGGCATTGTTAATATTTTGCTGTTGCCTATGACAGAAATTATGCACGCTGAGGCCCTCCAGCCAAATGTAATGTCCGCTACAAAAAGTGCAGTTCGATGATGATATACAAGAGATTATAATATACAATCCATGAGACGGTTTGGCAGAGCGCAGAACCACAAGGACAAAGGAGGACACAAACGCACACCTCCTTTGTCCTTGTGGTTGCGCGCTATGCCAGTCTCATGGATCATAACCAACTAGCCCAACAACGCGCATTGAATAATATGCAAGGGAATATACAACTCAGTAACAATCAGAGCATCAGGGACTTGCCAAAATGTTCGTACGTAGAACTGGCTTCTGGGAGTTAAAGCTCTTTACCTACGGTAACTCTGCCTCAAGCAAAAATAAAATGATTCACATTTTAGGCTTGTCATTTTTGAAGCGTGTTAGTACCATAGAATCGGTCTTCCTCAGAGTATCCCGTATACTTGCCTTGCACAGACACAAAGTAAAATCAAACATTGCCTACTTGGCGGTGCCTCGCTTCTACAACGATTCTGTCAAAAGCTGAATGGGTAGCGAATCTGAAAATGCAGAAAGTCCCCTGATTCTCTTGATTATTGGATGCAATATCTGCCTGAAATCCCTCATGGTGCCAAATTGCGAACTAGTGTCTCTCATTAAGATTATCACGTGTATCCAGAATCCTGGTTCGCATTTTTGCGCCTACTGCCACTACTACATACGCGTGTCCACTGAAATGAAAAGCGAAGTGAGCGAAGTGCAAAGCTTCAAACCGACATTACACTCTTAATCAGGTCCTCGTTAAATGCTGGCTATATACAGAAAAAAACAGACGTAAAATGTCCGGTTTCCTGGCTATATTGTGCACTTTAAGCGGGCCATCATTAAGAATGTACACTTGAGCATATCGTAAATACCACTGTCACACGGGAATCAAAACAAAGCAGGGTACAGGGGAAGACGGAAGCTTGTGATGTAAAATTCATAAACAGCGGATGTGCTGGAGCCGATGTTTCTTCAAGGCTGCAACAGCTCTTCGGGTATTGCAAAGCTCTTTTGTAACACTATGCGAAAGTCAATGGGACACCAGTAGCGTCTACTCACATCGTTCGCAGGTTTTGCTGCATTCCTCTATGGTGGGGAATTGTTCCCACGAAAATCGCAGCCTTGTGACTTCTCGCATATCCGTTTGATAGGATTGTAGATGACACGGTCTTCTCCTTTCCTGGACATAGAGGCGGGTTTGGAGGCTCGAAAACAGACGTCACCTAAACCGGGAAGGGAAAAAGCAACGGTTTCTTATACGTAATATGGGCGGACATGCGGGAACTTATGAAATAATTTAGTGAAATAAATTAATGCGACTTATATTCTTTGTGCAACGTGAACAACTTCATAGAGACCAGTTAACAGATTGTACAGTTGAGTTCCACAGGAACGACCACGAAGGAGATGATGCTGATTGCTGCAGAAGAAATTCTGCACACTTTCTGCAATGCCAAACATTGGATGGTATGCGCTTTAATAAATTACAACATATACTTGTTAGTGAAATGGCCTTGCAGTTTGAGGCTGGCGAGCATTTCCAGATTTTAAAGTGCGAGTCACACGCCTCCAATTCGCCAGGCGTCAGGCTTGCATCCTGTTTCACCTGAGTCAAAATAGCCACCAAGATATTTTGTAAGCCTTAGAGTATTTTGCGTGGGAATAACCTGGTATGCGCCGAATTAAATGGAGGAAGAGATGTAGCAGTTTCGGCACCTTTACAAGGGGGTTTTATGCGATAGAACGATCAAAAGTTCTGTGTGGTGGTGAGGGCGTCTTTGTCTTTTATGGCCTGAACACTGCGACCGTCTCCCGAGTATTTCTGGTATCTGATATGAAGGAACGAGACAAAAATAATTTATTGCTGCTGCTCCTTTCTTTGTTAGACAAAGCCAAATAAATCCGGCAGTTGGGCCAAGGAAAGCGAAGGGGGCATTATTATTCTCTAACTGTAGTGTAATAATCATAACGTAAATTGAAATAAATAATGCTGTGCGTTATAATCCCACCGAGAGAAAGAATGCTATTTCATTCACTTGCAGAGTTTGTCTTGTCGGACTAACCGACAAGCGAAGCTCGCCAAATTTCCCGACAGAAATTTCACTAGGCTCACATGTCTTGAAATAGGACACCGTCCGGACCGATATAGTAATGTTTTGCCTGAATCTCGAGGAAGTAATGCACGCTCTTACTTCCTAAATGGCACTGGTTTTATAGAGATTGGTTACATATTTCAACAATATTCACCATGTTGGTATCTTGTTATATTGCTACTTCATTGACTAACCAAAGAATGGTCCACGCGATCGCTTCATGCACGTTTCTATTAAAGTGCTTACGATAAAATTTTTCATGCCGCTATTATCAATGTTCATTTTCTTCTACAAGCTTGGTATTCACATTGCTCTTTCCGTTTTCATTCGCTCACATCAAGAGCCTGTCCCGTAAAAATTAATACGATGTTGTATGTTTTGCTTATTTTTGTGCCCCACTGACTTGTGCACTTCCTGTTAAATCACGCTGTTTACGTTTAACCTATGCCACTCAAGCCGCCTCTCCGTCACTGTCTCTGCATCCTGCCTCTCAGTTTTTCCCAATTCCACGTATCGGTGGCCTTAGAGTTTACTCTATACACTGTGATGAACGCCAGCTAGGAACCATTACTCCGGGTTACCTCATAATCGTATATTGGTTTTGCATGTATAGCTCCAGAATTTAAGCGCACCCAAACGGCTTACTAGGTTATGTCTCTCGTGAGGCTCACATGGCCATAATTCACTGAATCGATGCAGGTCAGGCATGTACTAGCGTGACAATGTGACTCACGGCTTCTGCAGATCCGGCTACACCTTTGACGAGTGGGGAAGGCGTTGCTCCTAGCCAAGTGGCAGGCTGCGCCCAATCGGCATTCGCGCGTTTCTGGGTTGTAGTACCAGGTGTGCTTTGCAGGAGGGTAGTTGGCGCAAGCCGGATCCAGGAACGGTTTTGGGAAACTGCAGAATGACTCTGTAAATATGAATACGACGATTATTAGCGACATGCGTACCGAGTGGGCATTCTTTGATCTCTTCGTACCCTGTCAAGCGCCGGTGCAAGTCGTACGAAAACGCTCATAAAAATGAAATAAAATATGTAAATTGGATGGAATGGGTTAAGCTAAATGCTGTATATGATAGAGTGGGCATTAAAGTATGTCATAAAGAAAAATTATTGTTGTATAATTAGTATAAGTTAGTACAAACAGCAATTACATCGCAGAAACCCATCTCACCGTGTTCGTTGCGGCACCCGGCGGATAAGATCTAAACCACGTGCTTCTTTCTACGTGGCAACGGCAGCGCGCGAAACACGAAGTTCACTTGAAGAAAACAGCACGGCTCACGAACGCCGACACGCGGGTTGCACTACCAGACACCTAAGGGAAGGATTAGGGTCACTTCGAATTTTTTCCATCGTTTGTTCTTGGTAATGTAAGGTACCTCCTTTTTTCTAAATTTTTCCTCGTCTTCAAAGCATTTGCTGCGTAGCTCCCGGTTGTTGGCTTTCATGCCATACAAAAAATTGAGGGCATCTAGCGACTGCACATTCGGCGCATGCGTACAACCCATGCACAGTGGTTTATTCTCCAGAGACGCGGAATACACACAGCGGCATTCACTGCATTAGATGTGTGCCAAAGTGGATTCGCCAACACGCTCTCTTCAAATGACTCGGCAGCTCGAGCTTCCACACTGCACCGCTGCAGCTTGACCGTTCCAAGCAAAAAACGGTATCCTTCTTCCTGATCAGTGTTGTGTGCACACAGGTACATAACAGCTGTGGGTCTTGAACTTCTGTGAGTGGTACAGACAATGTTCTTCAAGCCACTCGCCCAACGTGTTGAGTATCTTCTCAAGAGCCACCGACGCATGAAGCCCAGCACGCCAGTGGCCGCGGTTATTAATCGCTCCTAGTTTTGCGTTACGCCTGATTGCAGTGTAGTTTCCTCTGCAGCAGGCGCCTTGTGCGCTCTATAGAAGGAAGATGTAGCCATCACGGTTTCTTAGAGCTGTGAAAGGAACTCCAGCGCGATGTTAGACCTTCCTATTGCTATCGTTCAACAGCTTTCATGTTCGCAAAGGTTACGTTTCAGTGGTCTCGTTTTCGCTAAGAAAATCCCCGCTACTTTTGAAAGCAACAGCAAGTGACTGCCTCGCATGGACACTGCTATGCCTATGGCCTTGAAACTGCTTTTTTTTTTAACAAGAAGCACATGTTGATTAGCGCACTTTTATCCAGAGGGACAAGGCGGCGACGCCGGTATTACATAACCACGATTGCAGTGAAGAACAATTTACGGTCTCGTGAAAAAGAAGCAAATTGCGAGGAACCGCCAAACGTGGTGAAGAGAGAGTTGATCAGAGGGCTATTTAACGTTAAGAACAAAAAATTGCATTGCCGAAGTTTTCTTCTCATGGTTGGCCCCTCTTGTGGATCTACGCAAACAGAGGACGCACACTGAGGACAGAGACAGGCTACGTACCGCCATCATGAATTCTGTCGCGACACAACATTTCTTTCTTAAACTACGCAACCTTTTCGATGAACCTTGAATGAATTTCTTGATTTCATGAACTGCATTGAGGAGAACAACTTTCTAGTTTACACAGCTGATAAACTATAAAGTGGCTGGAGCCTTAAATTGCAGTAGAGCGTGACTATTGAACCCCCGTTCTTAAATGAGCGCTTAAAGATACAGTTAACGCTCAGTGTTACCGGCTGTAATGCACATTAGGCCTAACGGTATCTAAACACTTGGGATATCATAGAAGACTTGGGAACTTCAGTCGCCTTACGATGCGGCTAAATAAAGTTCTCACTCATCCATAGCTGTAGTATTGTAGAAGCGGGAGACATTTAAACTTATATAAGATGAGCATAATGCTTCCAAATTACCATACGCAGCGATGACCCTACGAGGGTAATACTAAGACACCATACGCAGCGAAACCATGCGAATACCACAGCGTTCCTCACCTGACGGACAGCTGTATTCGCAGTTGCTCCTCCGGATGAAACTGTTGCCAGACTTGGGACAGACGAACATGCGCTCGCACATCTTCGAGTCGAGGTTGTAGACCCACCTCTCGGCCAGTCGACCGCAGCCGTACGTCGGGGGAAACGTGAAGCACACCTTGCTGGGCTTTGGCACTGGTGCCACACCTGAAGGTGACCATAAAGGAACAAATGCGCGTCAGTGTTAGTACTGTTCCTAAAGTACTCCTAAAACCCACTAAGAATGCTCGTTATGCAAACTAGAATGTACAGGGGTGGTGGAAAGAAACGCGAACAGCGCGGCGCGATGTTTTCATGGCAATCTGACCTTGGCGGCAATAAAACAATGCTAGAAAGGTTCTTTGTCGTATCGTGGATGACTCTAGCGGAATTTCGTTACCGTGCGGGCTACAACCGCTTGATAAGAAATGCGAAAGAGCAGAGAATGTAGAGACCTCGCTGTTCGCGTTTATTTCCATCCTCACTGTACAAGGATAGATCCCAGACGAGGCCAAGATCACACAACGTCAGACAATTTACTCAGTTCTAATAAAATATGCGTGCAAGTACTCCTGAGCAGCAGAGGGCCTTAGTAGCCGTACACTTCGAGCCACAAGGCAGAGCTTCTGCCTCGAGGCAGAGCTTGGTGTGGTTCTAAGGCAATTTCGTTATTGGAAGCGAGCACCTGATCTGTGTTAATTGCGCTTATGCTTTTCCCTGGACTCGTCAGCCCCGTACGAGTATTTCAAAAGAGCACAGAAGCCTACCTGCATATCAACTTTCGAAGAGAACAAGGATAGGTATACACAGCTACGTGAACTGGGCAGTCAGGATTCAGATCTCCAAATCATTTCCGCTTACTCACTTTTACAGAAATAAGTAAAAAAGTTTTTGCCTGCCGTAATTACAATAATTTAAGAGTGATATTGACGGGATCCCTTTGATAGGGTTTTAAAACGGCATTGAAAGGTCTTGAACTCATTTTGCGCGCACCGCTGGCACGCACCCTGCATTCAAACATTCACTTCAAAAGAAATCTGCCTAATTGCCAACGTAGAAAACATCAACGCGAGTGCTTTTTACAGAAACGATCGCAAGACTAGGTAAACGCATGTGTTTCCTTTTTGCTTGTCACTTTAGAAAGTCAAGAAAAGGTTTTTAATTACAGGCGCCGATAGTGACTTAGTTAAAAATGTTTAAATCTAGAGCATTATAGTACCTTTCATAGCATGGAAACATAAAGTGTAAGTGTTTTGTCAAAATGTTTTTCTTGCACTTTCAAGTGACAGTCACAATTGTTTCGCGTTATAACTTCGCAATTATGCGCCCAGTGATGAAGGTGACTAGGAAGTCCAAGGTAAAGATCTTTCTGATGCATCAGGATGTCGATTAGTGGCTGCTTTACAACTATAAACACTGCAGCGAATCTGAGTGATTAGACGATCTCCCTAAAATCTTCTGAGAAATGATGCAGCTGAGAATGGAGGAAAATATATTTCTGAAAGGAGCGAAGCGCTCAATGCAAAATTTGCATGTTATTAGTGTACAGGAAGTGACATACAGGCAAATTTTTGGAGCCTAATTCAACAGGTGACCCAACAACAAAAACAAAAAAAAAGAAACATAACACACAGAACTTGGAACAGATAGAAAAACTGCATTATCATTGTCTACTATTGTAGCACGTCAAAGAAATCTCCGTGTTTCACTCTTCGTGTCATCATACCATGTGATAAAATCAGCTGGCAGTTGCCAATCTGCAGCCTTGAAAAAGTACTCTGTTGCGTCAACCTTGAAAACAGCACATACGTATACTAGGTATTTAGCGCAATGACTTGTGAACGCCGGGCAAGACGAATGGGGGGGGGGGGACACACAGGGGCGTTAAACACTTCGGATATGTCGTACCAACAAGGTTAGAAATCAGCCCTTCTTAAGCACTTACGTCTAATGCAAACTCTTTGGCATTCTTTCAGGCTGGGGAAGTTGTTGCCTCGGTTGTGACAGTTGACGTCCTTGACGCAGGCGCCCCTTGACTTGTCGTAGTACCAAACAGTTCGTTGTCCACTGTCGCAAATCTCCGCTGGTCTCGGTGCATCGCACACATCGACTGTGTAAGAAACACAAACACACACATGCATTCGTTAGCTGCGCCGCCGACGTTCAGCAAACTGTGGTCATTTAAGCTCAAGCGCACTTCAAGAACTCGCCGCCCCTACACCCTCTGGAGATGGTTGACCTGCGACGCTGAAAGGGGCGGCCCCGGTATTCCATTTGAGCGCCCGGTGTTTCCTCCAAGTTAAGATAACAAACTATAGAACATAACTGCTTCAGTTCAGCGAACTCTCACTTGAAAGGGCCTCTGACACCAAAAATCGAAACCTCAATATGACTATGTTGTTTGATCGTCCTGTATACGTGGGCACTTCTGAGCGATTATTAGCACCGGACATTACCTTTAAGATATTTTCATTTCGTTTTAAAGTAAGCGTGAGCGTGACATCGCCATTGGTATGACGTCTTTCTATTGCAGCTTTCTATTGCCTGACCTTAAAATTTAAGTTGACGATACATCATGCTTTATTGTCATAGCTTTTAGGGGTGTCGACTGTATCGCGTTTATGTTGTGTGTTTCATGTAACTGGAACCAAATATTTACAAGGAAGTTGTTAACCTTAACTGAATCAAACCAACGACATGGTTTGCCGTCATGTGGCTCTAGTTAGGGAATTTTTATATGTCGCTTAATCTGTTAATTAACTAAGATGAAATAAGCGACGTTTCTGATATTCACTTTAGAGCCAAGTGCGTTTCGTTACGTTGAAGAGGGCATTCCAAAGCGATCGATTCAATTTTTGGTTGAAACGTAGATGCTGCGAAGTGATTTTTTCCGGCGTTTCAAGAAAGCCGGAGAAATATGACCTTCGTTATTGCCGTCGTGCCCTTCCGTACTGGAGCGCTCTCAAACTTGCTTCGAGCGCAACAGCCGGCGCGCGGACCGTGGCTGAATGACTGCCCGCTGCTCTAGACATCGTCTCCACAGTGCGTTCACATTTGTGGCTGTCGAACAAGGACAAGGAAACGCCGGCTGAAGGTCCGTGAGCTGGTTGTTTCACCCGAACAACGTTTGAGAACGCTGCAGCACGGCAGCGTATGAGCGCAGTCACGTGGTTTGACTTCATATTTCGCGAGCGTTCTTTAAAAACCAGAATGTATTCACTATGCAGCGTTTAAGTCGTTCCCTTATATATTCAGTAAATAATTAACTAATTAACCAATAAAAATCTACAACGGGCGCCATATGATGGCAAACCATATGCCGTTGATTTCATTCAGTCGCGGTTAACCACTTGTTTTTTTAAATATTTCGCTCTACTTACGTGAAAGAATCTCAGAGTTATTTACTGTGATTGTTTAATACGGAACCGTTCTGCTATTTTACTCAGACATAACTGTTTCTCTCTTTTTTAGATGACCGTAAAGTTCTTTTTGTCTTTTTTAAGTGTTACAAATCAGCAGGTAAGCAGAGCTAGAAGTGGCAATAGTGTGAATAGCAGGGATATACAGCGACGCTTTGTGACACTACGATACGCCTGAGAGGTTTCTCGGCGGCGCAACTCCTCTCGGAGAAGAAATGGTAAAATATTGCACGCTAATGAACATGTTCTAACGAACGCTTTCCGCCAGCTGATAGGCAGAATATGAAAAATCACTGCAGTTTCATGTCCTCAATGAATTGTGAACGCTTACTCTGTAGTTACCGTCTTCAAAGGATGCATCGGACAAAACATATTGCTACCAGCGTTGTTGCTGCTCTACACCTGTCGGGTTATGCGGTATTACCAAAACGATAATACGCTTACGGACAAGGTAAGACTGCACAGCGGTATTTGCGCCATCGTGCGGAGGCTTCTTCATGACGTTCTTGCAACTAATGGCAAACCGCGAGCTGGTCGACAAGTAGAGCAGCAATACCCATCAACTACAAAAGTGTCAAGAAAAAACCACTGACAGAGCAGCGTACAAAGAGCTGTCATGTTAAGCAGCCAAACAAATCCCAGTAAGGTTGTTTCAGAATGAAACTAGTATGCTTTGAGCAAGAAGGAGAGAACCTTCGGGACACAAACGTATATCTCATTAAAATTAAACAAAGCTGATCGCAGGTAAGACATTTTGAAGTAAACACATCTGTACATAACTCATTGTTGCTTCAATATATCGATCTATAATAGCAAATTTGCCAATGTATCGAAGTATCTTAAGATAAAATTGGAAAATGACGTATCGGATACAATATTTCCGGAAGTATCTTTTATCTGCATCTCAAATACTTCTTGCCCGAGTATCTTGTATTGTATCGCGATACAATTTCAAAGTATCTTTGCCCAGCCCTGATCGTTTCATTCTTTCTTGCGCGCGGGGCCTCGATTTGAAAACTGCGCTTTCAACAACCCCTAAGTTTGAGCGCACGTGGTCTTAGGCGCTCCCCCGCTGTGGGGCGCTAGTTTCTTATGGTATTTTTATGGAATTTATGGTATTTTCTTATGGAACTTATGGTCGAACTGACGCAAAATTGTTCTCTATTAACGAGGTTAGTATTAATTATACGATGCTGTTGGGCATTTACGATTCAGTTTCGGGATTTCCAGACACAGAACTACAAAATAGAGTATTAAATTCGGAAAGAAAGCTTTCTCTGTCCGGGGTTCTTTAACAAACTTCTTACTAAGGTACCTTAAAACTCGTTCAAGTGAAGTTTAACTGTATACATTTTTCGACTACTGCCAAAGAACCCTGCAAAAGCATGTTTGTCTATCGTCAACATGCTTGTATCGAACTGGTCACACCATGCTTTAATATGTATTGCTCTCGTCCCGAGCAAAATTAGTTGACTCACCTGCTCGGCATTTGGAGATGCATTCCGATCTCGAGATGAAAGCGTTGCCTCCTGTGACACAGTTGATGGATTTCTTGCACCGATGGGTATACGGGTCAAAAAACCACTGACTTTGCCCAGTACTGTTGGCACAAGGAACTTCAGCTTTGTCGAATAGACAGAATGAATCTGCAGAGAAATCGCACAACGAATGTCAATTCTGAAGGCTACCTTAATCCATGTCTAAGGTGTTTGCTAGTCACACTTGCACGACGGCGTTCGTGTAACCTAGTGTATTCCTTGAGTTAACTTTGCGCTTCGCGCACCATCGAAGAGGATCTACGAGGCCATGTATAAAGAAGCGCGTGGTATCAACGTGCTCCGGCAGGGGCCGCAACGATCGCAGCTGCTCACAAGACAAGCGTCTGCGCTTTGAGTGAACTATTAATTTTCTCTAATTATCGTAACAGTCAAGTGGACCTTATTTTAGGTGGACATATGCTCTGATGTCATATCTAGCGATTAGAACTCTTAACATGAGATAGAACCATTGATTTAGCATAAGTTTTATTGTTAAGTCACATTTTCTGAATATTGAGGATACCGGAAGTAAGTGAAGAATGTCAACCTTAGATCCTGCCACTAAAAATTGCTATATCAAACATTGTAGATAATCGACAAATCAGCACTAGCTTTTGCGTGCAATGGCTTTCTTTTTTTAAAGGGGTCATGAAGCACCCCTTGGGCTGATTGAAAAAACACATCCTGCGGAAAGCTGACACGGCTATGAACTGCTCTGCCAAATATTACAGTCGTGCGCGCCGCGTAATGGCCACAAGCGGAGCGCGAAGTTGCCGTTTCCCCAGGCACCCTCTTTTCAAACAGAAGCCGGTTCTCACTCTCGTCGGTGGGCGGGGCGTCTCTCCGCTGTACGTCGCAAGAGACATAGCATGCTTATTGGCCGATAGCTGACGTAAATCGAGAGCGGCGTTCGGATCAGATGCGCTTCTTGCCGCGGGGTGCCGCCACTTGCCGGCGCCGCACTTCTCAGTACACGGTAGCCGCACTCGCGCAAGCGAATCACAGCGGGAGAGCGATCGCGTTTCATGACGCGCGCTGGCGTAACTTCTTTCCCCCATGCCATCCCTCCCTGTCTAGCTTCCAGTGCGCTCGTCGGCACGAGAAAAGAGAGAAAGCGTTGGGAGCGTGCGCCAAACCCCCGTAACTCCGCTGATTCTTGACGGATTCGAGAAATTTTTGCGGCAATCGATTCGGGAAGCAGTACACTCCGATACTGAGGCCATTAGATCATTACTTGGAAAAGTGGTTCATGACCCCTTTAAGGGTATCCCGTCAGTCGGGGCTAACCAGATGCACGGAATTGGATTAAGCAAAATCCAACTGAAGTCTGCAGGGATAGCTAAGAAATGTCAGTACAGTATGACTATCATGCACTGGAAGACACTTGATCTGTAGTAATGATGTCAATAAATCAGAGATAACATCAGCAAGTAACAGTTTGTGCGCCCAAGTTGATGTACCCGAAGGATGGGCAAGTTGGTATAGGTTCGAGTTTGTGAAAGCAGCAGGAATGACAAAGATAGAAGGCGAACAAGCGCAAGGTAGAGGCAGTTCCTTAAAAAAAGAAACATGGTTCACGAATGAGACGCTTGTAAATTATTTAAAAATTCACAGCTGGCCATAGACGTATCTACCGGGTGGACAAGGGGCGCACTAGCCCCCCACTGAAAAATGTTGGGGGGGCAGAGCCGCCCCACTTTCGACAGTGGTTCTTGTCGGCTGCAGACTGGGAAACTAACAAGTCAGGCAAAGGTTTACTTTAACGCAGCAATAACGTAATTTTGTAATAAAATTTGTCCTACGATTCTGCTGTGACGACTGTCATCCGTGTGTCATGACGACGCACTGTAGGATACCTGAGGTGCGGGCTGCCTATTTCACGCTTGCGCGTCTTGCGCTCGAGCATTGCAGAGGAGGCTATCGCGCAGCAGGGGCTCCATAACATTACAGCAGTCTGTCATGATTTTATTTTGTTCTGGCTGGCCTGAAATTTAAGTAATCCGCGACGCAAATATGGGCGGGAACGAGTAAACGTTTTATAGCCAGATCAAACGCTCTCTTTTTCCAGGAAATTCAGTTTCTTTGAAAACGAATAGCATCGCCACTGCTCCATATTCAAGCTGCTGTGAGTTGATGAGTGTGCAGAAGTGGCCAGTATTTTAACACGGAAGTGTTTTATGCCGGGGTCCACCAAGACTTCAGTTACGTATTTCCGTCACGGAAATGACGTCGAAAAAATGTACACGATCAGATCGCAAAGAAAAAAAGTTCCGTCACCGGGCTTCGAACCCACGACCGCTCGGTTCGCAACAACAGATGCCGGGCGCGCTATCCACTGCGCCACGGTCTTTTTTTGTTTTTTTGCTTTATTTCCTGTTATTAGACATGTACATCAAACAATAAGGACATGAAAGAAAGACAAAAGTTGTGTCCGTCCTGCTGGACAGACACAAGTTTAAAATTCCTCGAGCGCTGTCAAGGGTTCTACCCTCGACAACCACTCAGGTACAAACTCCTGAGCTTTCTGCACAAGACTCTAGAGGCTTCACAAACGCGCCTTTTATATCTACCACTCTCCCGGTCGGAGGGGTAGTGTAGCCCTCTGGGAGCGGCAAAGTAAACTAATTCATAATCACTGTAGCCTCCGCGATTAGTACCATCAACGCGTTACACGTTCCTCCTATTCGGCTCGTTTGAATGGATGTGCAATTTTGTCAATGCCTTAACACACCGCGAGGTGGCGACCTTAACCCAAGCGTCGTAAAAGCGTCGGCCTCGCTCATAGCGTCACGCTAATCAAACCAAAAAGAGCTCTGCGACGCGCGCCTGCCTCACCTGGCTGTAACACCGCGTTCCCCGCCTACGCGCTCGACCCGAGAAAAATTGCGGCCGGGCTACCGGGGCGGCACGACGCGCTTTGCGTTTCCCTCTAGTGCGGCCGTGGTGTTCAATCACATTTTAACGTGCCGTAGGATGGCGACCAAGTTCTGCGTCCAATATGCGACGCTCTTCTGGCTATCACAACTCGTTAGCTGACCACGCTTTCATCGTTAACTACTACAGATACCACAAAGGTTTGTTTAATCATTGAACATGGACGTTAGTCGTCGGCATGGAGATGTACCACCAAGCATCAGAGTGGGTGCATCCACGTTACACGGTGCTATAGCTGCCAGACATCAATATACGTTGTGCAAACTCTCTTATATCAGTGTACAGTAAACATTAGTTACTTCTATAGGGGCACGTTTTACTTTCGTGTTATTCCGATTCCTATGACGGAGGGATCAACCATGTTTTTTTTTTTTTTAGTTGTGCCTACCTATGACAGCTAAAACAGATTCCCACTTTAGTCTCCGATTAGCCTGCTTCACTTGGCTTATCATACGGTAGCCTGCAGCGATCGTGGCGGCTTGTAACAAGGCAGTGGACTCGAGTACATTGAGAAGCCCAGCTTTCAAGTTTGTCCCGTTACTTGATCTACCTCGCAATGATCAGCGTCCACGGTTTTCTGGACTAAGAAGGCTGCCTACCTGCAAAGGACTGTGTTTGTTCCTAATAATGTTTATTTCTCTCTCTACCTCTCTGACAGCAACGATGAGTTCACAGAGAGTTGTATACGCGTAAAAACAGATCAACATAGTAATACTACAACTGGAAGTATCTATTACATACATATGAATCCATCTCGCCCGCTGCTATAGGTAGCCGCTGCCAATGTGATTGGCGGGCAGCCTTCTTAAATTACGTTCAGAAAGAGGCACTCTCTGGCTATTCTGCAAAAAAGTGTCATTGTTCAGCACAGTAATGTGCTGCTTGTTTGCACACTTCATTTTAACGCCGCGAGGTTTCGCAGACTTGTGACGTCGCGTAACAATTGGAGACGATTTAATGGCACATTGAAAATTTTTCATGAATAGCGAAGAACTAATGACAAACAATACGCCGAACTGAAAATAGTTCATTATTATTGGTTTTTTAGGCATTCATGCGTACGTGGTAATTACGTGGTGGATCAGTTACGCGTCATTTGTTGCGTCGTTCTACGAGCAGGTGCTGTGAGCATGACCCAGAAAATTTCGACCAATCATTAACAGCTAACGACCTATACGGAAGGAAACAATGCGGGGTAGTTTAACGTCATATTCGTCCACATTTTTCCATTAAAATTTGAGCTCACACAATTTACGTAAGCTATTTACTTGGAGGAAGCGGAGGAGAGGAGTAAAGGGCCACTTCATCGATTTTCAGTCCCCCCCCCCCCCTCTTCTATATCTTGCGTCTACGCAAGATATAGAAAGCGGTGTCATTGTTCCGGCACCGAACCCTTGCCAAGAACATGGCTGCAGCGCAGGCCCATAGCCAGGGGAGGGGACCCTAGGGGTCCGGTACCCCCGCCCCCGAAATTTCGGTGAACTAGGTGTTTTTACCAAAAATAAATAATGAAAATAGGTGTCTTTTTCAAAAAAGTCAAGATTTTCCGCAAGTGCCCTCCCCTCCTTTCCGAAAAAAATTCCTAGCTACGGGCCTGCTACCGCGCCTACCTTTTAGTATACGAAAGAAGACTAAGGGTCAAAAAATGAACCTTCGACTGCTAGTAGCTTGGAATATTTATGACTATTTTGTAAGATCTGTTTCTGATGTTCAGTGCTCCTCACACATATATGCTCTAGAAACGCCATTCGCATTCCGGTAATTCCCCAGACAAACACTACCAGGTATGCGTGCTCTCCATGTTGCCATCCTTAGTTAGCGTGGTATCAATACTGTCACGTCACCATCCGCTTCAGGAAACAAAAAAGACGGTAATGGGAAGCCACCTTCTTACGAGTCATTGCACAGTACAGGCCCTTACGTCGACCTTTCATTGTCTGGGAGGTATCACCTAAAAAACACGTGAACTCCAGCCGTAATAGAAAGTACGCAGGACACGCTGTTTATGCTTTGCATCATCGTATCCCGGTTATTTTAGTCTTTGAGTCATCGTATCCGTGCGTGTACTGCATTATACCTACCAGACGCAGCGATACCCTGCTCGTGCCACCTTCTTAAAGGGACACTAAAGGCGAATATTAAGTTGACGTTGATTGTTGAAATAGTGGTCCAGAAACCTCGTAGTGCTACTTTTATGCCAAGGAAGTGCTTATTTTCAAATAAAATCACGTTTTATTGGTCCGCATCGCGTTAGCGCACTTCAAGTCACCTGCCTGAAATCAGACTTTCATGCGTCACTGCTGCTGTGCACAACGTTGCCCGCCTTTACTGCGCGGCCGCCGACACTAGTTAGCAGCAGAGCGAAAGTAGCGGGACCCACAGCAGCAACAACGGCCATCGAAGCCATCGAAGCTTGTCGCAATCGCCGCAATGGATGTGGACGGAGAACTTGACAACGAGATATTGGCTCGCGACGGCGGCCTCCAATTCAGCGACTTGAGTCCCGATGAACGCGGTATGCTGCTGAGGGCTCGTAGTGCCGGCGTCGTTGCATGCGGCATTTTGTCGAACGTTCTGTCAGAGCGAATTTCACGAGCGCACAAAACACACGCGGCAGTACGCGATACCGAAACTACCACTGAGATGCGACCGCGTGAGCGAAGCAGGGCGCCGGGCGAAGCGCAGTTCGGCGAAAACGGAACCTTTGAACCACGCGCGCCGTTCCCCATGGCAACGCCACAGAGGTTCTTTTTTCCATGAATCGAACGGAAACGAACAAACAGCATTTTATTACGTCTTTTGATGCACGGAAGGTTCTTTTTTTATTGCTGCTAGTTTGATTACTAGTGATTTATTGTAGGTAGGCTCTCATTGGTCATCGGGATCACGTCGAAAATGTCCCACTCGTGGCGCTCATCGTGTGACACATTTAGCTTAATTTCTCGGTAAGTAGGGCACTGCTGTTGATAATATTTCCGTTTTAGAAGTTGTCATAAATTGAGCTTTCACTCTGACATGAATTGTTATTTGCCTTTACTGTCCGTTTAAGGGTCATTGCATTGTATAGGGGTTTGTGTCGACCTTTGTTTATCTGGGAGGTCTCCTTTAAATAGACTACAGCTTCAGCCCTAATGCTTTGCTGCTGATAACGTGCGCAGCCACGCTGTTTATTCCTTGCTGTATTATGTTCCGGGTATATTAGCAGCCCTATATGTACTGAACATCACACATCAACCAGGGCGGCACCCTGCTCATGCGCCCTGCCCCTCCGCCGCTCCATTTACGCTGACACGTGTCACTTTGCAGTAAGATAGAGAGGTGAGCAAGTTGTAAACGATACCTGCTTAGAAAAACCAGCGTGAACAGGACGGAGACTCAAGACAAGAAGGACATGGCTCGTCCTGCTGCCCTGTTATTGTGTCTCCGTCTTGTTCGCGCTGGTTTTTCCATGTATACATGCCATATGTGCACCTCTGGATACTTGGCATAAGAATGACATAACACAGCACCAGCCGCCTAGGAGCCACCCATCGCCCCACCCCCCACCGCCGCCCCCACCGCTGTCTAGCCACTGCACACCTACCAACGTTCTTCAAGGAACAGTCCGTGTTGCGCCACAGCTGTCGGCATACTCACAAGCTGGACAGGCGTATTCGCACTCTGTCTTAGTGTGGAAGTTATTGTTGTCCTCGGCGCAGAACTGGCTCTTTAGGCAGTTCTTGGTGTGCATGTCGAAGTGCCACCTCGAACCTGCTGCCGCCACTCTACACGGGTGGTATCCTACGGCGTCGTAGCATTTTGAGTGCGGGTTCTTTGGTCCCCCTGCGAAAGAGGCAAACATAATAAACACTCTGCTGTCTCCTGACACATGGTGTACGTATCGTGATCGATGGATACAAAAGCATGAAAACAGCATTACCACCGCATTGCGCAACATAGGCACCAAGGCCACTTAGAGTACACATATATTCAAGAAAGGTAGGGGACAAAGTGAATGCTCGTCCGGCATTCCGACATAATTTTTGCCATGTGATGCAAGAGTTTACAAAGCATGTGAAATAGCATCAGTGGGTCCGACCATAACCGCTTGGTGGACGTCCCTTGTAACGAAGTTGCAGCTACACTAATAGCCGGAAATGCTATACAGTTGCAAATGGGGTGTGGTGTCACGGTACCTTGTATTCTGCGGTCGTTCTTTAGTTCTAGTTGTTTGCAACCTACTAATGGAGCTCGGCCCTCAAGAGCTCGGAATATCAGCAACAACTTTGGGCTGTCCAGAGAGCCTGCGATGCGGCGGTTAGGCTAGCTCTAACTGTCCCCACGTGGGAGCGGCCCGCGGTGTCACCCTAAGGGGTGGCACTTCTCCGGATCTTTAAATAAAGTTCTTCGTACCGTACCGTACACTACATGTCTGTTGACAGGAGGATATTGTGTTATGATTCACGGACGACATGTACAGCACATTTAACAAGAAACTCCTCGCTTACGTTTGAACTTATGAGGAATGATTTACCCAATAATGTTATTCAAGAACAAATAATTTTTACAGAATATACATAGCATACCTTGCAGTCTTCCATCTTTTATTACTTTGTAATAATGGTATAATAAGCTGTGCTATATCTGCTTTATGATTACTCTATATCTATTCTATTTAATATTAAAATGTTGAATGCTTACACCTACTCCCGATTACGCGAAATCCAGCCATGCTTTGGCGTCGTTGATTTAGTGACACATATTTGGGGCCATGGGCAAGGCTCACAGGCCTTAAAAACATCTTTGTAGTGCCTTGTGCGCAGGCCTTAAAGAAACATGTAGGGCTGCCAGGATACATCTAGAACTGTGCATTACGACCTTAGTTGCTACGGCAATCGCCTGTGACGCCTTGCACTTGCCTGCTAAGGTGTTGTTGTAATTACGTGCGTGTCAGGGAAGCCCACAGCGTGAGCTTTACTGATCATCCAAATGATGCCGGTCCACTTTGCTGATCTGGCCAATTGGCATTCATTGCCGTAACTTTGTAGAGCAAAAGCAAGTGACAAGACAATGAGCAAGCGACACAGATAAGAGCTTGTTCTTGGCCTTCGGCGTTTCCTTCTTGCTTTATGCGCGCGCGTGCGCTCACGCACACACACACACACACACACACACACACACACACACACACACACACACACACACACACACACACACACACACACACACGCACACACACACACACAGGCACGCCGTGGGTCCAAACTGAGAACTAAACTTTGTCAATGATCTTTAATTCAAACAATGAGAAGAATGTGTTATTTTTAAATCAGAAATAAAGACACGTAAGGAAAGCAATCCCGAGAGAACTAGGCTAACTCTATAGGAAATATACAACAGGTCTAGAAAGCATTATACTAAGGCATGTAAATGCTGTGAATATGGCCGACGTGTCGCATCGTACAACCGCCGTCGGATAACCTTGAGTCAGCTAAAAGGCATGAACTCATTCATTCATCACGTAAATTTTCCACTGGACATGCTCCAGACAACTTTCAAGGTATAAAACTTAGGCATAACAGTGGTTTCCAACGGAGCTATTAGAGAGGCTGTGTGCATAGGATTAGGTCTTGCCCATTGGAGTCGCAGAAATATTTGTCCACTGTTGACAGCCTTCTTCAAATGCCACCCTTCACACAAGGCAGGTGCACGCTGCGTGCAATGAACATTAGAGGAGACGCGCTGCGCTAACGACTTGAAGCGATAGATTTCGCAATCGAAATATTCAGGCAGTGAGCGCTGCCGGTTCTCTCAGACTCACGACTGTCTAGAAAGACTTAGTGCCAGGAGATTGCGCTGTCATTTGAAGCACTGTTTGGAAACAGTTGACGCATGTCTTGGAGTTAGCATCATTGTCGAAAGAAATATTAACATACCCCTTACGTCATATTAACCACCACCACGAGAGGTAAAAAACTGACAGGGTCCCTTATGTCTCCGCCTCAGTCGACTCGAAGGCGAAAGGCATCTTCTTTTTTTCTAAGTCGATGTATTGATCCTTTCTCGCCCACCTCCGAACGTTTTCTGCAACTGAGGTGGTTTTGCAATAATAATTGCAAAGCCCCCGTGTCCACTGCCTTCATTAAAAATATAATAATTGTTGGGGTTTAGAATCCCAAAACCACGACATGATTATGAGAGACGCCGTAGTGGGGGGCTCCGAAAATCTCGACCACCTGGGCTTTATTAACGTGCACCTAAATCTAAGTACACGGGCCTCAAGCATTTTTGTCTTCAGCAAAATGCAACCGCCGCGGCCAGGATTATATCCCGCAACCTTCGGGTCAGCACTCCAACACCGTAACCACGAGACCACCATGACGGGTAGGTGGTTTTGCAACGTCTCCAGGATCGGAGGCATTGTAAGCTTTCTGCACGTCAACTTGATTTGCACTGCCTTCGGGATCGGCCTACCTTTGATCAAGGAACGATGTCATATGTGATGACGTCAACATTTGACGTCACGATATGTGACGTCATGATGACGTCAAATTCTGGCGATCTCCGACGTCACGATGATGATTTTCTGCATTACTCGTGTTGACGCCGCCGACAGTGGACGCCGACGCTGGAGTCGGTCAATTTTAGCGTTTGATGAGGCATTCAAGGCTTTCGCCTTAAAACAAACGCGGCATGGCCTGCAGGCTTTGCAGATATATTAGTGAGCGGTAGTGTGTGTTGGCAAGTATGTACTATTGCATACGTTTGTGTTTCAATAACGCAAAATATCAGAACCTTCACTGCTACATCATCTAGTAGTCAAGGTGGGCCGAAATTCTTTTTACAGGGAACCTTTATATGGGTAGGCTTTGTCTGTGTGTGTTTGAAAAAAAAAACCCTCGTGCAGATATGTCTCACAGATATTGTTAAAATACACTGCGAACCACTCGTCGACAAAAAAATTCAAAAAACACACGGGCGGTAATCGTCCTCGTATGTGTCACACAAATTGGACAAACCCCACTGTCACCACCGGTCGAAAGGAACACACGGGCGCAAACACTAATTAACAACTAATTAACACTAATTAACAGCGCGAAACTCCAAGTACCGAGTTTTGTAGAGATAATAATACTTTTATGAGTTGTCGAACTTATTTAAGAAATTAAAGCCAATAAATTTAACTGATCTATTCGCGTAGCCCCTCTTTGTTTTGGAGAAACAGATTGTTAGCATGTACTACATTACTCAGCCGACACAATTATGCACGTAATAAAAGAAAGTATTCACGTTTTAACATTCATATATTTTTATTACTGTAAGCTAATGAACGGCATATGCATCACATACGCTATGGTCCGAAATCTGCATCCGTGGATGTGGCGCTGCATTTAGCAGGATCAAGAACTATTTCTTGCATCAAGCAATTCTCAGGAATGGAAATTTCTCAGCATTGCCTAATGATGCATGGTTTATATTGGCGCTTCTGCAAACTGCCACTAGAACCGGCCTCAGGAACCAAAACGAATACCACCTCATAGCTATAATGATGCCGACAGGCGAAGGCTGTGAACAATGCTCCGACCTGACGCACAAGGCGTTGTCCGCGCTTCTCAGCGACACGTACAGATTCGCAACTTCGACAACAACGATACTTGACTTGCTGAGTAGTTTCCGGATTGTTTTCTTTTTATTGTAGCAGACACATACCATCATCTGTTTTGAATATTTACTCAGAGGCTAACGTAAGAATACGCGCATCCTAATTTTGTTTCTGTTCAGTGATATTTTCATTGTCCAAAACGTGTTGCACAAGGTGTTAATTTATTCCTTTTTTACTTTGTGTTATTTTCTCTCTATCGGAGCCTTAGTCAACTGTATCCTACAAATTCTCTGTAGTTCTATCAATAGAGTTGCTTCAAAAACATTCCACGCACATCCACAGGCCGTATCGGATCATGCTCAGTGTTTTACAAAGAACTAGAAATCGCTTGAGAGCAGGCTGTCTTTCTAAGAAACCAACCCAGTCATTTTCTCTTGCAGCAGGGAAAGAAAAGCATTCGACACTCATAGATCCCAGAATAGGGTTGCTGTGCTTTCCTGCCGGTAGGGCGAAGATTAATCTTAAGAGTTTAGCTGAGTGAGTTAACGGTACCCCACGTCAGCGACGCCTACTTACCGTCAGCATTGCGCTTGCAACGTTCATGAGGGCAATGCACTATCGCCGTTAGAAATAGACGTGGAGGGACTGCCAAAGTGTGACGCTAGTCAGGTTACAAACAGTATGCGTTGTCCCGGTGCACCGCAGTGCGACACGTGTCAATAATGACAACAAAGGAAGGTGGCGAGGGCTTCGAAGAAGGATAAAGCTAAAACGAGATAGAGCAGGAGGAAATCGAGGACGTCAGAAACACCGAGAGAAAGCGATCGCAAGTCCTCCTTGGCAATAGCAGTGTCGCATTATGCTCATATGATGGCATCCTTGAGGGGAGCTGTTACTCGTGCGGAAAAAATTACTCAAGATAACGTAAAACTGGGCGAGTTGGTTACGAATACTTGCAGCCTGTAGCACAAACGAAGAATACAGGAAACGGAGAAGGAACGCAGATAACGGCAGCTAATTACACAAGAGCTCAAGTTGCACGACTGATAGTCACACATCCGTCATAGCAATTCGCATACGCACTAAAAATAAAATTCTACATAAAACTCGCTGTGCTCTTAGTTCTCTGTAACATACGCGTAGTACTTCTCCGAGAGCTGTTGCTCAAGCACTGTGATCATTCAACAACTTCGACGCAACCGGCTTAAGAAAACTGGGGCGTCGGGATCAGTGCCCGCCTATGCTTGTCGCAATGACCTCACCTGGCACTCGTAGTGCAGCGCTTTTCCGTTGTGTTGTCCTATTGCAAAGCACAGCATACAACATTCTACGCTCAGGCTATCGCAGAAGTATTCAAGCACGTGGAGTAATGTGTGTAAAGAGCACCTTTTTTCTAAAAACAAGGAATACATGCAATATGTGGATACCCCTCTGGATTCCAAAGGGGCGCAAATAAACAGCTGGAAATGGGTAACATTGCCCAAGGGTATGAGCACAGGACCACGCGGAGAAGTTATGAAGACAGTCATGCATGCATATACAGCCCTCCTTCCTCACGATTGGAAATACCATCTACGTCATTGCCCTGTCGAAGTATGTTATATTACCCTTGCGAAACATGTCCCATTCTATCGTGCGACAATTTGTGTTGTATGTGTTCTCTTCCAATGCTCTTATTCCCAATATAGAGTAGCAAGCGATAGGTTCGCCCAGTTAACGTACATTTCTCGTCTTGTCTTCTCTCACTCTCTTTCTCATGTTCATACGAGAATACCGGATACCTCACATGTGTGTCACATATAATCTTCGCCTCCTCTTAACATGCCTCTTCCATGTTAGCGAAACGCATGAAATTCACACACAGCATACGCTGTGCTCTGGAATTTTATCCTTAATAGATTCTGAACGCGGCATTGCAGAATCATATTTAACTGAATGAAATAGCGGCGCTAAAACACTAATGGAGGACTCCTGTCTTAGCTCGTAACTATAGTTATTCTCTAAATATATATTACCTCTGTTGGCTACTTCGAAAAATGCACACATCCCACGGCCTAAAGCGCACGCACTAAATTCATGCTTTGCAGATAGGGACGCTGCATTGTTCTTCATTCCACCCATGCTGAACACTAGATTTTATCTCTCCAAGGTGCTCACCACGTCAATATAAATGACACGTGACATCAGCTTTCTTTTCAAATTTTGAGACTGTATTGATTACCATATAACTTTTCTTAAAATTATCTGATTGTTCTGACCTCCCCGATTGGACTCCTAGCCCGTAACTAGATATCAGTATTGCCATGCTTCCGCCTAACCTTCTCCTTCCTCCATGTACTACCTTGTACGTGTACCTTCACCCACGCAATTAGCCGCGCAGCACTTATATTGCTACAGGCAACGGCGGTGGTCATGAGTTAGACAATGAAATGCAGCACTGAAAGGCAAGAATGAAATTGGCAACGTGAAATGACAAGCGACCTAGATAAAAGATGAGATTGCCATATCAGAAACAGCTGATCGCCGACAAGCTCACGATTGAGAGAGCATCCGTTATTAGAAAACAGTGTACTGAAATACGCATGTGACCGGCGCAACATCGGGGGCCTCACTTTAGCACTCCCGCACTGCTCTGCACTCGCCAACGCCCCGTTTCTCGCGTATCATGCCGCCACCGTCAACGAAATCGGTAACTCGCAGAAGCTTCGCTTAGAAACGAAATGTCTAGTATTGATGACTACACGCAATGTATGCTGGCAAGCGGGGAGGTGTTATAGCCCTATAGTAAGCTATTCGTGTTGCCTCCTGCTAATAATAATAATATCTGAGGTTTAACGTCCCAAAACCAATATGATTATGAGAGACGCAGTAGTGGAGGCCTCCGTAAATTTCGACCACCTGGGTTCTTTAACATGCGCCTAAACCTAAGTACGGGCCACAAACATTTTGACCTCCATCGAAAATGCAGCCACCGCGGCCGGGATTCGATCGCGCGACCTTCGGGTCAGCAGCCGAGCGCCATAAACGCTAGACGACTGTGGCGGGGCGTGTGGCCTCCTGCTCTTTGATACCACTACAAGCCTCTGGAACGGTTTCATAAAAATTCATATGATTTAACAGTTTGCCGACTTGAGTGCGTACAAGTGTTAGACGGGAACGGAATCTTTATGACATCTTGTCGTAACAGAAACAAACTGTGCGCCTGCGTTATGACACTGAAACCGGGCGTAACAAGGCGAAATAAATTAAGCAAAAATAAAGTGACATTGTGGGCGTTACAAAAGGTATTGCTATGCAGTTTCGGACAAGGAGCCATTTGTCAATGCATAGACCTTTTTTTTTTCAACAATGGAACTCGGCGCGACCCACAGTAAGACGTGCTTTTTGGCGTCAGCAGTGCGACAAGCGAACAAAAAATTATCCTTTGTGTGGCATAGCACTGACCGCCTGGAAGAAAACCCACTGTAAGTAATGACCTACAAGTGGTCGCTGAAAGTGTAGAACAATCCGTGCACTGCTATCTTCACGCTGTAAATGCAGCCACGCATGATCCCTAGCGCACGGCGTTACTGGTAGTCTTTTGTGAGAGGCCGCCGGGCGATATATAAAATTACTTTTTTTAGCAGACCAGGTGAAAGCTTCTGCCGTGGACGTAAACATTTGACAGTTACACTTCTTGTGTCATTTCCTTTCGTATCATTTGAGCTCTGTGTTTTGAGACAACCAGGTCTTGGATGCAAGGGTAAAAGACGTGATTTGCCTGATGGGAGCCCAGCACCCGAATGCACAGATTCAGAGCACGTAACAAAATAAACAGCAACATTATACGCTATCTCCACAATATACACTGGTGCAGACGCGGCATCATGACCACGTCGACCGAAGGAAGCAACAAAGCTACACGATCCCTTCTGCAATACTTGAAGGCAACTGTCTTACATGCTCATCTGCAGCTACGTTGCCCTTTGCGTGTCACTTGTGAATAGTCTACTGCCTTCTCTCTTCCTCTTCCTTTGATTCTAGACTTTCACTCGCCATGCGTAGGGTAGCAAAGCGGACTAAGTCCAGCGAACCTCCGTGTTCTTCCTGCGTTCGCCCTTCTTCACTCTAAGTTCACGGCATTTTGTAGTCATCTACAGTTAAAACTCGATCTAACGAAACTCGGTTTTCCGAAGTTCCCGATCTAACGAAGAAACTACCCCGCCCCCGCAAATACACACAGGGTTTAGTGTCGGCATCAAACAGAATTAACAAACTAATTTGGTCACCAAACCCGATTGAACGAAGTTTTTCCTAAAGTTACTCCGGAAAAAGCCGCGATTTCCTTCGTATTTCGCCCGAGACTTGCTTTAACACGAAAGTGTTTTATGCTGGGGTCCACCACGGCTCCACTGACGCATTTCCGTCACGGATATGACGTTGTAAAATATAAAGACTAAGATATGGCAAAGAAAAAGCTGTAAGAAAAAGTTCCCTCAACGGGAGTCGAACTTACGACCTCTCGATCGCCAACGCGCAGCGCGAAACGACTCCGCCACAGACGGCATGTTCCCTGCTATGCTAACGGCGAGCTATTTATGTGCACCATTTGCCAGTGGCGGTACTAAGAGATCGGCGGCACAGCGTGTTTTCGTTATCACTAGCGAGATGGCGCAAAGGGCTCGAAGAGTGCGCTTTAAATGTCGTCCCCCACGCGGTTTAGCGCGCGCCTCGACAGGGCGTGGTCGCTCGTGCGGGCGCTTATCTCGTGATCTCGGTGGTTTGTACGTCTGGCGCCCTGCCTGCAAGTTTCCGTTGAGAGCACGAAGGTCACCTCGCTCACTGCAGCGGCCGCTTTTGCGAAAGGAGCACGCTGCTCACACGGAAATAAGTTACAACTGTGACAGTTCGCGCTCATCCTGTGTATGTTCGTTCCGTGCGTCATTTCTGCTTGAGCAGCGCATTACAAGTTTCGAGTGGCCTGCCGTTCTTCGCGTAACATTACAATTTGATGCTGTAGCATTCATTCCTTCGCGCTTGGGGCGAAAGAATGCACAACAAACGCTCAACTACGTCTGTGAAGACACGTTTCACTTTCGTGTTATACCTATTCCTATGACAGAGGGATCAGCCATGTTTTTTTCTTCCACCGTACAGTCTAACGCAATCGCGTTAAAACATCTCGCTTCCACAGTGACGGCCCTGGCTTTGCTTTAACGAGGCTCGCCAATGCACTGAACAAGAACTGACTCGGCAGCCGGTAGCGTTCTTACGGAACTGATGGTGCCAGAGGCGGCCGTGTTCGCTTTCCTTATTTCATGCTTTATGCGACACATAGCACTCATCGTCGCCTCCGATCTTTCTCTTTCGGCCTACTCGCGCAATCACTGCATTCGTTCTCCGCGTCATCACATATCGGTAGGCGGTAATAACTCCACGTGACCATCTACCTGGCTTGCATCACCCGGACATGGTCTCCCTTACGTCTGGTCCACCCTCGCGGACTTTTCAGACGCGAAGGCATGGGTTGCCGACAGAAATAATGTCCTGGGAGCATTTGGGCGCCGCTACGTACTAATCTTATATTTAGAAGGGCCAAATATCCCTGGCTCGATATTATGAAATTCCCGATTGGACAAAGTTATTCGAGTTCCTCATCAATTAGTTGACTCGAGTTTTAACTGTAGTACTTCTATTCATTTTTATTTATTCATAGAGTGCGACCTTGAATTTCTTAATGAACGAAGATATTGCGGCCAACGTTGCACATTTCCACAGATTCAGGCAAAGGGTAGCAGGTGCCACGTTAAAACTTTACGAAACATATCAACTCAAACTAACACAAGGGTACGCTTCAACATCCAGCCAAGGTGACGAGAAAGAAGACCAATAAATGAAGATGCGGAGTTAGCAATGTCATAGGCACCAACCTAGTACATTATTGCCGCGGGCGACTTCAATGCGAAAGTAGGAATAAAACAGAAAGGGGAAGAAGCAATTGATAACTATGGTGCAGACTGTAGGAGTAGAAGAGGAGAGGTGTTAACTGAATGCGCTTAACGAAATCGTCTTCGCGTAATGAACATCTTCCTTGTTAATATTCTATATAGGAAGCGCTCAGGGAAAAGCGGTAACAGAGAAACAAAGAACAAAAAATATGATGATGTGCAGTGATCAAAGCGCAATACAGGTCATCGATGTAGTAGAGAGAGAGAAAGAGTAGAGGAAGGCAGGGAGGTTAACCAGAAGTTTGTATCCGGTATGCTACTCTGCACTGGGGTTGGGGAATAGGGGGTTGAAAGCGAGAGAGAGAAAATAAATAAATAATAAGAAAAAAAAAACAATCACAACTGCACACACACAAGAGCGTTCTGCTCAGAGGCGCTCTGACAGGCCAGTGGATCGCAGGAAGGCTAGTAGTGCTTGTAAAGTCTTCTTCTGCGACGTTATGTCCGGACGATGGCGTAAAAGTCTTTCTTCAGATAGAGGCTGGTCGTCTATCTTGTCGAGAGCATGGCATAGAGATTGTCTCTATTCCACATGCAGGTCAAGATGTAGCATTTGGTGTTTTACATTCATAGGTATCAGCGAGATAAAATGTAGAGATCATACGGTGGTGTGGGTGAAAATCACGCTCAGCCCAGACAGCGCAGGAACAAAACTGATCAATAAAAATAGGACAGCATCGATGTAATCAGGATAAAAAAACAGGAATTCACGATTGTAATTGAGAATAAATACAATGCTTTAGAACAAGAAAATGAAGACAGAAAATATTCAAACAACCGTAACTAAAATAATTTCTGACGCCGAACCGGACATTGGACGCAAAGCACCAACACAAAAATGAAGCTCTTTGAAAGCACTAAAGACAATAAAGAAGCTGCAACAAACCAAATGGTTTACAAAAAAAAACAGAAAAAAACATACTTGATGATGAGCTGTCGAAACTGAACAACAAACGTGAACCTAGTGACGCGCGAAAATATAAGGTCAAAGAGAATATCGTCATCGTCTAACGTCAGTGAGGAAAGCATATCGTAATACGTTCCGCGATGGTTGTTGGCACGTGGAACGTTAGGAAGCGCTGTAATCAAGGCGCGCAAGAGGGCACGTCACACGCTATTTTTTTTTGTAGCGTTAGCTACACTGGCCTAGCCGAGCCAGTTTCGCGTGGCTCCTCAAGAGCCGTGCTGCGCATGCGCGAGAATCAGTGATGTCACACAGCTGGCGCCTCGGAGCCGGCCCCTCCCGCGCCCTCCGCCGCTGCCGCGCGCGACTCGCTGCCGCCGGTCTGCGCTTTCCAGAGGAGTGACGTCGTAGCCGAAATAGACGTACTGGCGCCGGTGCGTGCGCAGCTATTCGCCTTCGCTGTGCAGTCGCCGTCTGACACTGCGCTGGAGCCGCTTGATAGCGCCTCTGACTGGCGTTTGCCAGTGTGGTTTAGCCATGGAGAAGGAGAGCACAAATGCTGCTCAACGGCGCAGAAGAGCCGAGAATCTCAACTCATTGGATCCCCAAGTATTTGCCTGGCAAAATAAATATACATGTGCCCACATAATACGTATACCGTGTGTGTGTCATTGGAGCAGCAGTAAGCATGATAATCAAGCTAATCCTAGACACTCAGGAAAGCTAAGAACAATCAGCTGAACCTTCGCTAACGCTACGTTATCCTGGCATATCCGAGCTAAGCCACTGCAACATTTTTTTTTGTATTCCGCAGGCATCTGCACTAAGCATAAATACTCTTGCACTTAATAGATAGAAAGTTAGAAATTGTATATTTTGACGTTTTGCAAACCGATCTAGAACTTTCTAGTTGAATTTTTGGCCCAACATCGGTGCTTGAAAAGTCGGGTAATTAAATTTGCCAATTAAGCAATTGAGCAGCAAACAAAAATAGCGTGACGTACTCCATGCAATACTCAACAACATGCATTTGGTTATTATTAGCTGGGACACCATTTATGTATTGTGCGTTAGAGGCAAAACTTGAATGAAAACAGCAGCAACTATACTAGAGCACACGCCTACGAGCCCAAGCATAGGAACAACTGTAGAATCACTACGCTGGCAAAAGATAATGTAAAATAGCATATGTTGATGAAATGCATGACAATGATATTAAAGACATCATATAGATGACATGATCGAATTGTGTGTCATGGCATGCGCCCATCTTATAAAGCACGCATCTAGCGAAAGGCATTCATGTTATGACGTGGCTATGTCATGAAAGCAATATCGTGACATGCAATGGCAAGTAGTCACTGTCAGACGCATTTATACGTATTTATGAACATAAATAAAAGAACACAATGACATTATGTAATTAAAGCTCTACGCGCCTGAGGTGTGTCATGTCATGGGATAGTTATATTATGCGAAGCATGGGTGTCATGCATATTGGGATAACTCAGTTAAATGACTAGGGTCTCTAGTGAGTTAGTGCATTCATATGCCACGAAATAATTTCGTAACATGTTCCATGTAACCGCATGGCATATAGTGCGAGTCATTACAATTTGTAACAAGTTATGCGTGTTATGCTAGGTTTGCGTAGTTTTATTGTCCATTAAAAATAATAACAGTGTCATCAAGTGATCTATGCGATTAATACGTGCATAGGCGTGCACGTCATGCAGTCAGAGCAATGATTCGAACAGTATGCCGTAATGCCAAAACATATATGCTATGACATATAATTATGCATGCCACGTCATCCATGCCATGGAATCATAACTCATCTTTCTAATACATGCATGTCTGATATAAATGCTGGAATAATGAACCAGTGATGGAGATGACCTCGTCGGTTTCATCACGCACGAGGCTAGAGTAGATAGAGAAGGCCAATGTGCCATTTCTCTGGTAAAAGTTTTCTTTATTGTAGTGATGAGCAGGGCTTCCAGATTTACAGACAAATGCAAATACACACATGCAGACCGAACAGAATATCACAGGAAACAACGAAGTGTAACTGTAAAGACGCAGAGACCTAAATTAAATTTATTAAATACAAGCGTTACACAGAAAGAAATTACAACTGTCATGAATCATTTAGCAGATTATATAAATGCATATGAGAGCATAGCTTGCACGTCTGCATGCAGCCAACACAACTTTCCTCTTTCACCGGTTTCGTCAGCACTGTCAATCATATTGCGCAGAATAAACGTTACGTAATCAAAATATTTAACGCTGAACGAGGAAATGCAGACACTATAGCAAAAAAATAAAAACAGAATAAATGCCACGCGATTGAGAGGCATACGTATATCGGGGGGGACACGCGCTTACGCCGCAACACAAAGCGTCAATAAAATAAACGCGACCCTACGCGACTTGACCTTGCCTTTGACAGCTGTCACGTATGTACAACTACGCCGCGAGTCGTCTTCCCACCATCATCGATCGGGACCGTCGTAAGAGAACACGGAAGTAGCAGGTCCCCAGATCGCATACAGAGCCGGTTGAGGCGGGTTGCTTCCGACACAGCTATGCACCAAGAGAACGCAATAAGAAGAAAAAGAAAGCAAAGAACAGAAGCCGAAGCGAGAAGTTTGGCTGGCACGTCTGCTGCGCGTGTGATGCCTATCAACGAGTCATCGATACGGCGGTTCTTGGCTCGGCGCCGTGTTTTCGCTCTGTGGAGCAAACGGCGCTTGTAAAGCACGCTCCGCCGGGTGCAAGGCCATACTTTTATGTGTTTCGAGGGTGTCAGCACAGTATTTCTGCGTAGATTGTCATCATCAGCGTGCTACGGTGCTTGTTCTCAATCGGCGATATTTATTTTGGAAGCGTTTCTACGGAACGCATTCTTCATTCTTCAATGAGCACGTCGGTGTAGCTTACGGGCTGAGGTGTGGCGTGCGAAGTTCGAGGACATTAGTTCGATTCGTCGCCATGGCGGTAGGATTTATTGTGAAAAAAAAAAACTGCGAAAAATCCCATGTTCACTTAGATTAAAGGGGTTCTGACACAAGATTTCGCGGCCGAGATAGCTTGCTGGATCGATTCCGGTGAACATGCGTATATCATCTGCAAAATACGAACGGCGAATATAGCTTGGAAGTTATTTTGAATGAATTTTGAAGTTTGTGCCAGTGACCGACATCCTCGCGCTACTGACACCCTCAAAGGGGCCCCTTGGGGACCCCTCCTTCCCTCATGTGACCACGCTACAACATAATGCGATGATGTCGTAGCCGCCATGTTATTTTGCTGCGTTCGCTCCAGCAGCCTAGACAGAGGCTGCTCGCAAACCGCGCGGAAGTGCGTCACAGTTCTGTGCGCTGACGTGATCGAGCGCTGCACCCGCTAGGTGGTGATAGGCTTGTCGTTCTTGCAACCGAAACTGACACTGGTCGATAATGAGGAGCCTGTCATTATTACCTGTCGCGCGCTGCAGCAAACGATGTGCCGTGTTATGACTAACAGGCCCCCAGGAACACAATGCAGTAAAAAACGCGAGGCCAAAAGTTTTGTGTCAGTACCCCTTTAAGGAGCATGTTAAGGTTAGAATAACAGAAAGCTGAGAAAGTTGGTAAGTAGGCCTACTCATTCTAAAAAGACAGGCCTTGCAAACACGGACACGATGAAGACATGACACCACAAACACAAGGTGGTCAAAAGTATCCGCCGCGGTGGTCTTACTGTTAGGGTGCCTGAGTGCTGACCCGAAGGTCACGGGTTCGAATACCGGACGCGGCGGCCGCATTTCGATGGCGGCAGAATGCTAGAGGCCCGTGTGCTTAGATTTCGGTGCACGTTAAAGAACCCCAGGTGACCGAAATTTCCGGAGCCCCCCACTGCGGCGTCTCTCATAATCATATCGCAGTTCTACGACGTAAAACCCCGACAAGGAGCTCAAAAGAAATGTTCAGTGTACCATTAAGGTGTGCCTCAAAATGATATTGCCGTTTTACGACGTAAGACAACCAGAATTTTACCTTATTCTCTATTAGTATCAGATATTGAGTGACTGATTGATTGATGTATTTTTTTCGTGCGGGTTAACCTCTCAGTTCGTGTTAACAATTGGAGTTACATGAAAGAACGTTACGAAGAGGCTGGTATTGATTTTGACATTTTGAGCTTATGTAGTTTTTTTTTTTTTTACCGCGCACCTAAACGTGCAACTCTAAGAAAAAACTGTGCTGTTATGTTTAGTTGTAGACTATCGCTCTTGGCCCTCTTTCATATCGCCTTCCCATACCTTTTATTTTTATTCATGTATTGTATAGTGTCTCCATCAGACAGGGAGAAGATGTTCCGATACGTTTGCCTGGCCTGTGGCCAGTGCCGTAGCCCCCCGAAATTCGTTTCTGTTATGGGATACAGAGCACAAAATGACACTCGACCACTCTTAACTGCTTGGACCCCATGTCGGATGAAAGGGGCACCGCCCCCCTTCTCTCCCCCTACCCTGAAATAAATTCCTGCCTACGCCACTGCCTGTGGCCTTTCCTCTGTTGGATATTACTTTTCTAGCAATCATAATTTGAGAAAGCCGAATAAAACGGCAATCAGGGAAGGAAGTTTAAGCTCTAGAATACTGCCAATTGGGTATTTTGGTATACGTTCATGATTCAGAATAGCGCTTTGTACTGTGTTCTTCAAAAGTCTCCGTTCTTTTGAGCGCTTCCCCATCATGAAATTTAAGCTCCTTGGAAATAGGCCTGCGACCTCAAGCTCAGCGACAGGCAGTTGCAGCTGCGGCAGGTTTTGCAGTAGTCATAGTACGTGCGGTATATTTTAAACCAAGTAATACAATTGTGAGCGAAATTCTCTTGTCGTAATGACGAGCATAGTGAGGATTTTTTTTGTCTGCAGTCTGTGTTGACCACATTGCACTGCGCGCTTGAAGTCTCCCACAAATGTATATAGAAGTTAAAGGAATGACGTCCCTGTTTTGCAACACGCCACCTTCATTTGTTATTTATATTTCCAGCTCAGCTGCTTCAAAATCTATTCTGCACGAGCAAATACTGAGCACTTCGCCGCTGCGAAGCTTGAATACCCATTTTCTATAGGCATTTCTTTTCACACAATGACTTGTTTCGAACGAGGGACAAAAACACGGCCATGAGTTTTGCCACTACAAATTTAAGCGATTATACTGGGGTAGTCATGTACTTTCGAAGGACGTCTTGCTGGGCGAGTTCGTAATATACCATTATGGCCACTTTACCTTTAATATACCATTGTTGCCACTTTGTCCGTGTTGTTTTGCGCTACGTTTAATAACGATAGGTATGTGGGTTTAAAATGTATATAGCCTCTACACATGTTGGTATGCCGTAACTATACAATTTTTACCACGTTTAAAATTAGCCAGCAAGAACTGCTGGCTAACTCACGTAAAATCGCAGCATCTTTAACTGTATTACCCCAGATAGATAAATAGATATAATTTTTAATGATTACTTCAGACATATTAGACTGATGCATCCTCTGGCCTGCTGCTCCAGGTGTTGGGTGTTGACTGTACTATATAAAATGATACATACAAAGAACACGCACAGTCACGCACACAGATATACGAAGAAAGAGTTATTCAGAAAGCTTCGTTAACGCGCGTGGTCCTCAAAAACACAAACAGCTCCTTTGTATTACGCATCTCCACGTCAGCCCAAGAAGTTCTATCGAGTTTTTATTATTATACTGAGGCACAGTATGAGCTAGTGCTTTGTTCATATCATTGTGAAAATAGTAGCATTTAAACAGATTCTTCCATCTATTGCATGTTACGTAAACCGTATGAGATGGAGCGTAAGAAAGTAAGAAAATGTTCTTGTTGTTGGCGCCCAAGTATGTAAAGAAGTTGAGCAACGATTTTCACACTTCAAGCAATGGCGAGAACTTGGCTGTGTTGCCGGAACGGAGAAGCAGGTAACGTATGCGTGCGGTACTCGTGGTACACATAGAAACGTGTACGGACGTTTCGGCGCTAAGGCAACGAGTGCCAAACGAGAAATCGTTTCGTAACGATAAGTTTGCCACATCGGAGAAGAAGGGTCATGCAACCCTTGGTTCCGGCTGCAGCGCTCGAAACGGAAACTGGGTCAACACCCGCCACAGCATCTGGCAGATTTCAGTCAGCACATCGGTGCATTCCGCACGAGCCGGGGGACGCGGTTTCAAAGCAACCTCAAGTAAATGAATGCCGTATTTGAAGATCAACTATGTGCGAACTCCAGAACACAGATGCCCAAGCAATGATAACAGAATTCAATATCCGTGAAATGCTAAAAAAATCAAGAAAAAGCATGTTCCTCATCGTAAGCGCTGAAAGTCTTGCACATATGTCATGCTAATTGGTTAGATTTTAACCAAACGTTTTCAGCTAGCATTAACTGGCTACGCATTACATACATGCACTATATGCAGTGCTCATACTACTCAGGAACTACGCAATTAAACGATGATTACGTCCGGTATAAAGAATAAAACATGATTTAAAGCATGTTGAGAAAAGCAACGGAGTGCGCGCATGGGGCGAAATATTTATATTCCAACCACAATTATTTAGCCGACATTAACTCAAAGTCATGACACTGCATAGAATAAATAGTAAGTGCTCATTAACTACTCACTGAAACAATCATTAGGCGAAAAGTAATGACTAAAATATCGTTAACCACCTGCTGACAGAGGAACCACAAATTTATAAAAAGCTAATTGATGTTCACTTAAATTTAAATAATTGTTTGACGAACGCAAACCAAACACAAAAGCGAAATTTGCCAACGTGTCAGCGCACGTACACCTGTTATTATATTGTTACGCACTGCTACAATGTGTTACTGCCAGTCAAAAAAAGAAACTAGTGAAGCCTGAGAATAGAATGAGGATAACGTTGTTCTTATGATTGCCATGGTCTTTGTGCGCGGGTGCTCATTAAGAACCAATAAACCACATAGGGGTACGTAACAATACAATCTCACCGTCTCACGAGCACACAGTTCTGCAAGAAACACCTTCTAGTAAATCATGCTGTCAACATTTCCACCACGCAACTCACACCACTAAGACTTCGTTCCTTCAACTCGCACGTAAGAGAAAAAAAAATGTACAAAAAAAAAGAAATGACAAGAACAAAAGAACAACTAGTTGAGTGTACTCACAGAGCGTCTCGTACTCCAAGCACTCGGCGAGTCCCGCTAAGAGGACGGAGAGCATCCAATGCACGACGGCTTGCATCCTTCTTCTCGACCCGAGCGGGGTTCCCCGCCCCGTTCTTCGACGCTTTCGGGCCGATGTATATAGGCTCCTCTCCCGCCGCTCACGCTCACCACTACCAGGCACCCTCCAAACTTCTAGAGCGTTTTCCTCGGAGCCAGCGACTCTCTCGCGCGCATTCGTTATTTCTTTCTGCCGCTCTCTTCTCCATACTCTCCTCCCTCCACCGTTTTTCTTTTTTCACTCGGCATATTTTGCTTTATTTCGAGTTAGCGCGCGGCCTCCGAGTCCAAATGCGTCTCCACTCTTGGCAGCACAATGCCAATGTCGCAAGCCCCCACGAGAAAGGTGCCGGAGGAGGTGGGAGAGAGTGGTGAAGGAGCGATTGCCTGTGTTTTGTGCTTCTCTCGGAATCTTGCACCTTTCCGCACTTGCTATTGCCTGTGAAATCTTCTTTTTTTTTCTTATTGCTTCACTTGCTCGCTCTTTCTTTTTGTTGTCACAGTGGCCGTGGCAGTGAAATTATCTTTTTGTTTCGGTTGTGGCCGTAAGACGTCCAGAAATACTGCCATCGAAATTAGGACTACGTTATTAGGAGCTCTCGCCAACGAATGCGTAACGAAGCAATGTGGGTCAAGCATGCATAAAATAGCGAAAGCGTACTTGGCGACACCGGGCCCATCATTATCGCGCAGTCAATTAACTTATCGTCAAGCTTTCATTAAACGCACATTTCTTCCGTGTTTATCTATTTATTTTTTTACAGTGGTATGGGATTGACCGCGATGAGATAGCTGGAAATGACGGAAGCGATTTCAATGCTTTCCGAAGATCACTTTTGAAACCAGTATCGGAATGCCACGGTAAGCCGAGAAGCCCTCAAATTACTCAGTGATCGGTCATACGCCTGCGAATTGAATGGAATGATCATGGGGTCGTGGTTAGAATCTATACGCCCTTCAGCGTATACCTGTTCGAAATACGGCTCCACGCCCAAGCGCCATTGCAGTTTGCTCCGCGTTAATGTATAGATCATCAAAACATTCAGCTGATTCGCTAAACATTCCCTCTCTTTTTTTTTAACTCTGCACTATGATGCTTAAACTGGAGCTTATGTATCGAAATGAGAGTCTACAATATGGCTACTGCATGCCTCACAAGCGAATTTAAACTAATTTTAGGGCTGTTACAAGAGCCCATGAGGAAGCACGCAATGCGTTGGGAGGGCGCTTGAAATGAGTGACACATTTTGTTGCCCGTACTGCTTCCGACTTCTGCAGTATATGCATACGCTTCGAAAGCTCGCTGAGTTTATATACTCATGCGCAATAGTTCCAGTGCAGGTGTTCGTGCCATTTATCTTCATTGAATTAATGAATAAGGTAGATGAATGAGTCTAATGCTGAAATTGTGCGAATGTAGCAATTCTGTATTCTGCGGACTGGATCATGGAAACGTTAACAGAATCACCACCATGGGCGTTTTCCATTCTATGCTAATCCAGGCGAAATGCGTTGCCCAACTTTTAATAACCAGCTTGTAAAACTTCCTATATAGGGTGAATGCTCAGCACGTATGTACCATAACGACAGCTGCAATATGCTAGGCTTCTTAGCCTCGTCATGATAAGCGGGGCTATAGGCATTACTGTTTTAAGTAAAGATAGCAGCGTGCAGAAAACAAGTCACTTCCGCTTTTGCATGGGCAAGATGAGGCCCGTTCAATGCATCTGACCTCAGGCACGGATATGTGCTCCAATGCATTCATTTCCTTAACTTATGTTCTCCGAGATAATTGCGCTGTTAACCTTGATATGAGCTAACGGAAACATTTTAAGAGAGCGGGAATGGTTTCATCTCTGCATGGACCATTATCAGATATACAAGGCACATTAAGTACTTTGTATATCTGTCTGTAACGTGAGATAACTTGGTAAGGCATCAAGAGTGAGCAAATTTTGAGAACTACTCTACAAAGAAAATTAGAAATTAAGGGCGGGAACATCAATGCACAGCCTAATAATAATTATTAGTACGACTGGTTGAAAAAGCATGAAACAAAGCTTCAATGCCGGTTGAGCATTCTTACCAAAAAAAAAAAAAAGAGTATGTGTTACTGTGTTCGGTGAGTGCTTATTGCGACGAATATAACTCTCTTTAAAGATCCACCTTAACTCTCTTTTGGGTCTCACGACTCTCCGGCGGGCCTACAACGATCTCTAAAGAGATTTAACGTGTCTCTATAAAGAGTTATATACCTGGCAAGTCAGAACTCACCAAAAAGAGTTGAATGACTGTTAGAGTGTATCTCAATATACATAGCTATTGTGAGCGCAAATGAAAACCGACACCTCATTTTCACCAGAAGTAGGTCATAGCTTTCGCAATCACGGTAAGAAAAGCGACAGAGACGGAAATGCCCTTGCAACCACTGATGGAACAGCCGGAAGAAGCGGTACGTCATATAGTCGCCCGTAATCCGCATCTCTCTTCCTCCTCCGGTGACGTAAGGAGCCTGTCAGAGCCTTCACTACACTGCACCGTACTATAGCAAGTTTACTACTAGACTCGGCGTAGGCGGCAATGGAATGTGTTGGGCCGCGTGCCGAGACTGCTGACGCGCCGCGAGGGCGCGGGAAAGCTGATGTGCCTTTACGCGTTGTTGACGTTCTATATCAGCTCGAGGAGCAAGTGCACGCGCGAGCCAGAAAGAACGAAATGAGTAAGAGCTACGACGGCGTCTTCTTTATTCTCATGTCACTGTTTTTGTTTCAGAAAACGCCCGTGCTGCGAGTTTCGTAACAGCGTCCGGTTGGTACACGCGGACGTGGAGGCGTGTGCTTACGTCATCGTGTCCATTCATTGCGTTTACCCCGTGGAGCGCGAGAACGGTTAGCAAAACGAAGTGGCAAACTTGGCACACGGCTAAAAATAAGGGGCCTCCCTCTGTCTAGACGAGTTGAGACAACAAGGACAGAGCGGTGTGTGCGTGCTTTGAAACCTGAGCACCGCCTGCAGTTTCGATGTTGTTTACCGTGCAGTAATTCGAAGTATCAGCTGGTTTCGTCACTTTATTTCGGTAAACTTATATAGAAATCAAAATGCAAGTTGCATCAACACATTACTTGAATATTCATAAACCTTAAACAGTGTTGAAAACGTATACCGTCAAAAACTTAACATTTCACCTGGGAATTAAAGGAAGACCGAAAGATACAAATGTAGTGAAACCGGATCTTTCACAGGGAGTTGACGCAATAGCTGTATTGTAAGATCATACAAGTATTCAGTCATAAAACTGTGCTAGTGGAAGGAGCCAGTGCTCATCAAAATATTCCTTTAGGAAGGGGGGCATACATTTTTCAGCTGCGAGCCTATTGATTTATTTTATTGTTTACCTATATATTTAGTTATTAAATGCATGCCCCGTGATTACCTAAGTCACTGTTATAAAAGAGTGAGAAAAGCGTGTAACTGACGCGTGGGTGGTTAGGTAAATATGATAAATATCATTAGGTATGATGGACGGTTCTTATGTATATGCAGGTATATGATAGGAATAGTATGAACCGGTCGCGGACCCCAAGCTCTATTCATATGGTAGAGAAGCTTCTGGTGCTCGATATTAGGGGCGCAACACCTCATCCTCTAATATACAGCAGCTGGTGGCTGCGGCATGGCAGAACAGAATAACGCCTCAGGAAGCTTTTCGAGGCGAAAAGTAGATATCTGTGAAAGCAAATTATTTATACGTATCGAGAAGCAGAAACATAACAAACATACTAAATGAGATAAGAATATCGCATTGTTATTATCAACCGATATTCTTGGCTACAACTCTCCTGCATTTCAAGTTTGTGCGGCATTAGTTTGTGCAAACATGACTGGTGCGGGTTGAATGCGGTAATTGACAGATAATCTGCATGTCCATAATGACCTGCTGCTAGAACATCTTGGGAAACTTTTATGTTATGTGCGTCATTTCTTTTGTGTGAATATTTTTGCTTTGTGGAACTTTTATGTTGACTGAACATTGGTTCGTATTGAAGCACTGGGGACTATATGCATGTGTGTTCATCAAATGTGCTTCTCTGCATAATTGTTTTACTTGTTCACAACTTCAGGACAACAACTATTAGGCAGAGGAAGAGGAGTAGGCGGCACCACACATATGCATCAACGTTACCTTAAATGCATTTGATAAAAGAGAGAGCTTTTGTAAGCAAGCAAAAAAAGGAAGATTTTCTGTGTAGAGGGTACTGGTTTACGTTGTGGTGCCTGTCATATGATGTCACCGCTCGAGATGATGTAAATCTCGAGATTTGCAGAGGGCGGCCGAGAAAGGTGTTACATGAGGATTACGTCTACTAGTGAATCTTGGCGAGGGTGACACGAACTGAAAAGCGGGAGCGGTAACTTCTACGACAATGTTCTGCCAAATATGGCATATGTCTAACAAAAAAAAAAAGAAAATATTTATAACACAGAGGACAAATAGCAGATTCACATGCCATTATTTTCCAGTCCTCGATAATAAGTGGCTGCTTTTCCCAGATCTCGAAAACAAGCTAGGGTCATACCGATACAAATAGATGGTAGTAGCAGCGACTGCGAAAATTTCCGTCCCATTTCACTCACATGTGCTTGTTCTAAGCTTCTTGAGCACATTGCTTCTAGGCAACTTTAGGAATATCTCGGTGATTACAATATAATGTACTCACAAAAGAATGGATTTCAAGATCGCTTATCTACGATTACTCACCTTGTCGAACTTGTTCATTGTGTGTTTTCCGCAGTTACCTCTCGAGGCCAAGTTGACATGATATTTCTAGATTTTGTGAAAGCGTTCGAAAATTTGTCTCATGCGAAATGACAGTTAAAAATTAATGCTATCTTTAAAACCCGTATATCACTCAATGGTTCGCTTCTGAGTGCTCATATTGTAAACAGTACATTCAAATCAACACACAAAAAAAAAATAAACTTGCTAACGTTATTTCTGGAGTTCCTCATGGCAGTGTCTGGGGCCCCTATTGTTTTTTTATTTGTATTCGTCATTTGCCTAAATATTTTACGGATCCTTTACGGTTTTTTGGCAGATGACTACGCAATGTACACTACAAATGCTGTTCCTTCTGATCAAGCAGAACTAAACATAAATCTCTAGGAAATAAATGATTTGTGCAGTATATGGCACATGGATTTAAACGCGGCGAAGCCGGTTGTGATGAGCGTATACAGGAAGAAACACATCCTAGATTGAGCGCAATCTATAGGTGAACATGAACTTACTAGAGCAACAATAATTCTACGGGTTGTCCGTCGCAAAACCACGATATGAGCAGGTGCAAAAATAGTTCGGCCTATCGATAAGGTCTGTTTTACGATGGAATTAGCCAATCGCCTCCGCTTGCGCTAAGAGCAACAAGCCGCCGTAGAGACTTCAGAGAAATCTACACAGTGCAAGCCCAGAAGTCAATTACTGGCTTACAAGGCACTCCTACGGGCATTTTGGAATATGCCAAAGTCATATTTGATCCGTATACAAAATGTAATTGCAGTACGGCTGACAAAACACAATGACTCGCGTCACGTTTCATATTCAATCAATAATGTTCCCACTCCGCAACTCTGCTTAGTCAACTAGCCAACCTTCAACCCCTAGAAAAAATTACTGCGTATGAAAGGCTCAGATTAATCTATCTAATAATTAATTACGAAGTAACGTTTTAGAAATTGAAGTACATAGAAATAAAAAGTGGGAAAACATCAAGGCACCGGCATACCATCTACATTTTTCCTTCCAGATCCCACAACAATTCGTTCAAGTACAGTTTTTTTCCGTGGGTAATGAGGGAGTCCGACTGTGCACAGTTGCACAGCTGGACTGCACAGTTGGACGCAGTTTAACTGCACAGTTGGACTCCGGATCAGGGAATCCAACTGCGCGGCTTCCTTCACGAAAAGCCTGAACGACGCAGCGTTCCAGGATGTCGCATAGTTTCTTATTTATGCTTGTTTGCTCTGCTTCTGAGTATGTCTTGGCTCACTTCTCATTGCTTAATTCTTGTTAAATGTTATTTATCGATTATTTGTGTAGGCAAATAATTAGTTTTTGAAGTATGGGTTTTTTTCTTCTTTTTCCAGCCTTGTAATAGGTCAAATGGGGCGGGCAGTGTAAATGAATGAAAGAAATAAAAAATGAATCTCTTGCTTTTTTTAAACGTCTCTTGATATGATGCGTTCCCGTCCCACCTGTCAGAGTTTATTCATAGATAGTTGCCAGCGTAAGTTGCGAACAAAACAAAACTTGATTTGTTTTCATAAATGAAAATTACTCTTTAGAAACGCGGGAGTTAGTCATGAGACAAACCAAACCCTATTGTACACTCGGAAGAGAGTACAACAGTACTTCGCTATAGGGTGCTAAAGTCAAGCACTTTATCACCTTCGAAATTTTGCCTTTACAAATGTCGGCACTAATTCCACACGCATTTCTGCGCAAGCAAATGTGCTTTACATTTAAGAAAGAAAAATGGCTCAAAGCTTGCACTAAGCAGCGCAAAGCTCGTTAAACAGCGAAGTTGATCGGTCTCATGCTCATTTATTGCTGTGTGTAAACAAAACTTGGCTGTTGCGAGGTTGAACTTGGCTGGAACTTGGTTGTAACGTTGTTGTACGTTTGCTTTAACTCGGCTTGAACTTGGCTGTAACGTTGTTCCAATTCCGAGTTCACGTATTCCGGATATGCTCGGCGCTGTCGATTTTGTTCTCGCGTAGCGGCAAGCCTTGCTTCTGGGATCGCGGCTTCTTCCTCATGAGTACGATTTACTTTCGGGCGACCCACGGCTGCGTATGTCTAGGCGCGAGCTGCGCATCTTTATTTTTAGTAGACTAGTGGTGAGTAGTGTGATTCACCTTATTTCTGTGGCACATACCCGTTTATGGTGATGATAGTTTTTTGGTTCGTCTGACAAGGAACGATTTGCTAAACAGCGAAGCTGTTAAAACGAATGTCGGTATGGTTAGCAATAGTTCAGTTACTGTTTCCATGAACTACGATACAGTTTTACGTTGTTACTCAAATGGTACATACTCTACATTCAACACAGTTTTCAGCTGTTACTCTCATTCTTACGTAATCGACAATCGAATCGCATTTGTCTTGAAAACATGTTTAGGATTCGCTTCGTTCTCCCACATTACCCTCAGTGAAAGGCGGGTAGCGCCTGCCCGTTAGCAATTCAGCCGGAGCGCTTGTTCTTATGAAAAATGGTTTGGTGCAGTCATTTTAAACGGTTCCCTAATCCCAGGTGTTGAAAACAGGTCTATGGACGCAGCGCATCGTTTGCCGACGTCACGAACAATTTCACACTGTTTTAGCTCACTGTTACCCTTGAAAAGTGTTCCTTTGCCCACCATTCTTTAGGCGCCGCGTTTTCCAAGGCAGCGTCGACAGCGACGTCGGCTGGACTGTACTTGTACAATGGTCTTTGAAAAGGTGTTTCGCTTTTCACGCGTACAGCGTTGTCTTGTACAGTACATGCAGTGCGATGAGTGTGCGTAGCTTTATCAATTGTTTCAAGGTGCCGCGAAGTAAACCTGACTTACGGACACTCACAATCCCGCACCTGTTAGTCCTCACAACAACTGAGTCTCCAGGTGGTACCAAGGACGCATTGAGGTTGCACATTTAAAGGCGCCGGGGTGATTCTTTAGCCCTATATAGTTCATGCGTATTTTGTTATCTCTTTCGTGCAAGAATGATCGCGTCGCTCGTTCCCGGCATTGTTTTCCCTTGCTCTCCTTTTCTAGAAACCCGCAGAATCTGCTAACGGACGCTCAATACGTGTAATCTTCCATCTCCATTACCTAGAACTCTTCATGCGGACTTACTAGGCCAGAGTGCAACAACGCGCACCCTCGCGGTGCTTTGAACCCTGCCCGTCCCGAGCTCTATTTTTACGTTCCAGATAGAGAAACGAAGGCACGCGAAACATCGTCCGCACGAACAGGCGGTTTCCCGCTGAGCGCCCATCTACGTGAATCGCGATGTTGCTATATTTAATGCGGCGAGTCGCACTGATGGTTCTACGAAGTTGTCGTATGAAAAAGGGCGCTTGAATGTGAAGGTACGCCTGGTACCTGTCGACTCTTGGGAAGATAAAGATCTTTCTTTTTAATGCAACTCGCTCCATCTGGCGGATTTCTGCACAACTAATATGATTCATAATCCTGGCTGTATACAATATGACACGCGACAATTGAGTAATATTTTGCATTAAATCGTAAAGCATGGCATAAATCGTTGGTATTGCAATTGCTCGCGTGCCTTTTGCCTTTTCTGCACAGTTTTGGTTGATGCCTTGACGGAAAGATGAATGAGCAGGAATGGCCGTTAAACAACGTATCTTTAAAACATGCAGGAACATGTGCCCAGAAAAAGATGCCTCTTGTCTTACCAAGAAAATGAGTAGGTATTTTATGCAATAGATGCAACGCTAGAAACTTCCGATGTATCTATATCTTCAACGCGAGAATATGCCCTACTTGCTGCAACGTACCCTCTTACAGCAGAGCTGTTGTACGCTCGTTGCCAGCGGATCGCTGCCCGCGTAGACCGAGAGCGCCGACCAAAAACAACAGTGGTGGCTGCCTCGCCATTGGCCGCTGCGGCGGCGCGGCTGTCGCAGCTGGTACCTGTTGTTATACGGTGGTGTAGCGATGGTGGGCACGATAACATATAATGCCGACATGGACAATGACACACATCTCGAAAGTTCTGGCTTTGCGAAAAAATTTGGTGCCAAACATGCTTTTCGCAATGTGCTCTTTAAGGGGCCGCTCAAGGTGCTGACGAACGCCAGAAACAAACCGCCATTCCGATGCCGCCTAAAAAGAGCGTTCTATTAAAGGCGCCGTTTATAATGGAACTCAACGCTCACGCATTCCTTACGCAACTCCCAAAGAAGATTTTGAGAGTCGTAGTCAGCTCCCCTGGTCACCCACGTTCACAGAGTGGAAGGGTTTCGATTTTTTTATTATTATTGTGGTTTAATGCTGAACGTAGTTCAGCCCACCTTCAATAGTGCATCTTAGCCTACAAGATTCATGCATGCATGTATTGGCTAATGTGAACTGCGTGCTCCCACTCAAATACAGAGAGACAGTAGCGTTGTCCGGTGGTGTTTTGAAGCATGTTTTACACAGTTGCAGAAGTATAAGTAAAAGAGATCATTTTCATTTATTAGCTATTTCAACCGTGTCAGTCTCTCTGTATTTTGCCTTTCTCGCGCCAATTTCAATTAAACTTCCCCACTTTCGTACGCGAAGCTAAATGCCTGACCCTTGCCTTATGAACGCTTCCCGAAGATTTAGTGGACAATGAATGAAAACACGTCCGAACATCAAGTAGAGAAATACCCAGCAGTCACGATGGCACACGGAAGGACGTTTGCGTTTTAGGATGTGTGCCAACATATTGCCACGCCCGCTTCTTCTTTCATTTTGATGTGTTCGAGTTTGACCAGCAAGGACGGTTATCAACGCTCGACGCTGGCCCCGAAGCGGTGTTCGAGAAGCTTCACGATTTTGGTAGATCGTTTTGTTAAGATTGCGCGCCGCACGCGAATGTTCCAGCTTTCTCGAGAGATAACGCCGCCATCAGCGATATTGCTGGAAAGTTCCATAGCGCCTGTATAAAAGCCAACGCGCTTGACCGCTTGTCAGTTGATCGACGGACGACGCCCTGTTCGCCGCTATCATTGTACAGCGTGTATTGCTGTAGTGCTAGTTCTCATTTTCCGGCCACAAGTTCGGCCAAATAAACAGTTTCATCCTGCAAACGCCGACTGCTGTCTTCGTTGACGTCACGACCACGTGACATCTGGTGGAGGTGCTGCTTCTTCCATGATCCGGACGCCCCCGCGAAGCGCTGACCCAAGCCCAAGCCGCGACGAGGACGACGGCAAGGAGAACCCGGATCGTCGAACAAGCCGCAGGCAGAAGGGACTGCCGCCAGAGCACGGGCTCCTTCCCGAAAAAGACAGACAGCCGCAGATCCCAACATCGACCGCAGCGACGATGACCGACCCCGTGCAGCCTGCGCCGATCCTTCTTCGGCATCCCAAGGAGCCGCCAACCTTCCGCGGATCGTCGTTTGAAGACCCGGAGACCTGGCTTGAAACATACGACCGTGTCGCCGCCTTTAACAGCTGGACCAATGAAGACAAGCTGCGTCACGTGTACTTTTACCTCGAAGACGCGGCCAGAACCTGGTTTGAGAATCGGGAGTCATCAATGCAGACCTGGGATCTTTTCCGCAGCGCATTCCTGCACACGTTCACAAGCGTCGTCCGCAGGGAAAGAGCCGCTTCTTTGCTGGAGACCCGGGTGCAGCTGCCAAACGAAAACGTCACCATCTTCACGGAAGAGATGACTCGACTTTTCCGTCAGGCCGACGCTGCGATGGCGGAAGACAAAAAAGTTCGCCTGCTCATGCGGGGTGTCAAACAAGAACTTTTCGCGGGACTTGTCCGCAACCCGCCCACGACGGTCGCCGAATTCCTCACCGAGGCTACGACTATTGAGAAGACACTGGACATGCGGACGAAACAATACAACCGCTCGACGCTGTCTGCAACCAATTTCGAAGTGCACTCACTAGCCACCGACGACTTGCGCGAAACCATCCGAGCGATCGTGCGGGAGGAGTTGCGCAAGCTGTTACCTTCGCCGCAGCCTCAAGTGGATTCGATCGCAGACATTGTCCGCGAGGAAATCAAAGAGTCACTGGGTGTTCCTCAGCCGGCACCGCCGCAGCTTCAAGCAATGAGCTATGCTGCTGCAGCCCGACGCAACGCCCCCCCTCCTCGCCCACGTCAAGACGTCGCGCCGCCCCAGCAGTTCCGCCGCCAGGCACCACCGCCGCCACCACCGACGTCATATCGCCCGCCAGCCGGTCAGCGATACACACCGAGGAAGACCGACGTTTGGCGCGCCCCCGACCATCGTCCACTCTGCTACCACTGCGGAGAAGCCGGCCACACCTACCGCCGCTGCCATTATCGACAGATGGGATTGCGTGGGTTCGCCGTCGACGCGCCACGTCCACAGCAGGGGGAACGACCACGTGACATCGCCGACTACCTTGCAGGAACGCAGTGGACCCCCCGAGGACCTTCGCGATCGCCGTCGCCAGGCCGCTACGCCTCTCCCCAACGCCGACCATACACTGGCCCAACCCGGGGCCGGTCACCTAGCCCGCATCCGGAAAACTAAGGGCAGCAACCGATGGAGGTGCGGTTGCTGTACGACGAAACTACCGAAGACCCTCCGCCGCCGACGCCACCGCCACGACGAAGGCTTCAGGACACGACGCGAACCCCTGACGACGAAACCTCGCGGACCGAAGTAGACCTGACGACGCAACGTGGAAGCAGCGGAACAAACCGACGTAGCCGTGACCCGACGCCACGACCTAACTGCAACGCAAGACGACGAACTAGCGACCTCGACGTTCTTATCGACGGCCACAGCGTCACAGCCTCGTCGACACCGGAGCCGACTATTCTGTCATCAGTGGACCGTTCGCCACGAAGCTGAAGAAAGTTAGGACAGCCTGGGAAGGCCCCGAAATCCGGACAGCTGGAGGTCACCTTGTAACCCCGGAGGGAATCTGCACAGCGAGACTCACCATTAACAACCGGATTTATCCCGCGAACTTCGTAATCCTGCCGCGTTGCTCGAGAGATGTCATCCTTGGTATGGACTTCTTAGGCCTTCATGGTGCAATCATCGACCTGAGGTCTAAGTCAATAACACTGTCCACGGAAAACGCACTACCGCCGCACACTCCGCCAAGAAAGCACCGCCTTGAATGTGCTGGAAGACCAGGTCACCATTCCCCCTCGCTCCAGCGTCATCATTTCCGTCGGCACTCAAAAATCAGCAGACCTGGAAGGCGTTGTTGAAGGCGACCAGCACCACTTGATTAACCGCAAGATTTGCGTCGCAAGAGGAGTAGCAGAGCTGCGGGCTGGGAAAGCAACAGTTATGCTCACGAATTTCAGCAACGAGTACAAGCACGTGAGCAAAGGCACGACGGTCGCCTACATCGAAGAAATCGTAGAAGCCAGCAATGCTTTCGGCCTCACCGATTCTCCCGAGCCTACTCCGACGAATAAAGCGCCGCAACCAGCTTTCGACATCAATCCCAGCCTTCAGAAGCACAAACAAGAACAGCTCAAAACCCTGCTCTTGCAATACAAAGACTGCTTTTCGTCGTCGTCAAGAATTCGGCAGACTCCCGTGGCAAAACATCGCATCATAACAGAGGAAAGCGCCAGACCACTCCGTCAGAGCCCGTACAGAGTTTCGACTCGAGAACGCGAGGCCGTGAAGAAACAGGTCGACGAAATGCTACGCGACGACATCATTCAGCCGTCGAAGAGTCCGTGGGCATCTCCCGGTGGTGCTAGTGAAGAAGAAGGATGGGACTCTACGTTTTTGCGTCGATTATCGTCGCCTGAACAAAGTCACGAAGAAGGACGTGTATCCCCTTCCCCGGATAGACGACACCCTGGATCGATTACACAACGCAAAGTACTTTTCGTCGATGGACCTCAAGACCGGTTACTGGCAAATAGAAGTCGACGAGAGAGACCGAGAAAAGACTGCTTTCATAACACCAGACGGCCTGTTCGAGTTCAAGGTCATGCCCTTTGGTCTTTGCTCGGCACCTGCGACTTTTCAACGGGTTATGGATACAGTACTGGCCGGCTTGAAGTGGCAGACGTGTCTCGTGTACTTGGACGACGTCGTTGTGTTTTCCTCAAACTTCGACGAACACCTTCGGCGCCTTGAAGTTGTACTTCAAGCAATCAAGACCTCCGGACTCACCTTGAAGCCTGAAAAGTGCCGCTTCGCATACGAGGAGCTCTTGTTCTTGGGTCACGTGATCAGCAAGGATGGTGTTCGCCCGGACCCGCGGAAAACAGCTGCCATCGCTGACTTCCCGACGCCCACCGACAAGAAGGCCGTACGCCGTTTTCTCGGCTTGTGCGCCTATTACAGACGTTTCGTCAGGAATTTTCACGGATCGCCGAGCCACTGACGCAACTCACGAAGGCCGACGTCGAATTCAGGTGGGAGAACGTCGCAAGTTCAAGCATTTCAAGAACTGAAACGACGCCTGCAGACGCCTCCCATACTTGCGCATTTCGACGAATACGCCGATACGGAAATCCACACCGACGCAAGCAGCGTAGGACTCGGCGCCGTCCTTGTGCAAAAGACCGACGGATTCGAAAGGGTCATCAGTTATGCTAGCCGGTCGCTATCAAAGGCAGAAATCAACTACTCCACAACAGAAAAGGAGTGCCTGGCCATCATCTGGGCTACATCGAAGTTTCGCCCCTACCTCTACGGCCGGCCCTTCAAAGTTGTGAGCGACCACCACGCCTTGTGTTGGCTAGCTAACTTGAAGGACCCTTCAGGTCGCCTCGCACGGTGGAGCCTACGACTTCAAGAATTTGACATAACCGTCGTTTACAAGTCCGGAAGAAAACACTCCGACGCTGACTGCCTGTCCCGCGCCCCCGTCGACCCACCGCCGCAGGACGACAGGAGGATGACTGCTTCTTGGGAACCATAAGTGCCGAAGACTTCGCCGAACGACAGCGAGCGGACCCAGAACTCAGAGGCCTTGTGGAATACCTCGAGGGCAGGACCACCGTCGTTCCCAAGGTATTCACGCGAGGACTGACGTCGTTTTTCTTGCGCAACGGTGTTCTCCTTAAGAAGAACTTCTCGTCGCTTCGAGCCGATTCCCTTCTCGTAGTGCCCTCGACATTGCGACCAGAGGTCCTCCAGGCTCTGCATGACGACCCGACGTCTGGACACCTGGGTGTTTCTCGGACGCTCGCAAGAATACAGGAAAAGTACTACTGGCCGCGCCTTGTCGCCGACGTAACTCGCTACGTCAAGACCTGCCGGGACTGTCAGCGACGCAAGACACCGCCGACTAGGCCAGCCGGACTTCTGCAGCCTATCGAGCCACCTCGACGGCCGTTCCAGCAAATTGGGATGGACTTACTGGGGCCGTTCCCGACGTCCAATACCGGAAACAAATGGATCGTCGTAGCTACCGACTACCTCACCCGCTACGCCGAGACAAGGGCCCTACCCAGAGGCAGTGCCGCCGAGGTAGCGAAGTTCTTCGTTGAGAACATCCTCCTGCGTCATGGCGCCCCAGAGGTCCTCATCACCGACAGAGGTACGGCGTTTACGGCTGACCTAACTCAGGCAATACTGAGATACAGCCAAACAAGCCACCGCCGGACCACAGCGTACCACCCACAGACCAATGGCCTCACCGAGCGGCTAAACAAGACCATCGCCGACATGCTGGCCATGTATGTCGACGTCGAACACAAGACGTGGGATGCCATCCTTCCGTATGTGACCTTCGCATACAACACGGCCATGCAAGAAACGACGCAAATGACGCCGTACACGCTGGTCTACGGAAGGAGCCCGGCAACGACGCTCGACGCAATGCTGCCAACCGCCACCGACGAAGACGACCTCGACGTTGCCGCCTATTTGCAACGCGCCGAAGAAGCTCGACAGCTCGCCCGCCTGCGCATCAAGAACCAGCAGAGGGTCGACAGCCGTCACTATAATCTTCGACGACGCCACATGGAGTACCAACCCGGTGACCGTGTGTGGGTCTGGACGCCGATACGCCGACGTGGGCTCAGTGAAAAACTTCTTCGGCGATACTTCGGGCCATACAAGGTGCTTCGACGTCCACGGCGCTCTTGACTACGAGGTCGTCCCGGACGGAATTACGAACTCCCAGCGACGCCGCGCACGACCTGAAGTCGTCCATGTCGTGCGCCTTAAGCCGTTTTTTTGCGCGTTAGCGAACCTGGGGACTCTACTTTTTCCTTTGTTATTGTAATTATTTGTGTATGCACTTGCTTTTTCCTTTCCATGTTGCAAGCATCGGGACGATGCTTTTTCAGAGGGGGGCAATGCCACGCCCGCTTCTTCTTTTATTTTGATGTGTTCGAGTTTGACCAGCAAGGACGGTTATCAACGCTCGACGCTGGCCCCGAAGCAGTGTTCGAGAAGCTTCACGATTTTGGTAGATCGTTTTGTTAAGATTGCGCGCCGCACGCGAATGTTCCAGCTTTCTCGAGAGATAACGCCGCCATCAGCGATATTGCTGGAAAGTTCCATAGCGCCTGTATAAAAGCCGACGCGCTTGACCGCTTGTCAGTTGATCGACGGACGACGCCCTGTTCGCCGCTATCATTGTACAGCGTGTATTGCTGTAGTTCTAGTTCTCATTTTCCGGCCACAAGTTCGGCCAAATAAACAGTTTCATCCTGCAAACGCCGACTGCTGTCTTCGTTGACGTCACGACCACGTGACAATATTATACGTATCTATGCGTATGCGGTGCTTGAAAATAAAGTGGTTGTGAGAAGAAAAACAATGAGCCGTTATTTAGTGAATCCACGAGACCACGGACAAGCGTATGGGACATGTAGTACTCGTTCACGAAGCTGCGAAAGTAATTATAGTAGAGTTTTACCCGGGGCTCTGAATCTTGTTTAATCAGAAAGAAGATGATGGGCATGCCTCCTGTGGGAAATGAAATGGACAAAATAAAAATACGTGAATACATATGTGATAGTCAGTTGAAGTAATTAAACGCACAAACATATTTTTCGTGCTATTTTAGGCTAAGCGTCCATTACATGCAGGCATTTCGCTGTGGCTATTGTAAGGCTGATTGATGAGATGCGAAAGTACAAACCCTGCTGGCTTATTCTTACTAGATTCAACGCCACTGGACGATATTACGAAGGTATCCTTGTTCGACAAAACAAAGTACACTGCGTGATCGGGTGCTAGCTGTTGTGTTATTCGCATAGTGACATACTATGAACGGCAAGTGACATAAGAATGAAAAGCAAACCCGATTGCAAGAATCAGCCGCCATTGGCTGTATCATAGGTGAAGATCAAGGTTTAGGTCCGGGGTGCTATGCAGGATGGCCTGCTATGCAGGCCATCCGCACTCCTGTTATGCGGGAGTGCGGAACGCGCGATAGCAGTGTAGATAAAAACGGCCACAAGAACAGGCATCGCGTCACAAACGCATGCGCGGCATTTGCGGCGGTTTTCGAAGGAAAACCGCGTGCGAACGCGCCAGCGCCGCCACTCAGTCAACATTGCAACCGTGCAGCGACGTCAGCGTGATTGTCGCGCTATCTTTTTGCGAACTAATCAACGCGCCTCCCACGGGCGTGTTCCTGGGCGTTTGTCCTCTTTCGGAAGGTTCTTTCGTTCCACCTGCAGCACGGAAATTTCCATTCTCGAAGGCAACAAGGGCGCACACGCAGCACGCTGCTGCAGCTCGTTTCGCTTCTCTCGAATATTACAGATAAATAAACGGACAGGTTACTGCTATACTTACATTACACGTCTGAACATCCTAGGGGCGAAGCTCCTCTTAGTCTAACCTTGTCCGGCGTCAGGCGTAACCGGCAGTATCTCCCGAACAGTATAATAGATGGCGCTGTCTCATAGAACTACATACAAACTGTAGTTGAGTGATGATATTCTAGATGGCGCTGTACACAATCTGTCTCGTCACACCATTTCTCGTCTCATTTCTTAGATGGCGTTGGTCCTATAGAAGTGTGTGCAAAGTGCGCTTGTGTGAATCGTCACTAGATGACATAATATATATAATATATATATATATATATATATTATATATATATATATATATATATATATATATATACTGAATCGAGGCTGGGTCCGAGCTAGTTGGTACACTGACATTATGAACCCTTTGATGGAGGCGAAATGTCTGAGGCCCGTGTACTTAGATTTAGGTGCACGTTAAAGAACCCCAGGTGGTCAAAATTTCTGGAGCCTCCACTACGGCGTCTCTCATAATCATATCGTGGTTTTGGGACGTTAAACCCCAGAAAAAAAAAGACATTATGAACCCGTTAAGCGCACAAAGACGGGAACAAGAACGACACACAGAGCGCCACTATCCATATCCACGTATATATATATATATATATATATATATATATATATATATATATATATATATATTATATATATATATATATATATATATACGTGGATATGGATATGTGGCGCTCTGTGTGTCGTCTTCTTGTTCCCGTCTTTGTGCGCTTAACGGGTTCATAATGTCCTTTTTTTTTTTTTTTCTGGGGTTTAACGTCTGTGCGATTAGGCTCATAGATGAATCGTACCGCTGGCTGGCGTTTCGACGTGAGCACTACGTTGGGTGTACCCCTATATTATATATATATATATATAATATTTATATTATAATATATTATATTATATATATATATATATAATATATCTATAGTGTTTGTCACTCTTTGATGTACTGGGTGTACTGATGTACTGGATGTAATGATGTACTTGTACTGGGCTATCGCTTTGATTACTGCTGGGCGAAACCACTGAAGATTTCACGGTGTAACCATGATTGCTTCAGGAGCCTCGCCCAAGCTCTTCATCATTCACCCGTGGATATGCTGTGATTTCTTCTGTAGTAAAGAATCGGTAGCAACAATGTCTCCACAAACAAGTAAATACTACATTTCTCGCGGCAAATGCCACCAGGGACGATTGCTTCATGGCTGTAAGTGGTACGTCGTGAGCGCGGTGAAATTGAATGCGAGACATCGTAGCCACGTGACGATATAACTTTTAGTTCTTCGTGCGTGTGTGCATAGTCTGTGCGATTAGGCTCATAGATGAATCGTACCGCTGGCTGGCGTTTCGACGTGAGCACTACGTTGGGTGTACCCCATGTTCGCCGCGGGCGTCTGCCAATCAACTCTTGACGCGGGAACTCGGGTACAACTCGTTGATTCTGAAAAGGCCCCAGTTCAACTCGTGACTGTGATAGCGCCGGTGTGCCTTTCAAGTGTTGCATGCGGTGGACGTTACTCAGCAGCTTCTTTGGCTATAAAATAATTTGCCCAACTTGCACTACTTGTGCGAGGCAGGAGCCATCGTAAGAGCTTGTGATCACCTAGCTTCTGCCAGCTTTTAGATGCGAAGCATCTTATGGCGGAGTTCAATCCGGTGGGGTGTGCGGCGTGACCACCCTTACTGCGCATGAGCAAACCCTCTCCACTCTTCCTCTCCCTCTCTCCACTCCCCCTCCTCGTTTAATAAAAGACTCGCGCTAGCTCGTACACACGCTCAGTCACTGCGCCGGCTGCGCCGGTGTCATGAGTTGCAACGTCTTCCAACGTTCCAATACCTTAACGCCTGCCGAGATCGCGGAGCAGCGGGTGGAGCAGCGGAAGCCTCGATTCGCCGAAGCGCAACCTAAACGTTTGGCAAGCGACCCCGAGCTCCGAGGCTAGGGAAGCCTAGCGCAAACGGCAACGTCGGCGGGAAACTGCTACGGATGAAACGCGTGCACGACATGCCGAAACGCTGTTTCGCATCGCCTCATGGCCCCCTTTAGCGGAAGATGATGTGATTTTTTTTTTACGTGGCTCACAAACTCAGTATGTTTGGTCGGCTTCGGAGTGATGATCGTGTCACTTCGGTCGCAATAAGGAGCTATTGATTAGGTAGGTCTTAACTAGCGTGATAATGAATAGTCCTGCCTTAATGGGGCACTAAAGAGCAAAACGATTTTTCTCGCATTAGTAAAGTAGTCTTCCACGATACCAAAAAAGAAAATACAGGTGGCGACGCCACCTTGGAATTCCCGCACCATTTGCCGTGACGTCACAGATTTTTGACGGCGCCTGCTTGGGCCTACGTAGTTCCTAACCAGTTAAATCGAAGTACATTGTCCTCTGAGGGGGCCAGAGACTTGACATAAGGAGTTCGTGGAAATTTCGTCGAGCCACTGGCGCCAAAATACGTTAAATGCTCTTTGAAGTCTTTTACGTCACAAATTACAAAGTTCGTCGCGAAATTTAAAAATGAAACTTTGAACCTGGTTTTCTCCTCTAATAATAAACCTACGTGTTGAAATAACCTACACAAGAGTTCTCCACACTTTATCAATCTGAACCAATTCATTTTTTCTCTTTAGTGTCCCTTTAATTGTTAATGTTTAATTGGCATGTTAATGCCCAGCCAGTTCGCTAATCAGCCGCGCGGACGTGTTCAGGGAGCGAGCAGACGATGAAGAAGAGGACGAGGAGGGCACGCGCCGGCCGAGCAACGCGATAAATGTACGGGCCGACCATGGTGTTTATACACGTGGCCTCGGCGATTAGCTCCAGCCGCGGTGTTGTAAGGTACTCGGCCCGGAGCTGATCTCAGAGGCCACGGTGCTGATTATTTTAAAGGATACTTAGTGCAGACAATAAATGCTTAAAAATGAATGCAAACGACCGAGCACAGATAAAAATATAGTTAGTAGAACGTTCTGTCACTTTTCTGCATGGGCGCACTTCTGCACTCAGTGGAACGAAAAAAAATGAAAGAAGGTGCCTTAGTTTGAAGACACCACCAACCGTATCGACCGCCCTTCAGTGACGCCTCTTTCCATCGTAACAATGTAACAGAGCGCGCACTGGGACATGGATTTCACCTTCTCGTACTGTTACTCGTTCAAAAGGGGGTGTAGCCAGAGCTCGGAAGATTCGAGTTTCGCCGAATCGGGACGTCCTGACATAGCACCCCTAGTGCTATAGTTAAAAAAACAAAGAATTAAAGGTGTAAATTGTGATTTTTTTACAGATTGCTAGAAATACTAAAATATTAAAAGTGATATTTCGAGCTTTACAACTCTAATTCACGTGTGAAAAAATACTGTATTACAGTTGTGCAAACCATCCCATAATAAAACATACAAACATAATAAATCAATGCTGTGTGCATACTCCCAAATATATGCAAACTGTTCGTGTAAGTGAGGACTGTTATAAAAAAAGCCCTCCTAAACAGTTCAACAATTTCCCTTGAGCATTACCAGATAACTCGCATTTGCCTGATTAGGGCGAAGCAGAAACAGTTCAGAAAACAGATTTTGGGGGATGAGCTGCAAACTCGTAAACAGAATGTTGTATTAGCTAAATTTTTTAACTACAAATTTATTGCATTTTTTTATTACAGAAACACAATTCTCATATGAATATTATTCGTACGCCACCTACACCAGTATCTTAAGACTGCATCTTTCCGTACATAAATGCAGGGCGTAGCCAGAAATTTTTTTCGGTGAAGGGGTTCAACCATACTTTATGTATCTTCGTGCGTGTGTTGTATGTGTGCGTGTGTATATGCACATGCAAAACTGAAAAATTTCGGGGGTGGCTGAACCCCCCACCCCCCCCCCCCTTGGCTACGCCCCTGCATAATTGTCATTCCTGACAAGAAGTAACCGGATATTTGCAGTCTAACTCTGGCGTTATGGGCCTCTGCCTGGCGTCTCTTGCATATATACACTGTCGATACAATCATATGAATTATTTTCCTTCTCAAGTATTGCGACTAATATTATTGAGAGTGAGCGCACTCCTAACCTAAAATAAAGAGTGTGTTGATAAAGTCGATCAAAAGCTGAAAAGACAATAGATGGTTGTTCATTTTCCACCTCCATCTTTCTATGCAATATTCTTAATGGCTTCTAAAAAGGAATCCTTATATAAAGTAAAAACTGCATGAAACAATGTAGGAGACCATACTTCGCGACACTACCTGTTACAAGATTTTCAATGTGGGGCTCGTTAACTAGAGATAGACTTGAAAACTTAAGTAAATGAGTCGTGCGTAAGATTTAGTGTTCGAGATCATAGATGTCCTAAGGATTTGAATTTCCCATACACTCATATTGGTTTAGCCGTACGCCACTGAAGCAGCGGTATCAACCACAGATAGCCAAGTGTTTCTCCAGGTCTTGCAGCAAAACTCGACCTTATCGAGCAACTGCATTATATACAACGATAAGAGTGGAGCCGTTGGAGAAGCACATGAAGTATTGCAAACACAGAGCTCAACGTTTCGCACTGGGTACTTTCGGCGGTTGCTGCAACCTGCGCAACATTTCTACGAACGTGTTCAAGGCAAAAACTTCACGGATGTATGTGCGTATGGATTGTCTTCATTTAGGAACATATTTTCCGCAACATCTCTTTCATTTCAAATTATCAAGCATCTTGTACCATGTAGCATCAAAAATTGGAACTGGAATTAAGAGGCGTAGGTGGAAGCACCACCTCCTGTGGCGTTAGAAGGAACCTACACAACTTTTATCTGTGTTACTAGCTGAATCTAAGAAGCTTTACGAGCCCACTGAAACGCAACAAACATGCCCCACAATACAAGATTTGAGCAACGGCGTGTTCTGTCACTGCGGTAGATATTCTGGCCCTGAAATACTTTCCTAAACAGTGATCATGCCGGTATAAAAAACCGTCAGTAAGGCTGGTATAGATGAATTCATGCTAGAGCATTCGGGCGCAGGCATTGTGTGTGGTTGAATACACTACTATTCTTATTATTACTCTCGCTCTTTTTATTCAACGACTTATCACAGAATCTGCATAGAATGCAGAGCTTGTTGCTAAGCTAACTACACTGACCCCTTCAACCACTCTATCCTACAATGAACAATAGACGCCCTTGGCGAAATGCTTTTGAGGAATTTATAACACAAATGCACACTTTGAGGGACAATTTTACGAATATAATTCTCAATCCACCTTTAATTTCACGTCTTCGCGTATGTTTGCTTCAAGCGGTCTTCTTAAAGCATATCGTGATAAACATATGCAGGTTGTCCATTATCAACAATTTCGATTTTTTTAGGAAACTACCTCAAATTGGCTTTGACGATGCACAGATGATTTTCTAGAGCAGCACTGCTTGTCAGTAAGCACCCAGCTATTACAGGTTATTTAGAAACGTGATACAAGATACAAGAAACGTGATACAAGGCGGAATCATATGTTGTATTGTTCGGTAAACGACGAATAAAAACAGCGCTAAACACGGGACGAGAAGAGGACACATACACGGCGCTGATTTTATTCGTCGTCTACCATGCAGTGCCAACCAACCCAATCGAGCACATTGTTAAGCACATTGTTGTATTGTGCTACCTTGTGCTACTTCCATCACTAATGTTATTTATTCTACTAATGTTAATTATGTTGATTATTTTGTTTATGTTACTATGTTACTCGATCATGTGTTTAGTGTCCACATAGCTGTTGTTTTTTTTTAAATTATGTTTCTTCGCCCAGCCCTGATTGTAGAGGGGTCAGGGCCTCACTCAGCCCTCACCCTTTTGGTTTTCTGTACGAAAACTATCAAATGTGTTAATAAAAAAAAGTCACTAGAGAAACTCACTAATACAAGACAATACAAAGGAAAATGGCACAGATAGGTCAGTGAAAAAATTGGAGGCTAATATCCCTAAGGTCCAATGCAGCGTGCGAAGCATAGGATAAAATGGAGACGCGTAGCAGTACACGAAGATTATCATACTAGGTATTTATGTGGGTTCGATCACAACGGGTGGCGAGATGTGCTTTCGTACCCTTTGATTCGTTTTCTCTTGATCGTATGATTGCTGCAGATGAATTAAAAATTAAACAGAACCCGAAGCAGAATGGAATACAGGGCGAGTTGGTATAATTCATCGTGGCTAACATCGGGGCTAACGTGGACGAAGAAGAGAAGGGGACAATTAAACGGCACAGCGATGACTTTGAACTGAAGTTTTATTAAAGAAGACGAGAACATAAAAACGCGAACTGAGCAACCGGCCTTGGCGCTTCACAGCCAATCACTCAAAATGCTCTGGGCAACAAAGTATTGACATTACAGTAGACGTACAGACAGCAAAAGTAAACGTAGCCCGGATACATGCGCAGGTTTGTGACGAGGTGGTAAGTTCGTGTTTTTACGTTGTAGTTTTCTGCTGTAAATACTTCAGTTGAAAGTCCGCGCTGGGCCTGTGTGCCCTTCTCTTCTTCGTCCGCGGTTGGTCGCGCTGTTAGCCACGATGTAAACAGAACAGATCCTTCATTATCTGTTGGCTTTGTGCATTTGCGTGTACTGGGCCTTGATTCATTTCCATCGTTCGTTCAAAAACACAGCATAGCTTACACATTGTTAACCGATGTAACCCAACAATAGTCAACACAACGCAGCGGGAGCTCTTGCTAGAATGCATTCATGAGCGATGGTATTGTGCTAGTATACTTGGAAGGGTTCGCGCGGAGTACACGCTATTAATAAAAATATTTTATGTGGAAACGTGCATTTTGTCTTGATTACCGTTTTATTTATTAGTTTATTTGCATTACCTTCCATCACTAGAGCTTTTTTTATTTTATCTCAGGAAAGGTTTCAATTATATTCTGCCAATATAATGCTGAATAAATGCTTTTGGAGCTCTGGTTGTGGCCTATATCCTATGAAAGTGCAACGTATTTAATAATGGGCCAGGCCACGCGAAAAAGATGCACACCTATATTCGTTTCGATGCTCAAGGACAAACAGCAAATAGAGTGGCGGGGGCCGAAAGCACGAAAGGACATTTGTGTGCAGCCAACCCTTAGAGGAAAAATTAGTCCAATAGTACATGAAAATGTGGTTCTTACAACTGCGCATATTTACATTGCATGAAACCGGTAATCTCAGGCCACTTTCATTCTTATCAAGTGCAATAATTACATGTTTCGGTGCAGTGTTCCCAAGCCACTTAAATACGGTAATTGCAAGTTAAATGCGGGCAGTGTACGGACGCAGCCTAAGCGACGCGATGATGCCGTACACGAAGCGCGATCCTTACTGGACGAAGGGGTGGCGAAAACCAAACTCTATTGGACCAATGTCTACCCTTTGCTTCACAGCGAGCGTGGGCCATTTGATGTGGTTAGCGAGAGAGAGAGAGAGAAAACTCTTTAATGAAAAACAGAGAATTCTGCCGGCGTACCTAAAGCGCCTGCATGCTACTCTGTATAGGGCAGGATTGAGGACAGAAGGCCCAAGTAGAGGAGAGCAGGAGAGGAGAAGGAAAAAAAACAGATAACATGATCGTGGTATGTACATGTTACAACGTAATGATGCTGATGTAAGTTAAATTACAGTTTATCAATTCGGGGAACGTCCTCGAGGAATCTGAACAGAAATTATAAAATTTTACGTTGCTGAGAAGGAGAAGACGTACGTCCAAGTATTTTCCCGCGATCTAGCGTGCTTGGGAAGATGAGCATATTATTTCTTCTCTGTATGCTGGCAATCTAACAAGATATGCTATTGTTTCTAGAGCTCACGGTTATCACAGTATGGGTCAGTGGTCAACACTAAGGCGGCACATGTAGCTATTGGTGAACTTGCGTTGAGGCGAAGTCGATGATAGAGTGTCTCAAGGTGACGAAGAAGGTGATGCGGTAGTCTTCTTTTTAAGTCAGGGTCTACAGAGCGGAGAGAGAGGCCTTGAGGCGAAAGATTCCATAATTGATTCCTCTCTCGGTGGACGTTCTTCTTTGCAATTGCTGTTGCATCTGATTTAGTGAAGTATGTTCGCTAAATTTTCCTTAAGCAATACCTCTACGTTCAGCTAGATCCGCGTTTTCATTTCCGTATATTCCGCAGTGTCCGGGAATCCACTAAAACGAGAATAAGTGCACACCCAATGGCGTATAGGCGATGATATGTACTTTGCGAATGCAGAAGCGCTAGGCTAAACTTTATATTAAAGTCAGAATCGTCAGCGTAGGCGTTTCTATTAGTGCAAGCGCGTACCTCCGATAGAGCGCTATCGCAATTTTTCAACATACCGAGTCGCTGCAATCAATCATCAATCAATCAATCAATCAATCAATCAATCAATCAATCAATCAATCAATCAATCATCATCAATCATCAGTCAGTCAGTCAGTCAGTCAGTCAGTCAGTCAGTCAGTCAGTCAGTCAGTCAGTCCAGTCAGTCAGTCAGTCAGTCAGTCAGTCAGTCAGTCAAAGTCTATAACAAAAATGCAATACGGATATTTCTAGAGGTGGGAAATTTCTCAGGGGCCCGAAAATAAAGACTGTGGGAGGGTGTTCTCTAATACCGGATAAAGCAAATTCAGTGGCACTCGAATACTAGATATTACCGAAGTAGTCACTGGCACTAAAATCCAGCAGAACGCCTAAGGGAGATAAATCCTGAGGCTGACGCTCTGTGTGGTCATGGAGCAAAACGTCGTTGTATTGCAGTCTGTGACTAACAAAGTGACGTTTTTCCCGTTGTACCCCTAACAAGAAGGGGAAAAAAAAAGAACTCGTGGGGTGGAAATATTGACTCGAATACTGACTGTCCTACAGACGGTCTCAAGATGTTAGACGGTTCACCTGAGAGGTACGAATTTGTTCGATATAAGAACTTTACGCTATGAAGTGAGTTTTGTACTACGTAGTCGTTTAAACGTTCTTTACGCGAGCCTCGAAATATCAGTCTCTGTAGTCGAATGCTTTTGTCTTCAGGCAGCAAATTCCCCGCTAGACAAGGATAATGGCCAAGATTGAGGCATCGAAAAGTAAAGCGCATCCAAGACGGACAAACGATAACACATGAACAGACATACACAGCGCTCACATATACACGATCACTTTGCCCCCGTCTTGATTGCGCTATACCTTTGGATGCCATGAATTACCAAGAAGCCCGCCGTGCAATCTTAGTCGACTAAGTTTGAGGGTCTGCTAGAACAGTCATGTCGTTCAACGGACGCCGTGCATCTACAAATAACCTTCGCCCTAGGAATAGCCCTGAGAGATAAGGGTGAGTCCTGAAGCACATTTACACTCAATGACGTCTCTAGCGTTTCCGCGAATACAGCGTTCAAACTCGGGCAACCGTCGCTGTGTGTCACCAGAATGTCCGCCAGTGTTTATGAGCTTTCTACGTTCAGAGTTAATGAGCTTTTTTACACAAACCCTGGCATTGGCTATTTTGTACATAGTGCGAATTATCGGGTCACAAAATCAATATATGTTGTTTTTAAGAAATATTATACTAAAACGTGGTTGGTTTCGGAGTTTGAAATGTGTCAAAGAGCCTGATGCTAAATGAAATATCATGCAGAACATGCATAGTCATTCCGCAGAGGTTGAGTAGTCATGAAGGTTATTTTTGGGTAACGCATTTCTCATATACTGGTGCAACACACACCGGGGTGGCAACTCCTCACTCAATCAGAACAGGCTCCATCGTTTTTCATAGCTTCCCCACAACATGTACGTTGTTTGTTTTTTTCTTTACTGAATCTCGCTTTATAAGTACGCGTTCTAAGGCAACCGGGCTAGCTTCAAACACTAAAGTGCTACCCCTTCAATTCTCATCAAATGCCTCCCTCTGTTTCTTAATCGAAATGATGAAATAAAAGAGGTTGGTGCCATTTTGGTGGCAGCGGCTACTCCTTCTCGCTTAGGAGAAAAAATATTTGTAAGAAAATAATAAGGGCACAAAGTACAATACAGTAGAACACACGTTGTGAAAATACGCACAGCCGAACATCACATGACAGTTCAGATACGTCTAATAGGTTTATGCCTCCACAAGTGTTGTATCACAAGTTCAAATAGGAAAGTCAGTTCACATGTAGATGTTCAAACTGAAATATTCCATATTGCTTGACATACACAGGAAAACACACTGACAAAAATGATGACACATACATCACAACATTACACATTTCCTCTATTATGAAGGGGAAGTCGACGTCGTGTACATTAGGTCAATTTTCCTCCCTCCTCATTTGGTTTTTGCCCTTTCGGTAGTCACTCAGAGCCGGTGTGTTCGCGCTCGCGGAGCGCCAGTGCATCCGACGCGGCCGCGCATCGAAGCGAAGCCGCCCAGGCGCACAAGAACCTACGGAAGGCACTTCGCGTCGTCAGCTACAGCGCACCAGCGCGGCTATTTTACTCGGCTGTATAATACCCTTGTTACACAGGCAAGTTAACCGCAGTTACGACCAACCACGGTTAACCACGGTTGACCGCGTTGAACCACGGTTAGCGCCAACCACGGTTGGCCGGTGTTACACGGCGCACAAGCGCCCTCGGTTAAAGCAGACTTGCTTTGGCGTGAATGGCACTGCGTCTGGCGGCAGTTCGGCGTTCAACTCGGTTGTTATTGCCGCGTCCACTTTCGCATTCCTTGAGGTGCTCCGTAGATGACGCAAATTGTTTCCCCAAAGCCTAATCAGGCTTTCCGTGGTTCGTGCAGTCCAATTCGTTCGTTTTCACGAACGCTCGCCGGTGTGCACACGTCCAACATGGAGGCCACCATTTTCTCGGTTAACTGCCAAACCGAGGTCGCCAAGCTCGGTTTGGTAGAACCGTGGTTAACGGCGTAACCACGGTTTCACATACGGTGTAACATAAGAGAACCGCGGTTACGCGAAACCGCGATAACATTAAGCGAAGTTTAGGCCATATGTGTAACAAGGGTATAACTAGGGATCGTAGCAGAACAGGCAACAGAGGCGCGCCCCTGCGCACCTGCGCCACCTCGTTTCGATGAAAGGCCGCGCCGAGTACACGGGCGCTCCGCGGAGCGCTGCCACACAAACCCTAGTACACATGAAACGAGGACGAGCCTTACATATGCAACTTGCGGCTTCCATATGGGTTCCGCAAAGGCATTGGAAATCGTAAGGGCTGTCTATTCGACGTCATTTCCACGGTGTGCGGCAAAAGAGGCAGTAAATAGCGCATGATTGCCAAGCTTGTTGAGTGCTTTGATGCGCATTTTCTGCCGCTGCTAGTAAAAACAGGAAAGCGGAAGGATGCTCTTCGCGAAGCAACAAAACAGGTCGTACATTTGGCATGCTAACGCCTGCGCAATCACAAGTTTTGTACCAGCTGCTGAAAAAAGAAATAATAGAAAAAGCGTCGATAACGCAGCTATTTCTTCGTACCTATCTCTTTCTTTCTTCTACTATTACTTTGTTTTTCTCTCATCACTATGTTTTTCTATGTATTTTTGTCTCTGTCTATTGCTATTTCTTTCTTTCCTCTATGTGTATGACTCGCTCTCTCTCTTTCGCGCCTGCTTCCTCTTTCTTTCCTTCTTTTTTTTTTCTCTCTCTCTATTAGTTTCTTTCTTTCTTTCTGTTCCCTTGATTCTTACTCTTTCTCTCTTGTGCTCTCTTCCAGCATTTATTTCTCTCTATTTCTCTCTTTCTCATTCTTTATATGCTATGCTTTACTGTCTGCCCTCCTCCTTTCCCTACTCCTGAGCCTCACATCTGTCCTGCTCACCCTAGATTCTCCTTTCTACACCCTTGCTATATACGATACTATCTAAAGCTATGTTGTGTCCCGTCAGCGGGCCTGGATAGCCGAGTGCTTATGACGCTCGCCTTTGTATAGTGACTACGCGGGTGCGAATTCCGCCTCCTCATGAGGGACTCTTTTCGCTAGATTTTCTCTTTCTTTATACCTTTCTTTCATTCTGTCGCTCTATTTTTTATCTCTTTGTCCCCTTTGACGCGTTAAACCCCAGATATTATTATTATTATTATTATTATTATTATTATTATTATTATTATTATTATTATTATTATTATTATTATTATTATTATTATTATGTTTTGTATTCTCATCCATCAGGATTACTACAGGCCAAGCCGGAGAAATGGGCGCACGTGTTTTAGGAGCGAAGCAGGAGATGATGAAGATAACTGAGAGGAAGAAGGGGACAAAGAGAGCGCGTGCCGATTCCTGATGATAATCCCGGCCTCGGCTGCTGCATTTTCGGTGGAGGCGAAAATATTTGAGGCCCGTGTACTAGACTTAGGTGCACGTTAAATAACCCCAGCTGGTCGAAATTTCCGGAGCCCTCCACTACGGCGTCCCTCATAATCATATCGTGGTTTTAGGACGTTAAACCTTAGATAAAAAAAAAAAGATCCGTGATGATGATAGTTTCGGTTCGCACTACCCGGTGCAACGAAAACCTTCAAAGGAGCAGTGATATTAACTTTACGCACGTCGCGCACGTGCAGTAATCGAGCCCCTAGTAACGATTCACCACTGATAATGCCACGGGGTAATGAATAAGTACCTGTAATGTTGATTCGTATTACCAATAACAAGAGCGGTTGAAAGGGGGTGCAAAGGCCGCAACTTTGCAGCGCCGGCAGCGCTGCCGCGAGGTCCCCTTCCATTGTCACGCCCAGAAATGGCCCCGTCTGATCGTGTGACCGCACAGAACGGTGCCGCGAGTTTCAGCTGACATTTTGTCTGCCAGACGCGCACGTGTAGACATGTCTTCGTCACCACCATCGTTGTCGCCGCCGTCATCAGCGTCTACAAGCCATGAAAAATATACTGAGGTATTGGAAATCCCTGCGATTCGCGACGTCGCGAATTATTTTTGCTTCGATCCTTTGCGAGACAATTATTGTGATATCGACGCCCGTTCGAGCAGCGACGAGGAGGCACCTGGAGGCGCACGCTTGGGCCATGCTGGCTGCTAAGAACAGAGAACAGGAATAAACGTTGTGGACAGGACAGGCGCTCCTATTCTGTCCACAAAATTAAGATGCCTGGTGGCTAACAACAACAAACGATTTATAAAATCCAAATGGTTGGTCGTCTTAAAGGTTAAATACGTGCGCACTGCTCAGGGAGCTATTCTGTAAGCGCTCTGTCACAAAACGGAGGAGGGGATGGAACGCGAGAACGAGAGGGAGCCGCATGGTATTGGGCGAGGCAAGTCTGACGGTCAAGACATGAGAATAGCCACAAAAAAGAGAACAGAATGGCCGAAGGCCCCATTCTGTCGATAGAACGGATACAATATGGTCTCCGGAAGGCTTGGATCGGATCGAAACGTAAGCGCTTGGACCCGGAGAATCAATCACCATGCTTTGTGCATGGCGTACCCCTATCCCGAGCCGATAGTTGTTTGCGAAAATCACCACAGAACGACTCGTAAAATTGCGACACCGCCTAGCGTCCACTGTAGACATCAGCACAAATCCCTGGTTAAATTCATCGCGCTCTTCAATCGCAAGCTTTGAAATGCGATGCCTGCCAATACAGATGTTCAGCTATAATAATTCTATATTTCTTCATGCGCTGAAAATATTTATGAATTCCCTCAGCTCAGCAAGGTCGACAGTTGGGCTAGTTGGTAAGGTTCCATAATATTTTAGAGCAGCGCAAAAGACGGGACAAAGGACAAGTATTATGACGGTAGAGTTTTACCTATCGCTATTTCTTGGTTCTTTTGGTTTTCTTGCCCTTGCGCATGTTAGTATGATCCCCACGTGGCGGCGATAACACAGATCATTTGGGTCACCTTCTGTATGTTTTCTTTTCCTTGGTTCTTCTAATAAATCTGCCAGTTGCGAGTAAGCGCTCGTCTGTGAACTTCTTGTCCTTTGTCCCGTCTTTTGCACTGCTCTAAAATATTATGGAACCCTCAGCTCACATATTGACCGTTTGCGCCCCCTCGGGAAGTTTCGTGCCGTCCCGCCTACATTCTGTGAGAGAACACTCACAAAATAACCCCCTACCCACTCCAGAATTCCATTCGCGTCTGTCGATTCTTCCATTACACCGGGCTCGCCTTTTTTCACCGCCTACCCACACACTCGACGCCCGGCACGTCTCGTCCCCAGCCAGGCGTCCATGCTGGCGCGTCTCGGGCCATGTCTCTATCACACTCACAAAAGCAGGGCGGTCTTTGGGTGTAAGGCCAACGTTCAATGCATTGAAGGGACGCGTCGAGAGACGTAAAATACTTGCGCAGTCCGACCTGGAAGCTTTTATAAACGACTGTTGGAGCGCTTGCAAAAACATTCTGTCTTGCGGTACTTGAAACGCTGCGGGCGTAAGTCACGCGCAATCAGTGGCATAAAAACTTTTTCAAGAGTGGTGGCGGGGAGGGGGGGGGGCAAGCCTCTCTGGCTTCGTCAGCCGGGCAGTAATATATATATATATATATATATATATATATATATATATATATATATATATATATATATATATATATATATATATATATATATATATATATATATATATATATTATAAAGGCGTTTATTGACGGCACTAGTCGACGAAGCACAACGGCGACAGTCAAGACAGAGCGCGGACTCTGAGCGCGAGGAGCGTGCTGTCAGAGAAGAGCGTGCTGTCAGAGAAGGGGACGACCCACTAGAGAGCGCCCGAGAGGGCGACCCATTACATAGACTTCCAACGCTTCGCTACAATTACCCCGGGTACGAAAAAGGGAGCCGCCTGGCGACCTAACTGCTTGTCACTATGAGCGGGTCATGATAGGGCTTCAGGCGCTCCACGTTGACAATGTCGCGCCCTCGACGGCGCATGTCCGAAGATGGTTTAATGGGCTCGATCAGGTAGTTGACCGGGGATGTGCGTTCGACGACACGGTAGGGGCCGTCGTACTTGGGCAGCAGTTTGGAAGAGAGGCCAGGTGCAGTGGTAGGGACTGAGAGCCATACGAGTGCTCCAGGGCGGAACGTGGGCGCAGAAGTGGTGGTGTCACCGCGAATGCTCTTTTGCCGCTCTTGGTCATGCGTAGTAAACGTCTTGGCAAGCTCCCGACACTCCTCAGCAAGTCTGGCTGTGGCAGAAATAGGCGCACACTCAGACGGATCCGGCTTGTATGGAAGGATTGTGTCGATTGTGTGCGACGGGTGTCTGCCGTACAATAAGAAAAAGGGGGAGAAACCAGTAGTGCTCTGAGGGGCGGTATTATAGGCGTAGGTGACGAAAGGCAGAATGGTATCCCAATTGGTGTGATCGGCGGCGACGTACATCGAGAGCATGTCGCCGAGCGTGCGGTTAAAGCGTTCGGTGAGGCCATTCGTCTGCGGGTGGTAAGCAGTAGTTTTCCGGTGAACAACGTTGCACTCTTTCAGGATGGCTTCGACGACTTCCGACAAGAAGACACGACCTCGATCGCTGAGCAGCTCCTGGGGTGGACCGTGGCGCAGCATGAATCGGTGCAGCAGGAAGGAAGCAACATCGCGCGCTGTAGCCGCTGGGAGGGCGGCAGTTTCGGCGTATCGCGTGAGGTGGTCAACAGCGACGATGGCCCAGCGATTACCAGCCGACGTTAGAGGAAGTGGTCCATACAAGTCTATGCCAACGCGCCCGAACGGACGGTCAGGGCAAGGCAGAGGTTGCAGAACTGCCGGCGACAGGTGCGTTGATGTTTTGCGGCGCTGACAATCGATGCAGGAGCGAACGAACTTCTGCACGTAGCGGTACATCCCTCGCCAAAAGTACCGTTGGCGAATGCGGTGGTAGGTTTTCGATACCCCAGAGTGTGCGCACTGCGGATCAGAGTGGAACGATTCGCATATGTCAGAACGCAGACTGCGGGGTATTACGAGTAGCCACTGGCGGCCGTCGCCGTAATTGCGTCGGTGGAGGAGGTCGTCGCGAACGGCGAAATGGTGGGCTTGACGACGCAACGCGCGAGTGGATGGTGTTGCCGATGGATCAGTCAGCAAGTCTATCAATGAGGCGATCCAGTGATCCTTGCGCTGTTCAGTAGCGATGGTGTGAATGTCGATAGAAGAAACGGCATTGTGAGACACTGAGCTATGGGTATTGTCGTCAGGCAAGGGGGAGCGCGAGAGTGCGTCGGCGTCAGCATGCTGGCGTCCATTGCGGTACAGCACGCGGATATCGTAGTCCTGTAGGCGAAGTGCCCAGCGGGCGAGGCGACCTGAGGGATCCTTCAGTGACGACAACCAGCATAGTGCATGATGGTCGGTGATCACATCAAATGGGCGACCATACAAATAAGGTCGGAATTTCGTAAGGGCCCAGATGATCGCCAGGCATTCCTTTTCGGTGACGGTGTAATTCGCCTCGGCTTTAGTAAGCGTACGACTTGCATACGCCACGACATATTCAGGGAACCCTGGTTTGCGCTGCGCAAGGACAGCGCCAAGGCCAACACCACTAGCGTCTGTGTGTACCTCTGTAGGAGCCGTAGGGTCGTAGTGGCGTAGTATGGGAGGCGACGTCAACAAACGGCGGAGCTTTTCGAAAGCGTCGTCGCACTCGGACGACCATGAATGGAGGGGCCCGTTACTTCCGAGGAGCTTCGTCAGAGGCGATATGATAGTCGCGAAATTTCGAATGAAGCGCCGAAAGTAGGAACACAGTCCTACGAAACTGCGCAGTTCTTTGACGGACGTAGCTTTCGGGAACTCGGTCACGGCGCGAAGTTTGCCTGGATCGGGGAGAATTCCGTCCTTGGACACGACGTAGCCGAGGATTGTCAGCTGCCGGGCTGCAAATCGGCACTTCTTTAGGTTCAGTTGCAGACCGGCGTCGCTCAAACGCGTCAAAACATGCCGTAGGCGTTGAAGATGGGTGGAAAAGTCCGGAGCAAAAACGACGACGTCGTCGAGGTAGCACAAGCACGTGTGCCATTTCAGGTTGCGCAGAACGGTATCCATCATGCGCTCAAAGGTGGCGGGCGCATTACACAGCCCAAACGGCATGACGTTGAATTCGTACAGGCCGTCGGGCGTGACAAAGGCGGTCTTCGGTCGAGCGTCGTCAGCCATAGGTACTTGCCAGTACCCTGAGCGCAAATCGAGAGATGAAAAGAATTCAGCGCCTTGCAGGCTGTCAATCGCATCGTCTATTCGCGGCAGTGGATACACGTCCTTACGAGTGATCTTGTTGAGTCGTCTGTAGTCCACACAGAACCGCACAGAACCGTCCTTCTTCGCAACAAGAACGACAGGAGACGCCCAGGGGCTGTTGGAGGGTCGAATAACATCGCGTCGAAGCATGTCGTCGACTTGCTCGGTGATTACACGGCGTTCTGTGGGAGATACGCGATATGGACGTTGCCGCAGTGGCAGGTGGGCGCCAGTATCGATGCCGTGCGTAACGGCCGAGGTGCGGCCGAGAGGCGTTTGAGCGACATCGAAAGAAGAGCGAAATTCGTCCAACAGGTCCAGAAGCTGGGAACGCTCGACCTGCGTAAGGTTGTCAGCTATGGTGGAACCAAACACGTCAGCGGGTGATGAACCAGACATCGAAACAGCACTGAGCGTACTGGAACTGCGGCCGTGCGTGTCATCGGTTTCGTCCATAACTTGTGCGTCTTCGAGGGGTTCCACGCTGCCGAGACATTCCCCTCGCACCAACGTAACACTGTACGGGGAGGGGTTGATTACAAAAATAGAGGTGCTTCCCTGAGTGATTTGAACGGTCGCGTAAGGCACCAGCAAGCCTTTCCTCGTGCAAATACGGTCATATGGCGAGAGGAGTGCAACGGTGTCGGATAGACTGGCGCAGTAGACGGACACCGCCGTTGACGAGTTTGCAGGCAAATTGATGTCGTCTTTGACGAGTACCTTGCTCGCAGCCGATAGACTGTCTTCCGGTGTCAAATTAGAGAATGGTGACAGCTCTATTTCGGCTGGTGCGCAATGAATGACGGCGTCGTGGCGGGAGAGAAAATCCCATCCGAGGATGACGTCGTGAGAGCAGGCAGGAATTATGATCAGTTCGACGGCGTACATACCGTCCTTAATCATGACGCGGGCTGTGCACACCGCTGTAGGGTGAATACGTTGGGCGCTGGCTGTACGGAGGGAGAGCCCGGGAAGTGGCGTCGTCACTTTGCGCAGTATTCGGCTAAGCTTTGCGTCCATAACGGATACAGCGGCTCCAGTGTCGATAAGGGCAGATGCACGAACACCGTCTACAAACACGTCTATCACGTTCGATGGGCTTCGCTGAGGGCTTTCACAGTTCGATCGCGTCGCAGCCATTGCCTCGTGGACTGCGACGACTAGTTTTCCTGGTCGCGTGGGACCAGACGTGGCCGCCTCGGGGACAGTGAGCGGCGTCGTGGTGACGGTGAACGGCGGGTAGAGGGCGCTGGGCGAGACGGCGGTGACATAGGCTGCGGTGAATCGTAATACGGGCGGCTCGACTGGCTTGGCATGGTTGAGGCGACTGGAGGCGACTGCACGCGATTGCAATAGCGGGCGACGTGACCGGCGCAACCGCACGCAAAGCAGATGGGGCGGTTGTCGGAAGTGCGCCATCGGTTCGCCGGGGTGGGTCCCATCCATGGCCCAAGACGCGGTGGACGGGGCGGCGGCTGATAGGACTGCATGGTGGGCTGCAGTCGTGGCCTAGGAATGACGTCGGCGTACGCAGCCGGCACACTCGCCTGGAAGGCCTGTGGTCTGGCGACGACTTCGGCGTAAGGATGTGGGGCAGACACAGGGATCGCTGGGGGTGGCCTGGCTAGAACTTGCGCGTAACTGAGTGGCGCAAGCGCCGGAGGTGGCTGGTGGTATTCCGGCATGACCTCCGCGATTTCCTGTTGAATAGCGCGGCGTAAGGGAGGCAGCAGTGTGGTCGACGGCTGTTCAACATGCTGCGACTGAGGCAAGGTCAGTAGAGAAAGCTGGCGAGCAATTTCCTCGCGTACAAACGACTTGACCTCGGCGAGCAAGCCCGAGTGATCAGAAATGGCCGACAAGCCAGCGAGGTCGGCGTCGCGTGATGGAGGTCGACGGGTCAGCAACCGCTGCCGGCGCAGCTCCTCGTAGCTTTGACAGAGCGTGATCACCTCTGTCACGGTACGAGGGTTCTTGGCGAGCAGCATGGTGAAGGCATCGTCGTCGATGCCTTTCATAACGTGTCGGATCTTGTCAGACTCGGACATGGTTACGTCGGCCTTCTTGCACAAGTCGAGGACGTCTTCGATGTAGCTGGTAAACGACTCACCGGTCTGCTGAGCTCGTTCACGTAAACGCTGTTCGGCTTGCAGTTTACGTACGGCAGGTCGGCCAAACACGTTGATGATGGCGGTCTTGAAATCAGACCACGTGAGGAAATCGGTTGCGTGGTTGTTGTACCACAGGCTGGCCACACCCGCGAGGTAGAAAACCAGGTTGCTCAGCTTTCCTGCCTCGTCCCATTTGTTGGGTACGCTCACGCGCTCGTATATCGCGAGCCAGTCCTCCACGTCAGTGCCATCCGCGCCGGTGAATATAGGAGGGTCGCGGATGCGGGGGGAACCGGAGCATGGTGTCGGTACAGGGGGAAGCGTTTGCTGGGCGGCGTCTTGAGGCATGGTAGAGGGCACGGTACGGGATCGAAGCGCCAGGGGCATCGAACGGACCGAAGCTGGTTGGACGGCGCAGCACCTCCACCAAATTATAAAGGCGTTTATTGACGGCACTAGTCGACGAAGCACAACGGCGACAGTCAAGACAGAGCGCGGACTCTGAGCGCGAGGAGCGTGCTGTCAGAGAAGAGCGTGCTGTCAGAGAAGGGGACGACCCACTAGAGAGCGCCCGAGAGGGCGACCCATTACATAGACTTCCAACGCTTCGCTACAATATATATATATTGTTACGCCCACAGAAAGGGTTTAGGGTTTATTGACAGCAGGCTTGGATGGCACGACCGCACAGGGCGAAGCTGCCGAGAGATCTTCTTTCAACCTCCACACACTTCTTCCTGTTCTCAGTCCGGCACATACACGGCGTAATATTTCCCCCTTCGCAGACAAAGCGCACCACGCGTTTTAAGCATCGTCCCGCCGACTAAAAGGTTTCAGGCGAGCCACATGGGTGACCTCAGTCTTTGTAGATCGTCTGCCACTAGCTCTCAGGCCTGCTATTTTATAGTCCACTGCACTGAGGCGCTCGAGGACAACGAATGGGCCGGCGTAGTTGGCGAGAAGTTTTTGGCACAAGCCGCGCTTGCGCAAAGGTTTCCATACGAGCACAACGTCTCCCGATTCATAAGTGACGTGCCGGTGCTTGCTGTCGTAGCGGAGCTTTGATTGGTCTTGTGATGCTATGGTACGCAGACGGGCAAGACGGCGAGCTTCTTCAGCGAGACAGAGTTTCGGCTAAAGAAGGATCGTCATTATCAGAGAATGAAAAGATATTATCGAGGGTATAACGAGGGGGTCGAACATAAAGAAGAAAAAGGGCTGTGGCCAGTGGTCTCGTGTTGGGCAGTAGTGAAGGCATACGTGATGAACGGTAAAATGTCGTCCCAGTTCTTATGGTTCGACGCCACGTACATTGACAACATATTCACCAGTGTCCGGTTTGTTCGTTCGGTAAGGTCATTCGTCTGTGGATGGTAAGGCGTCGAATGTCGAAGTTCTGAGCCAGACATACGGAGGAGTTCCTCGACAACGTCTGCCGTAAACTGACGTCCGCGGTCACTTATTATGACGCGAAGAGGTCGGTGGCGCAGTATAATCGAGTGCAGAAGGAAGGAGTAGACTTGCCCAGCAGATGCAGATGGCAGGGCGGCCGTCTCGCAGTAGTGGGTAAGATAATCGGCGCACACTACAATCCATCTGTTGCCTTTCGATGAGCGTGGAAAAGGGCCCACGAGCTCAATGCCAACTTGCTCAAATGGAGCACTGGGAGGCGTCACAGGCTGTAGGAGTCCGGCTGGAGCTGTCGTGACTGACTTGTGCGCCTGGCATTGGGTACAACCGGCCACGTACTGCTCAACTGACTGGCGCATGCGTGGCCAGTAAAAGCGCTCCTGTGTACGATTGTGTACGTGAGCATGTTGCCTGCCGCTCTTGTTCCCATACCGTAAAGTCGTACTCTTGTAAGCGTAGGGCCCAGATGGCCAGATGCATCGCGAAGGCTTACAAGCCAGCACAAGGAATGATGATCAGTGACCACTTGGAAGGGACGACCGTACAAGTAAGAGCGGAATCGCTGTACAGCGAAGACGAGTGCCAGACATTCCTGCTCAGTCACTGTGTAATTGCGTTCCGGCTTACTTAAAGTTCTACTGGCATATACGCAATGATGTGTTCCTTTTCATTGCAGCGCTGTACTAGAACTGCACCTATGCCAATTCCGCTGGCGTCAGTATGAACTTCAGTTGCCGCAGAAGGATCAAAGTGTCGGAGAACAGGCTGCGACGTGAGTAGGAACTTCAGTTGGTTGAAGGAAGTCTTGCAGTCATGTGTCCATTCAAAACTAGCACCTTGACGAAGCAGGCTGCTCAAGGGGATGGCAAAATACGAGCGCAGGCCTAAGAAGCTACGAAGCTCCTTCGTTGAGCGAGGTGGTTTAAACGGTTTCACGGCCGCTGTCTTGTTTGGGTCAGGCCTGATGCCATCTTTGTTGACGAGGTGTCCAAGCACCAAGGTTTGGCGCGCGCCGAAACGACACTTCTTCGCACTAAGAACCAGGCCAGCGTTTCTAGTGCATTCCAGAACAACGTCCACTCGTTCGTTATGTTCATTAAATGTGCGTCCGAAAATCACAATGTCATCGAGATAACACATACAGATGTTCCATTTTAGGCCACGCAGAATAGTATCCACGAACCTTTCGAATGTGGCGGGAGCGTTACATATCCAAACGGCATCACGTTAAATTCATACAGTCCGTTCGGGGTTATAAAATCAGTTTTTTCCTTGTCCTTTGGATGCATAGGAATCTGCCAGTAGCTTGAGCGTAAATCTATAGACGAAAAGTACGACGCCGAATGTAGACAGTCCAAGGCGTCATCAATTCGTGGAAATGTGTAAACATCTTTCTTGGTGACGGTATTTAAGCGGCGATAGTCGACACAGAACCTCCAGGTACCGTCCTTCTTTTTCACTAGAGTCACTGGAGCTGCCCAAGGACTCGATGATTCTTAGATGACGCCCTTCTGTAGCATTTCAAGCACCTGATCGTCTATTATCTTGCGCTCGGACGGCGATGCTCGGTACGGTTTTTGTCGGATTGGCTGTGCTGTTCCTGTATTTATCCTGTGATCTGTACGAGACGCGGGGATCGAAGGCGCATGGTCCCTCTGTGAAAAATCAAAAACAGGCAAGTACTTCAGCAGAACATCTAGAAGTATGCGGCGCTTGTCGGGAGTCAGTGACTTGTCGACCATAGGTGAAATTTTCGAATCGTCTGAGCAAGCGCTCACTTGGGCATCACGTCGAACGTTACTGAGCAGAGTGACTGTTGTCGGCGAGTATTCTTTGAATGAAGCGAGCTTAAGTCCTCCCGGTAGTCGCACTGGTTCATTTGAGCAATTTGTGGTCCAAAGTTCCGTACACCCTTTCCTCACTGAGACTATGCAATGGGGTTCCAACGTGTTCTTCTTAATGCAACTTAAATGGAAAAGTTCCACCATCGCGCCGAAGCTGCTATCGTTGTCGTTAATAGGCGAAGGAACTACGGGAACGCATACAGTACAGAATGCCGGGACCACGGTATCTTCGTAGACTCGGAGCGCACCGTGTTCCCTGCCCGAATTCTCCATAAGTCCATCAGGAACAATGTCACTTATGAACACCTCGCCATTTCTATAATCAACAGTGGCCCCACACATTCGCAGGAAATCAATACCCAGGATTATGGCGTGCGTGCTCCGTGGAAGATTCGTGAATTCTGTCGCAAACACGTGATCACTCAGCGACACTGCCGCGGTACAAACACCAATCGGACACAGCGAGTTGCCACCAACGCCACAGAATGTTGTCGCTTTCTCCCACAAAAACATGACTTTGCGTCCCAAACGATCTTTGAAAGCAGCACTCATGATCGACACGGTCGCACCAGTGTCCACCAAGGCCATTGTATCTACACCATCAACAAAAACTTGCACTTTGTTCTTAAACATAAACACCGGTGGAGGTATCTTTTCTTGCAGCAAGTCACCAGAGCCCTCACCCTCATCGGCCGCGCTGTCTAGTTTTCCTGATGTAGTGACGAGGAGCGGCGACGGGGCGACGGAGACCGGCGCAGTCGAGGTGCTGGAGGTGGTGTCACACTTCGGTCGGAGACAGGAGAACGGTTACGAAAGGGTCCCTGCCAAAAGCTGCTCTTGGGTCGTGGTTGGGTGGTCAAGCGTTCCTCAAAAGGTGGGATACCAGGCTGCTGCGTCCAGGGTGGCGGCCGTTCATAGCGTGGTATTCGCGAGCGATCGCAGTACCTTGATACGTGACCGGTCACAGCACAGTTGTAGCACGCGGGAGCTGGGCGCAGTCGTCGCTGCCCTTCGACGCGTTCCGGCACGTTGGCATGTTCATTTGCGTAAGTGCGACGCTCAACATAATCGTTCGTTGGTCGGCGGTATGGGCGTTCGGTGCAGAAGCGCTGATGGTACAATGGTCTGTGGTAGTAGGTCACGCTGAGCGATGGATAGGTCGGGATTCCGCAACCTCCGCTGCGTTGACGGACGGATTCTCGAAATCCTCAAGCTGCGGGGCAGCCACATCTTGCGGAAAAATTGGGGGACCCTTAAGCTTCGCCTTTAAGAGTTGAACGCGATAGCGAAATCCGGCCCCTAGTGCGCACTTCAACCACTAAGTGCATACTTATTAATTTGTATTGTTACACACACACGCACACAGACACACACGCGCGCGTGCGCGCGAATGGTACAAATTTTTTATCTAAAGCACGAGTCGCATGGCCTCCAAAATATGCGCCGCGCGTCCGCCATCTCGGAGGCCATAAAGGGTTGAGACATATTTCTCACAATGCCTCACAGATGGCAGCACATTACCTAGCGTTTGCTGTTTTCTTCATCAACGCCTCCTCTAGAAACTGGCGTTGGCTTGAAATGTTTTCCGCTAGATGGACATAGTTGTCCATCTTTAGAGCTGTTTGAAAGTTCGTTTGTGTTTTTAGCGGCGATGGCTGCACTATCCCGGCCTTTTTCGACGTAGTTTGATGGCCTCGCCTATGCACCTACAAATCGCCGAATGGGCTTGTTTTCGTCGCGACACCTGCCGAACAAAATGCGTTAAGGAGACTCCTTCCACTACATGGCATTTATGTAGTGTTTTTTTTCCGAAGCTGCTGCAAGTTACATGGTGGCTTTGTGGTAGGACACCTGCTTGCCACGCGAACGGCCCGGGTTCGATCCTCAGTGGAACCGAGGATTTTTGTTGTTTGTTTTATTTGCTTCGGTCTCGATGTTTCGCTCACGGACGATTTTTCGCTCACAACCAACGGTGCCGACGCCGACACCGGAATTCCTGCGACACGAGCTCTCTAACGCTATCGCGTTAAAATAGCATCGAGAGGTGCCGGCCACTTCACGAGTCATGCTTTCATGTTTGCATAGCTCTTCCCGAACCATCTGACGGATGGTTTTAGCAAGGTCAAGAGTTGGTGTTGTTTCTACACTGGCCACCGTGCTGACATTGGCCAGACGACCAAACTTCGGCGTTATTCTGCGCTGCTTCAATGTCTCAAACGTCCGACAGTGGCGAATGACGTCTGACACTGAAGTTAGACTTTCTTTGCTTATGAGAAATTTGTACACATCTTCTGCAATGCCCTTCAGCAAATGTCCCACCTTGTCTTCTTCGGACATGCTGGCATCCGCTTGCCTACAGAGCCTCAAAATCTCCTCTGTATACATTGTACGTCTCTCGGGGTAACTGAGCCCTTTCTGCAAGAGTCTGCTCGGCAAGTTTCTTTTTCGCAGCTGTGTTACTGAAACACTTCGTTTTCTCCTCCACAAAGCGTTCCCATGTCGTCAATAGGTCCTCATGGTTCTCGTACCAGACGAGTGCAACATCGGTCAGGTAAAAAACCACGTGAGATAGCTGGGAGGCAGCATCCCATTTGTTGTGTTGGCTTACCCGCTTGTATTGCTTGAGCCATGCGTCCACGTCTTCGTTAGCCTTGCAGGGTCGTGGCTCTTTGTGATGCGACCAAGAACTGCTGGGAGCTGGTTCCCGAGTGTCTGTATATGTATGTATGTATATATATATATATATATATATATATATATATATATATATATATATATATATATATATATATATATATAGAGAGAGAGAGAGAGAGAGACAGAGAGCGAGAGAACTTCATCCGCACTCAATTTGACGTGATTTTTTCATAAACAGCATTTACGCGTGTTATGTATGTAATAGTATTACAAGGAACCTTCTTCGTACATGAACCCCACAACTTTATGCATGAATACAATTATGTCGATGCCAGCCTTCCCAGCAGTATAGATTTCTATCATTCAATGACATTTCGTTAATTTTCAAAAGCTTCTCATTAGTTTTTAATGTAGGTACAGATGACTGCACATTTTCTTTTCAATAATCAGTACTACACTTTCTTGCACATATTCAGGTTTCCGTTTGCTCCTAGTCGAAATGGCGTTTCTACGGGCGTTGTTATTGTTTTATTATTACTGTTATTGTTATGCCAATATTGTGAATTTGCGCGCCAGAAGTTTTCGTTAAAAAAAGAAAGAATTGGGGCAAGTAGAGGCATAGTAAATTCGTTATAATAATTATATTTGCATTTGCGGCATCGTTTACAGCACCCTCCGGTACCTTCAAATAAATACGCCAATGCAAACGATGTGACTTCAAATTTTATTTTTTTTAAATATCGGCAAATATAAAATACTCCGCGTTGTTTCCTTCCGTATTGCTCGTTAGCTGTTATGATTGGTGGAAATTTTCTGGGTTATGCAGACACTATTTGATCGTAACGCCATGCAACACATGACGCGAAAATGATCCATCGCGTAATGACCACCTATGCTCTACTACCTAAAACATTGGAGAATACACTATTTTGAATACGGCCCATTTTTGGCCTTTGGTTCTTCGCCATTCGGCAAAAATTTTCGGCGCGCCTTAAATGGCTTGCTTGTTACGCGACGTGACACATCTGTGAAATCTCGAGGCGTTGAAATGACGTGTGTGCACACTAAACAGCGCATTACTAGGCTGAAAAATACCTAAACTTTTGTGTAAAAGCCGCAGCGTGCCTCCATCCGAACGTAATTCAAGAAGGCTGCCCGCCAATAACATTGGCAGCGGTTACTTACAGCAGGTGGCGAGATAGATTCAGATGAGTATAATAAACATTTTGAGTGGTAGTATAACGATGTTGAGCTGTTTGTCCACGTATGCAACTCTGTGAACTCATCCTTGCTGAGAGAGCGGGATAGAGAGAAATGAACAGCTTGGCGCGAGTGTGCTTCTTTGCCGTCCGATTTGTACTTTGCTCTGTACATGTCAATTATAAATTAATGAAGACCAACACGCAGCTGTCAATTCTGTCTCCTTACTCGAGAAAACTGTGGACCATGACCATTTCTCTGGTCCGGCAGATCAAGTTGCAGGGCAAGCTTGAAAGCTGGGCTTCCCAATCTGCTCGAGTCCACTGCCTTATTCGCCGCCTTGATGCAAGCCGCCGCGCTCGCTGCAAGCTGCCATACGTTAAGCTGAGCAAGTTAATCGCAGACTAAAGAGAAAATCTTTTTTTTAGTTCTCCTACTTCGGCCCAACTAAAACGCTCAACACTTCTGAACACTCGACTCATAGCAGCTGGGTTATAGAGCAACGGTGATATTATTCTTTTTCGATCGAAGAAAATGAATTTGCTGAAACAGAAAGAGCGTTTGATCGATCCATAAAACGTTTACTGGTTCCCGCCTGTATTTGGGTTGTCGATAATGTAACTTTCAGGCCATGCATAGACGAACAAAAGCCTCCTCTGCAATGTTGGAGCGCAAGACGCGAAAGCATCGCATGGACGGCCTGTACCGCAGTGAGACTGCAGTGTGTGGTAGTGAGTTATGGATGACAATCTTCACAGCAGAAGCATGGGACAAATTTCATTTTATAATTACGTGATCGCTGTGAAGAAAAACTTCGCCTCACTTGTTTCCCAGTGCGCCTCCGATAGTGACCACTGTGGAAATTGGGGCAGCTGCGTCAACTTTTCTCAGTGTGTGTGGGGGGGGGGAGGCAGAGCCCCCCTTGCCCCCCCCCCCGGTATATACGCCTATGCGCACAAGTGTTTATCGACATGCTGGGGCGTAAAACTACGCCTAGATACAGGACACAAGAAGAAAGAAGTGGACGGGACCAGCGCAGACGAACAACTGATTTATTTGGATGACGCTTCTTTCCCACAGCAGCAAAGCGCATGCGCACCATCAGACGCAACCGTACATCGCAGTGCCTATTCTGTGGTCCAGACCACAGGATAAACTCCAGCTTTATTCTGTGGAGCAGACCGCGAAATAAATTTTAGCGTTATTTTGTGGACCACACGATAAACTTGTGCGATGTGTGGGCTGTGCAGAATGTACTGTAGCCCAATCAGCCCACCTCTCTTGACGACGATTTCTGCGCACCAGACCGCAGAATATAGTCCCAATCTATTCTGTGGACCAGACCACAGGGTAAACTTCAGCTTTGTTTTGTGAACCAGGCCACAGATTTATTTTGTGGACCACACCAAATAGACTTGTGCTGTGGACCGGGGCCCAAACAGCCCACCTCTCATGACGACGGTTTTCTGTCACAAATTGCGAGGGTTGATTCTGTGGTCTGGTCCTCAGAATAGGCACTGCTCCCTCCTCCCTTGACCACAGCTTCTCTCGCGAATCGCAATATTTGCTCGCCCTTTTGTGAATCGTAGTGAGGTGTACACTGATGCGATATTAAAGACGCGTATGCGTGAAATATTCCAAATGCGAAGGCGAATCCCAGCTTTGGCATACTTTGCTGTTATGACATATGCAATTATTGATATCAGCCGCAGATAAACTCGTTATTGTGAACGGAAGCAGCGAAAGGAAAGCATAATGATAACAAATGACAGCGGTTATAAAATTTCGTGGACCTGATCCATCGCGTGCGGAACACTGAAGTCACTTTCACCACAGCACGCTCCTGTCCTGCGAAAAAGTGCACTAACATTTGCACGGGGAACTCGAATTTTGAGCAATCCTTCTGAATAGTCGCGGTCATAAATCACCGGAAAAAGAACGCTAACACCACTGCGAAAAGAAAACAATAACAAATGACAGCGTGTATAAAATTCTATGGCCCTCATCCATCGAGTACGCGACACTTAGGCCATTTTCGCCGTAGTACAGCTGTGTCAAGCGAAAAAAGCGCAGTAAGATTGGCGAGAACCTACTAGTTGTCACTGGACACAGCACAATTTGTAACTTAAGTACATACGCTTGCACGCGCCGTGTAACTGCGAGTACTTGTATGACCGTCAACGTCTGAAAACTTTACTGAAGCAGCTAAAGTATCCCCTTGCCAATCTCAGTGCAATTTTTTTTTTTGCATGACACTATTGCACTGCGGTGAAAGTGACTGAGGTGTGTCCGCACACGATAGACCCGGGCCAGAAAACTGTAGTAGCCTCGCCCTTTATCGCTATGATTCCTTGGCGCTGTTTTTCGGGAGATCTGTGGCCATGTTCGCACAATCGGAAGGATCGCTCAAAATTTGAGACTCCCGTGCAGATTTTAGTGCACTTTTTTTTGCATGACGCCAATGTACTGTGGTGAAAGTGACTTAAGTGTTCCGCACGCGATAGATCAGGTCTAGAAAATTTTAGAACCACTGTCATTTGTTATTATACGCCTTCCTTTTGCTGCTTCAATTCACAATTTTACCTACTTCGGCATGTCAGACCAGCAAGCATGCCGAAGTTGGGGTTCGCCTTCGCATTTCGAACCTTTCACGCATAAGCGTCTTCTACCTCACGTACTATGAACGGAAATAACCTCCTTGGTCCGGACTTATTGACAAAACTGCGAGCGAATATTGCGATTCGCGAGAGAGGAGGGAGCAGTGCCTATACCGTGGACCAGACCTTAGAATAGACCCTCGCAAATTCGTGAGAGAAAACCGTCGTCGAGAGAGGTTGGCAGTGGGCTGTTTGGGCTTCAGCGATGTCTGGTGCGCACGGTCTACAGAGGAAACTCTATGGTCCACAGCATTGGTGTGGTCAACAAAATAAAGCTGCACTTTATTTTGTGGCCTGGTTCACAGAATAAAACTGGAGTTTATCCTGTGGTCTGGACCACAGAATAGGCACTGCGACCGTACATCGCGTAAGACAAATTAACAAACAAGAAATTCAACTTCTTTCTTGTATAGCTGTAACGAAGCTTTACTGATACACTTATCAGGCCCGTATCGTATAATACGCAAGGCTTCGGTTATTTTCCGTGCCTTTCTGTCTTCTTCACGGCCGATGATCTTTGCGTGCTTGAAAAGCGGCGCGCATTTTGCGTTTCCTGTCGTTTGCAAAGCTGGCTGTGCTATAGGCAGGTGCATGCACTGTGTTGAGTGAGGAAAAAGCTCTCCTCCTGCAGATGCTTATTAATGCAGCGTCCCATCTACCCGACATATACTGAACCACAGCTAAGTGGAATCTCGTAGACGACTTCTGTTTTGTAGAGCACATACATATTTCTGTGAGCAATACCACATCATTGATCGGCTGTGGAATATGTATGTGCCCTGCAAAACGGATGTCGTCTACGAGATTCCACGTAGCTGTGGTTCAGTATATGTCGGGCAGACGGGACGCTACATTAATAAGCGTCTGCAGGAGGACAGCTTATCCCTCACTCAACACAGAACATGCACCTGCCTAGGCATGGCACGTTTTGTAAAATGACAGGAAATGGAAAATGCGTGCCGCTTTTCAAGCAGGCAAAGATCATCGGCCGTGCAAAAGACAGAAAGTCATGGGAAATAATCTCGAAGCCTTGCACATTATACGATACGGGCCTGATACGCGTATCAGTGAAGCTTTGTTACACCTCTACAGGAAAGAAGTTGAATTTCTTGTTTGTTAAGTTGTCTTGCGCGATGTACGGTTGTATCTGATGGTGCGCATGCGTTTGCTGTTGTGGGGAAGAGGCGTCATCTAAATAAATCAGTTGTTATTCTGCGCTGGTCTCGTCCACTTCTTCCTTCTTGTGTCCTGTATGTAGGCGTAGTTTTGTGCTTTCCATGTCTTACCAACTAGCCCCCCACTGTACGCTCATGGGGCGTAATGCTATTGAGATCGTCGCTTCGAATTATCGCACGCTGACAAGCATACGACAAACCATTCGAAGTGGCGTTACGACGACGCAGGATTTGAGACCAGCCAACACGGATAATCGAAGTGAAGTCGCTGCCAGGCGTCACAGCCAGTTGGCATCAGTGTGACCACACTGAGATCGTCGACGTTATCGTTACTAACGCAGGGTCACACAGCACCTGGGGCGTGGCCTGGGGGCCCACTCAAGGCGTCATTGTACTGTCGATGTCGCGGGGTGCTGAATGCTGCGTTGAGTCTTTGCGCGCTTTTTGCCCTCGAAATAACTTCTACGTAACGGACACAATTCATACTTCGCTCAAAAATCTTACGCATACCAAGCTATTGAGGGAAGACCACGTCTCAAGCTTGAAAGCTTATGTCTCTGCTCGTTTCAGAGCTCCGCTTTCAATAATAAGAACCACGGGTCCGAGCTGGAACGAAAATCACGCCCTCTGCGTGGCAAACAGGTGCTCCACTACAGAGCCATGCCAGTGCTCGAAACGATTTCAACAAAAAGAAAAGCCTATAGGGGCAGAGTGCCCAATGCGAGGCGAGGCGTTAACACATGTAATATCGCGTTGCAGAAACTTAGAATCGCAGCAGGTGTCCCACCGTGTGAATTGTGCAACGAGTTGATTGTTTAAAAATCCACATTTCAGAAAGTCTTAAAAGCCGCAAGTTTAATGCTGTTGCATTAAGAGAGCCTTTATTGCATCCACCTAGGCCTCTCTTAATGCACAAGCCTTAGAGAGGCGCTTACGCAGCCTCCTATTGCGTAGCGCCTTCGTATGCTTCAGCCTCCTAAAGAAATTGAGGACTATAGTAAGGAGTTATCGAGGCAGTAGTGGAATGGTTGTTTGCTCAAAAGTAGACGGGCAGATGCGCACAAGAGGCAAACAGAACCTCTTGAAGGTACTCCTCAATGAGACTAACTCCAAAAGTGATCAGAGGTTGGGAAGTCGAAGCACAGATGAGAGCAGTGGTTTGGAAGTCCAAGCACAGAGGAGCAGTGGAGTCGATGACACCACTGTACTTAAGGAATGAACAAAGCGATACCTTTCGGTTGGCCGCTCCGGGGACTGGGATTACCCGGACTACCGGGGAGGGCCACTGGAGGAAATAGACTCGCCCTTTACAAAAATTGAGTCTAACAGGTTCTTAATGAGCTTAGTAGTCGCTCAGTCCCGGGTCCTGACGGAATTACGAACAGGCTGCTGCGTAATCTCGAAGGTAAGTCCATCGCTAAGTTAACGGAGGAGGTCAATCTCGTCTGGGCAGACGGCCGAGGGCCGGATGCCTAGAGGACCGCCTTAGTCGTACTCATTCCCAAGCAGGGCGAGGCACCCGCCAAGGATAACCTACTCCCCATCTCCCTTTCATCTTCCGTAAGGAAGGTGATGGAGAATGCGGTACACAACAGGGTCTCTCGGTATATCCAGGATATAGGCACTTTCCACACAACACGGTGGGCTTCCGGCGGGGTCTCTCCACCCACGTTGTGATGCTCCTGATTAAGAGGAAAACTAGCGACCGATGAACCCGAGATGCTCGGGGAATATTGGCCCTTGATCTCGCCAAAGCATTTGGTACCATTTCACTTAAGTTCATCCTGGAAGCGGTGGAGAGCATGGGGTTGGGACCAAAGCTCCACGCCTACATTTGCGCCTTCCTCAGGGACCGCACCGCAAGCACACGGATTGGGTCATTAAAATCGGTGACCTTCACCCTGGGTGCAAGGTGCCCGCCGCAGGGAGCGGTCATTTCGCCTCTATTGTTCAACATATTCATAAAAGGCCTTTCGCAGCGTCTTTTCACTGCGGCCAATACCAACCACGCCCTACATGCCGACGACATTACTGTCTGGTGCATGGGAGGTTCAGATGCTGAAGTGGAGGGAGCGCTCCAGTCGGCACTGTCTGTCACAGAAAGCTTTCTGGAGGGTACGGAGCTTCGACTCACACCTTCCAAATAGGAGTTGCTTCTCTACAGAGTGGTTCGGCCTGGAAGGAGGCCCCACTCACCGCTTCATCAGGTACACATTACGCTAACCACGAGTGTGGTGCAGTCGATTCCCAGAGTCAAGTGTATTCGGGTATTAGGCTTCCTTCTTGAATGCAACGGCAGAAACACACAGGTTTTGGCCCGCATCACCTCCGAGACGGAGAAAGTGCTTAGGGCTACCGTCCGGGCCTTCGCGGGGGGCTGGATTCAAGAGAGGCGGCCGCTATTCTCAGTTCTAGGGTGTAGTAGGCTTTCACACACTTACCTGATTCCCGGCCCACATTGGCTCAGGGGTTCGTCCAACAGTTCTCAAAGTTAACGAACTTGCCCATGACCGTGCGCGAGAACTCACGCGCCGCGGCGGTCCGGGGGATCCGGAGGTGGGTTCGCGGAGAGCTTCAGGGATCCACTTGGCAGCTTCCATGAGGTTACGTCTCACTATCAACTGTCAAGGCGGAGATAATCCCTCCCGCATTCCAAGCTTACTCGGTCGCAGTCGTCGGCTCTCGGGATGCTGCAGGCAGGTTGCTTCTCGTCTGGTAGCACATTTAGTCTCTTTCCTGAAGGCATAAATCCAGGATGGCCTAGTTGTGCGGCGGATAATTGCACTCTCGCTCGCATGCTCTGTCAGTGTCCGGCGTTACTTAGCAAAATGTTCAGCACAGAACAGGAATGGGAGAGGGCTCTTCAAAGCCGCGACCTATCAGTGCAGCTGTGGGCAGTCCAGAAGGGCCACGGTATTCCAGTACCGCCGTGGGCGCGGCCAGCAACTGTGGCGGAAACCCTTCGATAACAATTATATGGCCACTCTCGGCTGATTTTTGCCATCGCCATCGCCGTCATGTCCCGCATATGTATATATATATATATATATATATATATATATATATATATATAAAGGCACACAGACAAATAAAGCAAAAGAAAAATTCCGAAGCGCCCGACTGGTGATTCGAACCATCGACCACTCGCTCCCCAGCCCACTGCATTAGAGAACTCAACCATGTCCCATGCATGCCCCGACGAAATAACGGCGAGCTATTTATATACACCATTTGCACTGGTGGTAAGCAAATCTCGGAGGAGCTTCATCGTGCTTTCTATCACGCAGCGCTCCTAATTTTTTTCAACTTCAGACCTGCCCTTAAGACGCGCACGAAAAGGTGACCCTTTTCTGTACCCACTCGTTATGCGGAAGGAAAAAAAAAGAAACCAAAGAACACCGTGCACACCTTACATCAGACGCCCCCGTGTGGCAGGAGACGCAGGGGGTCACTGCACGCGCCGTAGTTTAAAAGAAAAAGAAATATGTAAGAGCGTCTGATTCTCCTTGTCGACACTTGCAGACACAACGCTCCTAATTTTCTTTCAATTTGAAAACTGCCCTTGAGACGAGGACAACAAAGTGGCCCTTTTTTGTAACCACTCGTGATGTGTAAGAAAAAAAAAGAACACCAGGCACACCTTGCATCAGACGGCCCCGTGTGGCAGGAAACGCAGGGGGTCACTCCACAAGCCGCAGTTTGAAAGAAATAGAGATATCTAAGAGCATCTGATTCTCGATTGTCGATACTTGCAATGCGTTGCTCAAGCACAAAGACGTAACAACTGCGACAGTTGTTAGTTTACGCTTGCCCTGTGCATGCCTGTGAGTTCTATTCGGGCGTCCTTCTTGGTGCTTCAGTGGCGCGCTGCAAGTTTCGAAGTGCTTCTCGATCTTTGTGTGACATTCCAATTTCTTGCTATTGCACTCATTGCTTCGCCCTTGTGTGGCGAAACTGTGATTTTTCTTTTTTTCATGGCTCCCGCTTAAAACGAAATGTTGTTTTGGAGATATATGTTGTTTCGGAGATAGGATATGCGAAACGTGCGTAATAACACAAGAGGTTATTTTTTTATTACTACGCATCCACGTATACTGCCTTGTTTTGAACAAATAGGGCACTCAGATGCTTCCTTGACATAAACCTTAATTGCGACATGATATGTGATCAGCGTGCACTTGTGGGCTGTATTGTTGAGAGCGAGTATTTTTATGCGTTGGAAGAGACTGGCAGAAAATGTACTGCTTTAACAAATATTACAGGTAGAGAAAATGCCGTTTCTTTTCAACTGTAAATTCCTGCCAATCAAAATTAAGATTTTGATTTTCTTAAAATTGGCACTGAGAGCTACCTGAATACCAGTTTTTGCTTCTAACAAGCATACCTAGGGTGACACAAAGTGAAATGTAATCATTGCTTTGAACCGTCCATTTAATTAGCACTGAACAATAAACTCATTAGCGACAGCAATGAGTGATAATGTTTGTAGTGAAAAAAATGGAGGAAGTCGAACATCTACATAGTTCCACATGGCGGAATTCTTATGGCATGTCCGTACTCCCGGACATGTCCGGCTGCGAAGTTTAATTGTGATTCGGATGATTAAGCTCCAGCCTGATGTGTACAAGCGCAAATTGCTATTGGCGCCAAGGTACTCCTCGACGTGCCGCGGCAATTGCGTGTGGCGTTTAATCTGGCAAATCTAGCAAATGGTGAAGACATACGCAAAGATGCTAACCGCTGTCCTTTTACTACCGGCTGGAAATAGGGTGGCGTGAGTATTCGTCACATCTGTCATTTTTTTTAGCAGCGCGTTTGTTTAAGCTTTTCGTAAGGCCCTGCGGCACGGGCAGAAAACTGCGCCTAGCTATGCCAAGATAAGCTTAGCGAAGCCCACAGTTGGCTGTGACGTCACCTCGCGAAGCCAAGTTAAGCTTAGTCATGACTAGTTAATCCTGGTTGCGCCAAGTTGAGCATAGTTAAGCCTAAGTTTAATGAAGCCGAGCCTAATTACGACAGATTAAGTTTAAATTCCAATAGGGGATGTTACAAATGTACAGTGCCATCTGTCGGCAATCCAGTAAGCTCAATTCGCCATGTTTTCTTGGGCGCGAGAACAAAATCAGTCGCTTATCGCAGCCTTTCAGGTGCTAGCTACTGGTTTTTTTATCTTCGTTATGCGATGTCTTTGTAATGCTTCATGCATTGTTCAAGCAACGGGGGAGCCCTGATAATGCAGGTAACACGGTAAAACTATTTTTAATGGACTTTATCAGTTACCTGAACCACGACAAAGAATGTACCGACGCGAACTTGCTTCGTCAAACAAGATCGGCACTGTGTTTTGGTTCGGAAATCACCGGCGCGCGCAAGCGCACCCTTCATTCTGAGTTCCTATTTCTTCGTGCAATTTACTCGCTCGCCTGAAAAAACAATCTAGGCTTGCATAACAATAGATTAGTATATATGCGTCTTAAAACAGACGGCCGACGTCGCACACGCGCGAGAGACCATGATTGATCAACATTAGCTTGTCGGTGTTGCAGATCGACGAAAGCAGTGATTTACATATGTAAACCTGTGTAGGAGCCCCGCCACGGTGGTCTAGTGGTTATGGCACTCGACTGCTGACCCGAAGGTCGCGGGATCAAATTCCGGCCGCGGCGGCTGCATTTTCGATGGAGGCGAAAATGTTTGAGGCCCGTGTACTTAGATTTAGGTGCACGTTAAAGAACCCCAGGTGGTCGAAATTTCCGGAGTCCTCCACTACGGCGTCTCTCATAATCATATCGTGGTTTTGGGACGTTAAACCCCAGATATTATTATTATTAAACCTGTGTAGGAAGTGCCACAGACGCTGTTGCACGCCTCTGTGGTAAATCAGTGCCGCCACAGGAGACTCGATCAGCGCAAAGATTCCAACAGGCAGACCTCTTTGCAAGCTTCGCAAGGCGGCGTGCGCCGAAGTACGTAGTCCGCATGGCGCATCTGCCCTTCGCTTTAGACCCCCTTATCCCTTCCCTTTCATTTTCCTGTTGCAATTCGGTCAGCGTGCGCTGCGAACATGGAGCAAGGAGTTACAGAGCCGTACAGTAGATGGAGCTGTTTGTTCGGTAGATCTAGAGTTACTGTATATGCTACCTTTAGGTAGCAGAGTTGCGCATCTGTCTTCCCACGCCGCTAGCAACCATGCATTGCGGAGAAGCTGCCGCTTGGGCCAATTTTTTTTATTTCTCGACGCCGCCGCTGCAGCGAACTGAATTAACACTCGCCATCGACAGCCAATGTTTATTGCCGGTCTTCGACACGCCAGATAGGTTAATCGGCGTCACGGTAGGCATGCGCCTGCAAAAACGAAGTGCGACTTCACCGCATAGCTGTGGTTGCTAGCCGGACCTATGCGCAACTCTGCTACCTAAAGGTAGCATATACAGTGACTCTAGGTAGATCATCGCACTCATCTTTCCGCTGATCGCGGCCTCTCGCGCGCCTCCGTGCATAACAAAGGAGGCGCGGTTTTACACGCCTACGTTGCTTGCAAAAGCACAGAGCGCATTATTTTAAAAGGTTATGTCAATGAACGCACACGTATAGGTATAGCGTTCAAGAAAAGCAGAACGACAATACTAAATCCGCGCGATTGATTACGACCACAAAACATTGTAAACAACGAGTGTGCAGTAAAGAGCATTTCTCGGGCCGCTCTCTTTGAGTACAGTTGAAACGCGCCATCGTAGTGTTGTTTGGTTTGCGGCGCACCACTTCTGCGTATGTCCATGCCATGTGTATTTCGATAAAACTACAACACACGCTACTGCGAATGGTGTAGAGATTGCGGCTAAAGAAATGAGCCGAGGAAAGCAGCACAGCGTTGCAGAAACAACGTGGTGCCGATATCTGACAAGTGCTTATGATGCGTGTATAAGATGACTGTGGGAAAAACCATGGAGATGTTTTGCAGTGCAAGGTTATCTTAGAGGTTTGAAAATCACACCTCCTCTGCAACGAAAACTTTTCGTGAACGCCTACTTCAGATCGGAACTTCAGATCCCCACTGCTTCAGATCCCCACTGGAGAACAGCAGAGGCTTTGCGAAGCGTTTCACTTCTTGCGGCTGCCGTCCGGATGAATCTTTAAGCGAGCAGAGCTCCGATATTGAGTTCTCGTCGATGTGTGGCAGCCCAGTGAGGTCGTTTGACCGTTCGCCGCTGGATGACAAAAGAAATAGCCGCATTTGCTTGGTACGAAACTTCGCTAAAGACAGCGGCTCAGCCTCTCCGTGGCCTCTCCTTAGGGAGACGCACGCAGACGATTCCGCGACGGCGCCCAACAAAAAATGGCGACGCGCCCAGTTTTGCGGGGTGCCAAGCATTATGACTATCCCCTATTAAGCATAAGTTAGGGCTACTCATGCTACTCCTAATTAACGGATGCCTAATTAAGATGGATTGAGCCTAATAAAGCACAATTGATCTGAATGTAAATAAATCTGATTAGGGCTAATTAGGCCTAATTGTACTAAGCCTAACATACAAAGAGAAAGAAAAAATGTCACAGTTTCGCCGCAAGGGCGAAGCAATGAATGCGATAGCAAGAAACTAATGCTATACGAAGTGAGGCTCGCCAATGGACACTCTCAGTTTGAACAGCGCTCCTGTTGCAAAGGCGGCCAAAGCAGCGAAGGAAACTAGAGTGCTTCAAGTGCCGAGCTGTGACACTTGATAGTTCGCGCTCATTGTCTGTTTGTTCGTTTAGCGGCGTCCCTTGAGCTCGAGTGACTTTCGTACGCTCCGTAACATGAGCGCAGACACCACCGTGAAAGCTTGAAACAACCCTCTTCCCCTCGAGCGAGCTCGCCGACGACTTATAAGTGCGCCCGTCGTGCTCCTAGCGCCATCTCGCTGGTAATGAAGAAACGCTTATAAGCGCCGGCCGTCTCTGAGCTCGTCCAGCGGTGAAGGGTGTGTATATAACAATCGCCGTTAGCTACGTGGAGGATCTGCGTTTCGTGGCGTAGCGGTTAGCGCCACTCGCTGCGGAGCAAGAGGTCCCTTGTTCGATTCCGCGCTTCGGAAGCATTTTTCTTAATTATTTTTCTTTGGGGCTTTTATATATATATATATATATATATATATATATATATATATACATACTTATAGATATGCGGTGCATGACGGCGACGGCGACGGCAAAATTCAGCCGAGACTGTCCATATAATTGCTATCGCAATAAAAAGAGAGAGAAGGAGGGCGCAGCCATGTACAGTATTGTATTGGCCGCGAGATCAAGCAGAGTCGCCGCCTTGCGGCTACTGGCTGAAGCGCGCCTAGTGTGGATTGCTCCCTGCGTCGTCTGCTAGCCACGTCGTCTTTACATGAGCGCGTACGTCCTGCACGTTCTCAAAGGGCGGTTTGTTCTTTTATGTTAGCGCGATTTTAACTGCTCGTACGTATACCTAACATGGTGTACAGAAGCAAATGGGCTTTCTCGGCTGCATGCGCATTGTAATAAGATCAGTGAGTGCGACTTTTGAGAGGGCTGTGTATTGGTGTCGTACCCTTCGTTCGCCAGAATCATTTCAGTGTTGGTGCCGCTTTCTGGTTCAAGCACGTCGTAAAGTGCGCTTGGCATACACTCTAAGAAAAAGTCGAGTATTTGAGGAGTATTTCTGCCACACAACAATAATCGTCATCCACCACGCGTACGTTCCTTGCGTTATCAATGCAGCCCCGGCACTTCCCGGTCAGGAACGGCGCGCGCGTTATCAGCGTGACATAGCATTCTTGATAGGAAAGTAATGAGAGCCGGGTTTTCAAGAAAGGAAACGCGAGCAAGCCAGATGACGATTACTGTTGCGTGGCAGAAATCCTCCCCAAATACTCGATTTTTTCTTAGAGTGTAGTGCCAAACATAAGGAGCATTAAATAGAGAATGAATGCCGCGTTTTAGCGAGTCGGTGGTAAAAAAAACGAGGCTCACGCACTTTTGCGTTATTGTCAGGTGTAGAACTGCGGCACTGTAGTTCATGAGCTTCAGTTGTGCTTAAGATGTCCTTTATTGTACGGTCATGGTCCAATACAGCGAAATATTTCTATCAGGTGAAGTCTGACACTTCGGTACTCAACTGTCCCTAAAAAAAAAAGACAACGGAATGACACGGCAGTGATAAAACGGAGTGGCCGCGCGCAACTTTAACTTGGGGCAAATTATATGCAGAACCACCCGTGTGCTTAGATTTATAGGTACGCTTTGAAGGACCCAGATGTTCAAACTTAATGCCCACGGCGTGCCTTACATTTCTGTCGTATAATTTCACGCAATGCCTCATTCTTTTTTTTACATTATCTTGAGCGTTTGTGTGGAGTTGTTAGAAAGTGATGGAAGGCAGCGGACATTATTTTTTTGAGAAAAAAAAAAACCCTTATTCTACAAAATAACCGGACCTTTGTTGCATCACTGTCGTGCACGTAATCAATCGATGAAAACTGTGTGCTAAACACTCTTACATGCGTACGCGTATTCGCGCGAACTGTGCTATTGAACTCATTGCAATGGAATAGGGGCTGGTATACAAATGAAGAAGAAGTAAACACTGAAGTAGTTTAGGCGTGCTACAGCTGTGCGTAGTAAACAGAACAAAAGGTAAACACGTGCAGAGAAAACAACAAAAAACGTCGTATAGTGCGTAAGCGCAGTCTGTCACCCAGGGCGAGCATACCTTTGATGGGCAGATTTCGCTTCTCTTACTAGTAATAGTAACGTTGGATGATCTTCCTGCATCGATTCAACAATGAATAGCGCATATATTACCAGTAAGCTGCAACCAACGCATTTTATTCGCCGACAATCGGCTCAAACAGCTCACAACTAGCGCCGCTGTGTGCATTTGTATATGCGCCTCCGACCGCCTTTCCACACTAACGCGGCGACGGTGCTGCCTCCTATAGGTCGATCTCGCGGCTAATAGCAAGGAGGTGTGGAGGGAAAGTGATGGTGAGGGAAAGACAGAGGACAAGAGGACAAGGAGGACTAGTGCGTAGCTACCGCAGTTTATTTTTTCAGTTGGTGCCATAGCTGCGGAGACACTTGCGGGCGTGGTAGCATTTCGATAGCTGATACGGACACCGGTTACAGTGGCCGATGACATCGCCACCGGAACGGTTGCGGGAGTAAGCCCATAGATCTTGCCCTGCAATAGACCAGAAGCGTGTTCTCACGCAGAAAAAAAAGCCAAAACAAAATGTGCTACCTTGTTCATGAACTTTAGCTTGTTCCATTTTGTAGCCAAAGGAACACATTAGGCGCGTAAGCATCTGCCGTGAAAATGCATAATCCATCGATTACGCATGGCTTGTTGGATTTCTATCAGGGCAGTCTACAAATATTTACTATTCTGATAGAGGTAGTGCTAAGCGTCCCGAACTGTAGAAAATAAAAAGCTCAACTATGTATTGAAACCTGAAACTCATTGTAGGTCGCCAAAATATACCTAAGTGAAGAAATTATTAAGCTTCTGTTCTGCGAGAAACATTAATTGTGTCTCGTTAAAAAATGACGCACGAGTTCCTGCCATGTATTTCCGTTGAACAGCTCAATTCAGAGATCATTAAATAGGCTTGCCCTCCCACACCCCTCCCCCCAAAAAAGTGCTTGCTTGACAAGAATGCCGCATGCACTCGTCTAGAAGTGACATTCGTTTGTTCGCTATGTTGTTGAAATATGATGTATATACCCGATAGTGGAGCGGCGCATTGCAGGTGCTTTGTTGGTTGTGAGTGTAATAACGCTGTTTCTTCTGCATCGATACAGAACGATATCTCTTAATACAAATTCCGAGATCTTAACGGGCTCTCTCGATGTGTTTTTTAGCCTGTATTAGGAAACATATATAATCTGAGCGTATGTGTGTGCAACAATATCAAGTGAAGTGAAATAGGTAAAACTATCGCGTGAAGTTATAACGAAGAAAACATATACAGGCGAACACTGATTAGTTTTGAAGTAGTGTTATGTTTCTTCCCTCTTAAAGATAGCCAGCACTAAACTTTGAACACAAGCACACAGAGAGACATGACAGGACGGGGACCGCATTCCAACTAAGTTTATTGAAAGCAGACAGACGCTGCACTCTACATGAAAATCCTGGACACACGCGCATTCAAGGCAGTAGATTGATGGACACAGACTGCTTATAATCGCCTGTTTAATAATCTGCATTCGCCTAGACGCAAGGAGACAGAAGTGGTGCTGACACACAAATGCCCTCTGCCCTTGATAAAAAAAAAGCTTACGAAAGCTCACGAGCTAACCTCTGATTATTCTAGGAAGAATATTGTTCCTGTAGAGTCGTGGCTCTATATTGTTTGGCAATGACCAGATATTGCAGTGCCTGCATTACTGATATCTCGACCGAATCTAATGCCTTCTCGCAATCTATGAAGGCTATATAGAGGTTGGTATATTTCTCCTCACATTTCTCTATCACCTGATTTATAATGTGATGTGGTCTTTGTGAAGTAGCCTGAACGAAATCCTGCTTTATCCTTTGGTTGACTGAATTCTAGCGTTGTGTGAATTCTATTAGATATTATCTTTGTGAATAGCTTGTAGAAAACGGACAGTAAGCTGATCGGCCTGTAATATTGAAGTCCTTGATGGCCCTTTCTTCTGGATTAAGATGATATTAGCATTCTTCCAAGATTCCGGAAGAATGCTCCCATTCTTAATCCATAAGAAATGGGACTTCGAGGGCTTGATGCGGGTTTGCGGGTATAACGAGGCCGCAGAAAGCACAGGACCGGCTTGATTGGCGGAACATGGGAGAGGCCTTTGCCCTGCAGTGGGCGTGGTAAGGCTGATGATGAAGTGTAGTTCACACACGAGTGTATACGGTAGTGCACATGACAGCCTCTATCCCATCCGGGAAAGGAATTCACTTTGTCATTTGTTCTAGCAGAACACGTGGCAGGACACCGCGTGGAAGGGAGGCATGCGGCCGTGACACGTGTTCTCTTCTCTAATCGTATATTTCCAGCACGTACTACTATTAGGAAGCGCCCCGTCAACGCTAAAAAAAAAAAAGAAACAGTTGGATAAAGACGAGGTCCAGGAAATGACAAGGCTATGACCATGAATTAGTTCGATTTAAAAATTTATTTCCGCACGCCATCAAGTCAGTGGCCATGTCGGATATTGTGTATGATTTTTTTACAGGGGGTGCGCAGTGGTGGCGGAACAAAAACAATAACAATAATAATAAAAATATCTCGGGTTTTACGTCCAAAAACCACGCTAATGGCACACGCGCTTCTTTTGTTATTTTTATGTAACTGGTCCTTTACACCTATAATCACTGTATTGCGCAAACCTTTGCCCCAATTTGTGAAAAGCTTCCACGTTATTTCAGAATATTCTTACAGGCTTGCGCGCGCAAGCGCAAACATTAGAGTTCATTCCGGAATAACGCGGACACCAGCGATAAGGCTCGAATGTTCGATGCCGCATGTATAACTGCGACAAGCCTTACCGCAGATCAGATTATCGACGGCCGACGCTCTGTTGGCCACTATGAGTATACAACTTGCATTGCTTGCTTGCAGTTTGACTTTCCGTTTCCCGGCCTCAACTTCGGCCAAATAAAGAGTTACCTATTTCCGAGTTCTGCTGAAGTCTTCTTCACCGTCAAGATCCCGTGAGAATATGATTATGAGTGACGCCGTAGTGAAGGGCTCCGGAAATTTTGGCCACCAGGGGTTCTTTAAGGTGCACTTAAATCGGACAGCACACGGACCTCTAGGATTTTGCCTTCATCGAAATGCGACCGCCGCAGCCCGACTCGAACCCGCGACCTTCGGGCGGAACAAAAATAGTGTTAAGTGAAATAATGGCTTGGTTTACGATGAGTAAGGTGGCACAGGAAACGGTAGCGACTAAGATTGCTAGAACTGCGTATGCCGTACGCAAAAAAAGAATACCAGTAGCCAAACTTCGATGCTTTTTGAAACAGTAGACGATTACAGTCAGCGTTCGTTGAAGCACCAACGCAGGAAAGTGGAAAAGCACACATTTTACAGCACTACTATTTTACAAGAAACTTTTGTTTACTTATTGACTTGTTATGCTTAGCTTATAAGTGGCAGGTGTGGCTTCACCTTCACATATCGCTTAACTATCACTGCACGATTGGCTTGATCTCAGTACATATTTACTATCTGATTAGGCGCGTTGAATTTAGGCATAAACTACAGGTCCCTTGTTCTGAGAATCTAGTGACGTGTTAGGTTCAGTTTTCAATGAAATCAAATTTGCCAGAAATTATGTGTCTTCTCATTTTTGTAATGGCCGTGTCTCCGCTGCTACTGGTCAATAAGAGGAGATACCAAACTGAAAAAAAAAAATCAGTGGGCCAGAGGCATACTTACTTTCTATCTCATCGATTGTAATTAGCTATAGTACACTGAATTTTGTTGAATTCGTTACATTGCTACCGTGAAATGTGCTTGAATATTTATTATTAGACAGTGTGTTTGGCTATGCACAAGTCCCCTCACATGGCTGAATTTAAAATTTCAGAGAGGAAAGCTATAAATCGCCCGCAAGTTGTGCAACTACAGGTCGAGTAACATGCGTAAGTGGCAAGGGACGGAAACAGACCGCGTGCTGAATGAGCCGGAAATGTTGCTTTGAGTACACAATCTTTTGTCGCGTATTTTTTGCACGACTCGTGGAAACTCCAAATCACATCTCAACAACAGCGCCGGCAGCTATTTTCGAGGCGTATAAAATGCCGCAGCAATAACCTTGAATCATTGCTGAAGCACATCGTTCACAAATCTACCAGAAATATAAAAATGATGATGAATTATGACGCATGTCAAGGGCTTCTTCGTTAAAAAAACTCATACAAAACTGAAGCTTTTGTAGGCCAATAATCTAAATTTAAGGAGAAGAAGCTCGAAGTGATCATTGGAATGAGAATCATCGTATTCATGATAATTTTCTTATTGTCCTTCCCAGGTGAACTTACGTGCACTGTATTACTTGCCTATGTCGCTGCTATGGACAGTTATCTTAGTCACTATTTAATGAAGGATTGCATGGATACAAAGTGGTGTTGCCCAAACGGAAGGCCATCCGCATCCAACATAGGTCCAACAATTTTTATACATCTGAAGGTGGTTAACTTAATGGACTGCGAGCACAGATAAAAGCACGCAGGACGCATACAGGTTGTTTGCAACACTGATGTTCTCCACAGGACTAATAAAATACCAAACAAGACAAAAAACCCATTACGTATGAGTCTTGCAATAACACTGACCATATAACTACACACAATTCAGCATAACGAAACAATTGAAATGCAAGATACAGCACAACACCAAATATAAGCTTGTTTTAAAAATGTAGCCTTAAAAAGCTGTGCTTTGACCTGTTCTTCAAACAGTGTTCAAGTGATGCAATTTGGTAAAACGATCTCCTTCTTAGACTATTTCTTCCGAAGGTCTGGTAGTATTGATGTCAATTAGTGATGTAAAACGTGACGCAGGCAACATTGTCGCATAAAACACTGTGCTGAAGTGCGATAACTGTTCGTTTGTTATTCTGTTGCGAAATTGGCCTATGTATTCATTTTTCACTCCTGTATGGGCCTGTTTAGGCTCACAGTATCCAATAAATAATTCAGGCAAGGCATAGTTCATACGTCCTCGGAATATCAGCAGTATGTTTTCCCCTAACTCATTACGAAGTATGCTTACTTCTTCAACTTCTTCAATTTTTCTTCAAACAAAATTCACTTAGCTATGTGCAGGGGCGAAGATTGCCTGATAGTTTTAGATTGATTAATTTATTCGTGGTATAGTGTAGTACCCAGTGCTGGACAATATCGAAGATACATGTATCTTCGATGCCATCTTACATACTACTTGGGTATCTTGTATCTGTATCGCGATACATCTCGCAAGACGTGTATCAGTATCTGTATTTCTGATACATTAAAGAATGTATCGTGTATCTTAAAATACAAGATACTGCGATCGCAACACCCGCGGTTCGAAACAATAAAACGGTGGTTGAACTCCGCTTCTCAAACTGATACTGCTCCCACTCAGCCACCAGACTAAAACTAAGACCATGGCATTAGTTATCTTTCCAGAGTTTTCCGCGAGGGCAGGTGATGAGCTCTGAGCGTCCCTACTGAGGGACAGAGTCACGTGGTGGCGCTCGCGTAGTCTCGACAAACGCGCGAACGCCTACGCCAGGAGACATTGTTTTTCACGGTTTCTTTTTTTTAGTTGTGTCAGTGCTATGGAACTTGGCTATTAGCTACTATCCTGTGCCACGTACTCCAGTGCGTGCGGTGTCTTTTGCACAAATTCTGATGCCGCTGTAGTGTCGTTATCGAAGTTTCTCTTGCGTTGTGCGTCGTTACGAAGTCTGAAGAATGCAAGAAAAGAGGTTGCTTTGCGTCTCGTGGCTTTCACACATCGGCGATTTGAAGGACTTTGTCGATGCAAGTTTCACTTATATGCACTGTGATTGACTTATATGCAAATAAGATTCTAACAGCTATAACACCACAATTACCGATGCCGGATTTAACAGAACAAGCATTCACTTAACAGAAGCTATGTTGGCGTCTACGTCTCCTTTCTCTTATAGATATTTTTCCACGTGACCACTTAATTGTGTTTACGTCTGTGTTATTTGTGTTTTTTATCTATTTTCTTTCCTCTTTCTTGCCCCCTATCATCCTTTCCTCTATGTTTCCCCTTTCCCAAATCAGCAGAGAGAAGAGAAAGAGCAGAGGAAGGCAGGGAGGTTAACCAGAAGTTTGCATCCGGTATGCTACCCTGCACTGGGTTGGGGAATAGGGGGTTGAAAGCGAGAGAGAGAAAATAATATAAGAAAAAAAAAACAAAAAAACAGTCACAACCACACACACAAGAGCGTTCCGCTCAGAGGCGCTCTGACAGGCCAGTGGATCGCAGGAAGGCGAGTAGTGCTTGTAAAGCCTTCTTCTGCGACGTTATGTCCGGACGATGGCGTAAAAGTCTTTCTTCTGATAGAGGCTGGTCGTCTATCTTGTTGAGCATGGCAAAGAGATTGTCTCCGTGTTCTATACTTCGGACAGTCACACAGAACATGCCGAATCGTTTCTTCGTCGCCGCAGTGTTCACAGGCGGTGGTGTCGGCCATCCCTATGCGAAATGCATACGCGTGGGTAAACGCGACGCCCAGCCATAATCTACAGAGAACGGTAGCGTCACCTCGGCGAAGTCTTGATGGCAATCGAAGGCTTAACGTTGGATCAAAGGTGTAGTCGTGCATGCATGAAATGCGGCTCATTCCAATTTGACATGGTGCATTGGCGAGCGAGCATGCGGAGCTTCCGAGCAGCGTCTGTCCTAGAAAGAGGTATCGACAGGTCGCGGTCCTCTGTATGGGCTGAACGGGCAGCTTGATCGGCCCGTTCATTGCCGATAATCCCACAGTGACCCAAATGAGCAGGCAGGCGTTGTGCCCCTTTAGGTGGCAGTTGTCACCGTGTTCTCTCCCTATTTCCTTTGTGCCTTCGTGTTTTCTATGTGTTCAAACCAAATAAATAATAAATTCAATGAGTTTTGAAAATCATAATTGGATTGTTAGCACAAGTTCTTTCTAAGCTGTCCTTTTCTATCCCATACATTACCTATGTATCTGTATTGCTTTTTTCGGGTCTGCTTACGGCAATATATCTTAACGTGCTAGCAAGGTAAGCTCTCTGCTTTATTCTTACCTTTAGCTATCTGCGTTATTTCTGCTACTGTTTACAGACTTATATTCTACTTAGGTTTACTGTTATGTCAAGGCGGGCTACATTGACAACAAATATAATAATCTGCGCCTGCTTGGAGTAACAGAAGTTCTGCTTGCTGCTTAGTAAAATAGCGAAATTTAGTTTTCATGATAATAAAGTAAATTATTAGAAGCCGTCTAAAAGGTGTTAGCAAAGAAGTTGTAGAAACATTGTTATACAAAATGCTCCGTTTCTTTTAATGAGCGTCTCAACGAGTCGGTTTACGCTATTTTACATAGGCACTGAACTTTCTGTGGTCTTACCCTAAATGCCTAATTTTCATGGCTATTAGGGATTACCCGCCGTGGTAATCCAGTGGTTATGGTGCTTCAATGCTAACCCATAGGTCGCGGCGGCCACAATTCGATGCCCTTGTGCCTATATTTAAGTTTTATAACCCCACGTGGTCGAAATTTCCGGAGCCCTCTACTATGGCGTCTGTCATTACCGTATCGTGGTGCTGTGGGACATTGAACTCAATAATTATTATAAGCTCTTGGGTGTGCCGCCTGTACCATGTTCCTATACTTATTCGCTGTGTTTGATACAGAACCGCTTTTCTATTTTACTTAGTTATATTTGTTTTTCTTTTCTAGTCTGCTCTATATATTTATACTGTTACTAATCACCACGTAATGGGAGCTTCAGTGGCAATATAGTGTGAATAGCGGCGGTGTCCTGCGGCACTTCATGTAACTATAGAACACGTCTTACACGTTTTCTGGGCTGAAAATGTTCTCATGAAAGAGAAATTGTTCTCTCATAAAAGAGATGTCTCATAAAAGAGAAATTGTTCGAAGATCGAGCATTACTCAGTACGTCGCTAACGAAGGCTTTACGCCAGCAGATAAGTAGGATATAAAAGTAATTGCAGTTTTATGTCCTCAACGTAAACAAGATGCGTCGCAAAGAATGTCGCTACCAACATTCTCGCTGATGTACACCTGTCCGGTGATCGGGTATTGCGACAACCGTGATACGCTTACGGGAAAGGTAGAACTTAACAACGGTATATGCACCATTGAGCGGAGGCATCTTATTGAAGATGGCAGCCCGCTAGCTGGTCGGCAAGCAGAGCATCGACTCCACTCGATTACAAAGCGGCAGGCAAAAACCGTTATCAGGGAAGTGTATAAAGAGCTGTCATGGTAAGCAGCTAAAGCAACCCCAATAAGTTGTTTCGGAACAAAAGAAATATACCTTCAGCAAGAAATACAAAACTTTTGCGATACTAACAGACATTTCATTCAAATAAAACAAAATTGGTCGCAGTTATTAAACATTCAAGCGAACATTTTTGTGCATCGGCGTTGGTGCTGCCTTACCATAAATACCGATTTATAATAACAAATTTCCGAATGTGTCGAAGTATCTTAAGATATAATTGGAATGTATCATATCGGATACAATCGGCGTTGTCGTATCTTGCATCTGTATCTCAAATGCTTCTTGCCTGAGTATCTTGTATCGTATCGCGTTAGAATTTCGAAGTATCTTTGCCCAGCCCTGGTAGTACCTAAAGTGCGGAGTAATTCTTTAAGTTTAAAGAATGTTCATAATTGCTTCCTTAGCAAAGGAGAATATTCGCAATGTAGCCGACAAAATCTGTAGTAGCAAGTAGTTCATAGTCTTTAATTCACCGCAAGTAATGGAGTAAGACTTTCAGCGTAAGCAGCGCTTGCAATACTTTGTTTAACATGTCACAATTGTTGCGACCCAGTCCACAACAGCTGTAATAGCATCAGACATTTCATAACTTTTCTAGCCGAGCTCTATGAGCAGCATGCAGAAAATAAGCAATATATTTTTTTTTCTGCAGGAACGTGAAGGAACGTGAACTTTACACTGATGGCCACGCTACAAGAAAGGCGCTACAACTGAAAGCTTGCTTGCCAAATGTTACGGCATTGCAACATAGCTTGCCTCTTTCACAGCCGTTCGCTAATTCCTCGAAAAGGAATTTCTGTGGCATGAGCTGCGACGATGGATAAGCTGACGTCATTGACCTAGGCAATGCCGCATGTGGCAGCGTACCTTGCGAAATCGTTAACTTGACACAAACTATGTAATGCGGCGGGAGTCACGGTTGAAACAACTCAGAAAAACGAAAATTGCGTAGCTGCACGAATATCGCTGAATATTGAGTCGTCGTGCGCTCTTAAAATGTCTTGATCAAATACCATCAAATAACTCGCAGCGCTGGTTCCTGCCGATAACACCCTCATTTGAGGAAGTAATCGCGTTTAGATGGTGCACTGAGCACCCCTTGTGGGCTCTACCCAGATGCATTGCGGCGGGTGGGGGTTGATGTTTAAGTTTTCCTTAATTTCACAGGGAAAGCTAGTATGAGACCACAAGAACACTCAATTTTCGCGCCGTAGTTGTCCGCCACCGCCGCCAGTGTCTATAACCCCTATCGCACAAAATGAGAAGAAAAAAATCGCGCCATCTCCCACTAAAGGGGACCATGAGGCGATGCGAAGCAGTGTTTCGGCATGTAGAGCCCGCGTTTCAGAGGTGGAGTGGTGAGGGGGAAAGTGGAGAGGGGAAGTGGAGAGAGGAATGGAGAGGGGGAGGGGAAAGGGAAGGGGAGAAGTGGTGTGGAGAGAGAGGCGAAAGGGGGAGGGGAGAGGGAGAGGGGAAAGGGGGAGGGGGAGCGGAGGGGAAATTGGAGGAGAGATGGGAGGGGAGAGGAGGAGGGGAGAGGGGAAAGTGGAGAAGGTATGCGCATGCGCAGTAAGGGTGGTCACGCCGCACACCACCACCACCACCGGATTGAACTCCGCTATAAGATGCTTCACATCTAAAAATGAAATGAGAATTTATATCCAAGATCGGATGGCATTTCAACCGGGGCCCTCTGCGTTGCAGTCGAGTATTTTACCACAGAGCCACGCCGGTGCTCGACACTCCCTCGCAAATAGACCCTATGCAGGCGTCATGTAGCGCAAGGAATCGTGTTCGCAGATGTAATAGCGTGGTAGAAGAATGAAATAGCAACCAGGCGTCACAAAATGCGAATTATGTAACGAGAAGGTCGTTTATTGCTTCCAAACCATTACAAAGGGCTTAGACGTAATTCTTCTTCGTCGTCATTGGCCACAGAATCAACAAAGTACACATAATACTTTGCAGATATGTGGCGAGTGCCTCGCTTCTCCGCAAAATGACGAATAATGGTCTAGTGGATGCTTGCCACCTTCATAAAAACTATGATGGTTTATGCCATAGTGGGTACCTTGCAAGCGTACTTGTATTAGTTGCCTCAAGAGAGTTCACAATGTGCTCTAGAAAGGCCGCTCTTCCTGCTCTCGCTGTGACTGTACTGCGTGTTGAGCAGCCTGGCGTTATTTTAAAGTTTGTGAGTGTGTAATGCATATGCACAAATGCAAACAAACAAATACATATGAAAAGGTCCTAGACGCACGCGCACACAGAGTGTTTAAGGTCGCTTGCGTCATATACCCGAGTTGGGTGTGTCTTGTGCGTAACAGCTACGGTAGGTATAATATTCCTGAAGGCATCGAGATGATTCAGAAGAGTGAAAGTTTCAGCATGCTATTAATTCATCGAGATGCAGGGTACACAATCAAGGTGGAAAATCAAATAATTACCCAAGTTTTTCGCAGCAATATGTCAACTGCATAATTTGTGTCAGTTTATTCCGTTTACAGGCTGTAGGAAGAAATTCTGAGGATGGCAACAGCGTCGCGGGATGTTTTCGAGATGAGCACGAATGTGCAAAATTATAAAGGTCTTCCTGTCATCATGCGTGTCACACTGCGAAGGCATGAAATATAAATAAGATTTTAAAATATTGTGCCTCGCAAAACCACTAACTTAGAGGCTAACTTTCCGTATATACGCTAAAATAAATAGAATGATGATCCCTACACTTTTTTTTTAAATTAGGAGTTGTTGAGTTGAATAAATTATTTGTCCAACGGTTGTTGTGTCCGGGACTTGGGTGCCAGCGATCCACAATTCGAGAAGCATCTTCCGAGGTCCTCGGCGACGGCCCTGGCCCGCTGGAGGCCCACTCCTGGTCTTCAAGGGCCTCGCTGAGAAGGGCGGTTCGCATCGCTCAGCAAGGCGCCCCGCTTCAGAGGGTCCTGCAGCTGTCCTCTTTCCGCGGAAAAATACGATTTTCTTCTTGCGCAAGTGATGCCAGTCTGAACGGTCAATTTTATACCGTAGACCTGCTCTAACTGACACAGGTTGTTTTTAAGTACTCTTAACATAAAAAAAAAGTCCTGAGAAACATCTGCCGAAGTCGGGCAATTTTTGCGATGAAATTCAAATCAATGGTGTGGAGCTCTGTGTTTTACGACAGAAAAAAAAAAACGTTTAAGAGAATGGAACTTTGGACAAGTTGGTTTGCATTCATTACACGAACAGCACAGCATGTACATGCATATACATGCATATACATGCATATACATGCTCTAGTTTCGCTATCACTCTAGCTTTCGGTTTTACATGTCACGTGTCTTTCTGTACTAAGTATCTTTCTTTCGAATAAAATTCTCAGTTGCGAGTCAGCGCCCGTCCCGCTGCTTCTTTCATTCTGTCCTTGTGTTGCTGCGCTGTTTTTATAATGAACACAGAAAAAAAACACGGCACATGTTTTCAGAGTTGATCGTCTTCTCTGCGTTCATGATTTCTCTCTTCGTCATCAACTTTCCCGTCCTTGAAAAAACAAGCTGCTATGAAATAGCGGTCATGGAGTAGAACACGGCTGTATGCCTCGACGAGCATTGGAGTACTGTAATGCACCTCGCACATGTGGGTATGTGCGAGAGGGCACTGCGCGTGCTGATGACACTGAAACTGTCGAGCCGTCGTTAGGTCAGCTTTTTTCGTTTAATCTATCCGTACAGCACGCGTAGAGCCACACCTTATTTCCTTGTATTTCATGGTGCAATAAAATTTTTCAAAGCACTGGCGAAAATTTTAAAACATCGCGTGTTTAATAACTCCCTGAGGCGCAATGTCCGCATATGTGGACGCAGCTTCTTTTTGCCAGTTCTTTTACACTAGTGCCAAGACAAAGAAAGACACATTGCGCATAGGATCGTTAAACTCCTTCATATTGAATGTGTCTGCACTTAACATATATGTGTTTCGTATGAACGCAGCTAATCACTTTGGTGAAGAAATTAGAATGTTGGAAGTGTCACGCACGAAGAGCAATGTCAAAAGACTGATATCAATCTAACTGAATGAGTGAGGCTTAATTCAATCTATTAAGATGAACAAATTCGTAAAAACAGGAAGATGGCTTTCGCATTCGTGCCATCTTAGGCAAATGCACAAAGACGCTGTGACTTTTGGTGCAGTGCTTGAACGAAGACATTGTTGATGGCATTGCAGCTCATTGGTAATATTAGCCAATACAAGCCAAGATTAGCTCACACCTTCATTTCGCCGAAACTGGTTTATCGTTCCGCGAACATATGTAACAGTGGTTGACGTTTGCCTATGACAAGGAAATATTAAGAATCTTTATGCATAGATGAACAACAATCGCCAGAGCCTCCTAATGTTGGCCATTTACCCATCATTGGCCAGGAAGAGAGAAACAACTTTTTTCTAATCCATCTAAGGAAAAGGACTGCGAGAAGGTGAGAGATCGTACTCGCGGTAGGCTCGCTCACCACCTCAGACATCTGAGGATAGCCTCCTGAAGATCAGGGTTGTAGCGGCGTATGGCGGCCTCCCAGAACCCCTAAATGCCTAATATCTACGAAGGCTTCGGGGAGGGGAGTGATTCTGGCACTGCCTCAACCGAAGCTAAAGGTGTATTCACGAGGCAGAAATCAGCGGGGGACACGGGGAGATTGCGGATCACGTGACCACGACGTCACAGATTAGTGAGTCGGCGCGACACCCCCGCGACTCTCGGAGGACACAGGACCTTTTCCCAGATATGGCGCGAATTCGGGCTCTTGTTGGCCAATTGTTGCGCTGCTCCTGCAGAGAGCGGCAGTGGGTGTCCATTCTGCAGCTGCAGGGTCGTCGCAGCTTGTCGTCAGCAGCTCGTCAAAGGGTGGTACAAGCGACCGGAGTAGTAGTAACACTGGTCTCCCCCTCCGTACGCCTCGTCCGTGGAGTGGGGGGGACATTGTGGAGACTACTCTCGCGAGCTGATGTCACTAGGCTCCGCCTTTATTCCCCGAGGTTTGTCCCGTCTGGAATAACCCTTAAGCAGCGTTCAGCTCGGTAAGTATTTGGAGGGATATCATTGTCGAACAGTATTACTTAGCTATCATGTTCTTAAAATCACCCAGTGTTAAACGGTGACTGTAGTCTGGGAGTATATGCGCTATGGCTAGACACAACCATCACCGCCGCTGTTGGCAACGCTAGCTATAATCACAGCTAGTTTTCGCAGAAAAAAGGGGAGGATAGAATTTCAGTACTACGACAAGCTCTCATATATCCTCTGAGGTGCAACGTCCGCATCTATGTGAACGCAACTCGTTTTGACAGCACTTTTGACAAGTGGCCAGACAGAGCAAGATACATTTCCCATTGCCCATTGAACCTTCTGCGTAATCACTGTGTATTTCCTTAACCTCAATGAGCTGCAAATGATTGCCGCGTACACTTCGGCGAACGCACTACGATGCCCGACGGCTCGGACGACGTTCCGCGTTCCAAGACGAAACTGAAAAGTGTTTATTTTTCTTGCTCTAAAAGAATACAGCCAAAATCAAACTGCGCATGCATTAAGCCTATGATTTGATCTTTTTAGATGAAAAGGTCATGACTGACAGCGGAACAATTGAACATTTAATACGCACCATTTGGACGAAATAATAAAACCACACACAAAATACTATGTTACTTCATGTTCTTCTTGAAGTGTACTACCGAGGCCTAGAATATATATATATATATATATATAATATATATATATATATATTATATATATATTATATAGCTAATAGATAATATATATATATATAGATAATATTCTATATATAATATATAGATATATTATATATATATATATATATATA